>NC_135979.1:30096096-30396096 GCF_053455715.1 Rhinoraja longicauda
GATAGTTATTGGAGTCAGTGGGTTTGTAGTAGATGTCAGTCAATAGTCTGTCTCCTGTGATGGAGACGGTGAGATCTGGAAACAGTAGGGAGATGTCGGTGATGGTCCAAGTGAATTTCAGTACAGGATGGAAATTAGACGTGAAGTTGATGAAGTCAGTGAGTTCTGCATGGGTACAAGAGGTAGCACCAATGCAGTCGTCAATGTAGTGGAGGTAGAGTTTGGGGATGGGCCAGTGTACGTCTGGAACAGGGATTGTTCAACGTACCCGACAAAGAGGCAGGCATAGCTAGGGCCCATGCGAGTGCCCATAGCTACGCCTTGGACTTGGAGGATGTGGGAGGAGTCGAAGGAGAGGTTATTATGGGTAAGGGCCAGCTCTGCTAGGCGGAGGAGAGTGTTGGTAGAGGGAAATTGGCTGGTTCTGTGGTGAGGAGGAAACGGAGACCTTCCTGGTGGGTTTAAGGACCAGCTCTGCTGGGCAGAGTTTTAATAATAAATATATTAATGTCGTTAGCAATTGCATGATTTCTTGCTAGCTTTAATGTCTGTGTACCTTATGCAGGCTAGCAACTCACTTTAAAAAAACTGAGAGGTCAACATTTAAACATATCCTTTAGTGGGATTTTCACTCAGGTGTAAACTGTAACTGCAGATCATGCTTTTGTATCTGGCTGTGAGGTTATGAGTTGAGTTTGAGTTTAGTTTTGTTTATTGTCACATGTACAGAGGTACAGTGAAAAGCTTTTGTTGCGTGCTAACCAGTCAGTGGCAAGACAATACATGATTACAATCGAGCCATCAACAGTGTATAGATGATAAAGGGAATAACCTGAAAAATGTTCAGTGCAAGATAAAGCCAGTAAGGACCAGTCTAAGATAGTCCGAGGGTCTCCAATGAGGAGGACAGTGGTTCAGCACTGCTCTCTGGTTGTGGTTGGATGGTTTAGTTGCCTGTTAACAACTGAGAAGAAACTGTCCCTGAATCTGGAGGTGTGCGTTTTCACACTTCTATACCTTTTGCATGATGGGAGAGGGGAGAAGGATGAGTGGCCAGGGTGCGACTGGTCCTTGATGATGCTGCTGGCCTTGCCGAGGCAGCGTGAGGTGTAGATGGAGTCAGAGGAAGGGAAGTTGGTTTGTGCGATGGTCTTGGCTGCGTCCACAACTCTCTGCAATTTCTTGCGGTCTTGGACGGGGCTGTTCCCAAACGATGCTGTGATGCATCCCGATGAAATGCTGTACACGGCACACCTGTAGATGTTGGTGAGAGTTGTTGGGGTTATAGGAACCCAGCAGGGTTGCTCCATTGTGTGGAATTCTCAGACCACCGTAGGTTCTTTATATTTACTTACTATTCAGGCCGGGGGCCATTGTGGACAAGGTCAATATTTATTGCCCAACCCTGATTGCCCTTGCCAAGGCACGGATGAACTGCATTCCAGAACTGCTGCAGTCCTTCCGCTAAAGATATTCCCAAGGTGCTTGCTTGAGAAGGGAGTTCCAGGATGTACAAGGAATGGTCTGCTTCCAAATGAGGATGAAGGATGGATTGGAGTGGGATCTGAAGGTAGCGGTACCTTTTGCCCTTGTTGTCTTTGTGGAAGAGATTATGGCTTTGGGAAGTGCAGCAAGGTGGTGCAGCGGTAGAGTTGCTGCCTTACAGCACCAGAGACCCATGTTCGATCCCGACTACGGGTGCTGTCTGTACGGAGCTTGTGCCATCTCCCTGTTAACACATAGGTTTTGTCCCGGTGCTCTGGTTTCCTTACCCATTCCAAAAACGTACAGGTTTGTAGGTTAAACTAAAAGCAAAACAGGGTGGCACGGTGGCGCAGCAGTAGAGTTGCTGCCTTACAGCGCTTGCAGCGCCAGAGACCCGGGTTCGATCCTGACTACAGGTGCTGTCTGTACGGAGTTTGTACGTTCTCCCCGTGACCTGCGTGGGTTTTCTCTGAGATCTTCGGTTTCCTCCCACACTCTAAAGACGTACAGGTATGTAGGTTAATTGGCTGGGTGCATGTAACAATCATCCTTAATATGTGTAGGACAGTGTTAATGTGCGGGGATCACTGGTCGGCGCAGACCCAGTGGGCCGAAGGGCCTGTTTCCGTACTGTATCGCTAAACTGAATTAAACTAAACTTAAAAACAAAAACAAAAGAAACCAAGCCCAAGACCAGAAGCCAAACCCGAAACCAAACCAAACTATGAAATAAACCAAACATACTAGTGGTGTCATGGATTGCTGTGCGAGCTGGCATGTTGTCCTTGGACAGAATTCGTCATGAGAAACATGGCAACGAACCGCACATTGTCTGAAACTAGATTTTGGCCGATTTCGCAATTCTTTTCTCCATTGGCGATCAGCTCCACACACGGCCATGTTTTAGTGCAACAAAAAAATTAGGACGGTAGACACACTATGCTGGAGTAACTCAGCGGGTCAAGCAGCAGCTCGGGAGAGAGGAATGGGTGACGTTTCGGGTCAAGACCCTTCTTCAGACTGATGTCAGGTAGAAGAGGTTTTTACTATCTAAAGAAGCTTTTACTATCCTCCTTTATATTCTTGGCTAGCTTACCTTCATATCTCATCTTTTCTCCCGATATTGCCTTATCTTCTGGTACTCTTTAAAAGAGTCCCAATCCTCTGGCTTCCCCCTCATCTTTGCTATGTTATACTTCTTCTCCCTTATTTTTATACTGTCCTTGACTTCCCTTGTCAGCCATGGTTGCCTCTTTCTCCCCTTCTTTGAGACCCTTCTTCAGACTGATATCAGGGGAGGGAGTCTCGACCCAATAAGTCACCCATTCCTTCTCTCCAGAGAAGCTGCCTGACCCGTTGAGCTACTCCAGCATTGTGTGTCTACTTTCCATTTTAACCAGCGTCTGCAGTTTTTTTTCCTGCAAAAAAATTAGGAAGATCTGCGTGCAAAGGAGATATCCATGTTTCATTCTGACAATTCCAAAACTGGGCAGCTGGCTTGTTAAATTAAGTGCTTGGTTGGACAGTAAATCCAAGTGATCTGCATCCCATTTGATGACACACTTGTTTTCATGCTACTAATTTTACAGGTGACACGAAGTGTACAAATGGGAAGAGAATCAATCGTGCTTTTTACAGCCTGTAACATTGTTGGTGGCAAACCCCTGTAGAAACTGCCTTTGCTCATAAACGGTTTAATATCGAAGTGAGTTTTAGCCGTTTGGTCTGATTTAGTTTAGTTTAGAGACACAGGCCCTTAGGCCCACCAAGTCCATGCTGACCAACGATCCCCGCATACTAACACTATCCTACACACACTAAGGCCAATTTATAATTTTACCAAAGATAATTAGCCTACAAACCTGCATGTTTTTGGAGTGTTGGATTGAATTGGAGCACCCGGAAAAAACCCACACAGGTCACGGGGAGAACGTGCAAACTTCGTACAGACAGCACCCATAGTCAGGATTGAACCTGGGTCTCTGGCGTTGTAAGGTAGCAACTCTACCGCTGCGCCACCGTGCTGCCCAAATCTGCTACCATTTTTGTGCAATCCATTGCAACAGCAATGCTTTCAGGAGCACATTCTCCTGTGAATGCCAACTATTAATATAAATTACAATCACTTTTAATGTTTTATTTTAAAACATTGATTTCAAGGCTGAAGAGTTCAGTTTAATTGTTAAGTACTATTCCAAAACCATTAGTTTATTTCTTGGCTATATTCAGTCATTCTACAATGACTAATACTTGTAGAACAAGGGAGAAAGTGTTTGCCTTTCTGTCTCCATGAGTTTAAGTTTATTACAAAAATCTTCACATTTTGTTAATGCAGGAATTTTTTGAGGCAGCAAATTCTTAGAAGCTTTAATGTGATAAAGATCAAATGATTTTAAAGTATTGTCATAACTAATAATGCCAGTCAAACAGTGACTCCCATAACTAATATTCTACAACTCTGGAAATATCCTCTTGAATCCCATCTGTAGACTGATTGGTGTCATTATCATCATTGCCATCCTTCCCATAATATGGTGGTCCAGCAGATGTCTGAAGAAGAGTCTCGGCCCCAAACGTCACCCATTCCTTCTCCAGAGATGCTGCCTGACCTGCTGAGTTACTCCAGCTTTTTGTGTCTATTTTCGGTTATAAACCAGCATCTACAGTTCCTTCCTACACAGATATTGTATACTGTTCCAGCATGATGAGAAAACATTTCTCGAGATGAGAAAACATTTCTTCACACAGAGAGTGGTGAGTCTGTGGAATTCTCTGCCACAGAAGGTAGTTGGGGCCAGTTCATTGGCTATATTTAAGAGGAAGTTAGATGTGGCCCTTTTTGCTAAAGGGATCAGGGGGTATGGAGAGAAGGCAGGTACAGGCTACTGAGCTGGATGATCAGCCATGATCATATTGAATGGCGGTGCAGGCTCAAAGGGCCGAATGGCCTACTCCTGCACCTATTTTCTATGTTTCTGTTTCTATGATTTCCACACTCCCATTTCCCTCATCTCTATTCTACAGTGCATTCAGAAAGTATTCAGACTCCTTCATTTTTTCCACATTTTGCTATGTTACAGCCTTATTTTAAAATGGATTAAATTCATTTTTTTTATCATCAATCTACACACAATACCCCATAATAAAAAAGTGAAAACAGGTGTTTAGAAATTTTTGCAAAATAATTAAAAAGAAATAATTGAAATATCACATTTACTTAAGTATTCAGACCCTTTACTATGATACTCAAAATTGAGCTTATGTTCATCCTGTTTCCATTGATTATCCTTGAGATGTTTCTACAACTTGACTGGAGTCCACCAGTGGTAAATTAAATTGATTGGACATGATTTGGAAAGGCACACACCTGTTTATATAAGGTCCCACAGCTGACAGTGCATGTCAGAGCAAAAACCAAGCCATGAAGACAAAGGAATTGTTCGTTGACCTCCGAGAAAGGATTATGTCCAGACACAGATCTGGGGAAGAGTATAAAACAATTTCTGCAGCATTGCAGGTCCCAAAGAGCACAGTGGCCTCCGCCATTCTTAAATGGAAGAACTTTGGAACCACCAGGACTCTTCAGAGAGCTGGCCGCCCGGCCAAACTGAGCAATCGGGGGAGAAGGGCCTTGGTCAGGGAGGTGACTGAATCCGATGGTCACTCTGACAGAGCTCCAGAGTTCTTCTGTGTAGATGGGAGAACCTTCCAGAAGGACAACTATATCTGCAGCACTCCACCAATCAGGCCTTTGTGGTAAAGTGGCCAAACAAAGTACTGAGTAAAGGGTCTGAATACTGGTGTAACTGTGATATTTCAGTTATTTCTTATTAATTACTTTGCAAAATTTTCTAAACACCTGTTCTTGCTTTGTTATTATGGGGTATTGTGTGTAGATTGATGATTAAAAAATGAATTTAATACATTTTAAAATAAGACTGTAATGTAACAAGATGTGGAAAAAGTGAAGAGGTCTGAGTGAATACTTTCTGAATGCACTGTATGCTCCAGTCAGTAAATGGCAAGTATCTAACATGTAAAAACAAAGGACAGCTGATGCTGATTTACACAAAAGGACACAAAGTGCTCGAGTAACTCATCAATCAGGTCAGGCAGCATGTTTAGGAAGGAACTGCAGATGCTGGTTTAAACCAAAGATTAACACAAAAAGCTGGAGTCGCTCAGCGGGTCAGGCAGCATCCCTGGAGAACATGGATAGGTAACGTTTTGGGTCGGTTTCCTTCTTCAGACACTTTGGAGAACACGGGGAACGGAAGGAAAACTGTTGCGAGTCGTTCGATTGGGTGCATGTACCTGAAATCTGGCTTGGGTCCGAACGGGAAGGCCTGGAAATGGAGCTGGAAGCCACACGGCAAGTGCAGAGTAACACATGTGGCTGTGGTAAAAAGGACGGTCAGAACATGGTCATAGAGTCGAAGAGCGGCAGAATCACAGAGGGGGAACAGTGAGAGAGGGTCTCACAGAACTCTCATCGGAGATAGAAGAAGAACTTCTTCAAGATAGAGTGAATGGGCCGAATGGCTTAATTCTACTCATTCCTTATGACCTTATGACCTTATGATTCTAGCATTTTGTGTCTGTCTTCGATGTAAACCAGCATCTGCAGTTCCTTCCTACACAAGTCACCAACCGCTGAAAGGTCTCGGCCAGAAAGGTCACCCATTCCTTCTCTTCGGAGATGCTACCTGTCCCGCTGAGTTCTGACTTTGTGGTTGCCTCAGTTGTTCTGCAAGATGCTTTAGCCTGATAGATCACACCTTGTGAGATCTTCACACAATTTACATAGGTGTCTGATGTTCAGAGACATTTAAAATTTGTACGAGTATAAATAATTTAAAACATTAAACATTAATCAAACTGTAACAAAAAAAATCCAGGTCAGGGCACATTTAATTGCTACACGTTAATTAAAATAATTAATATTAATTAAAATATAATTTAATAAAGGAAACCACTTAACTTAATTTAGATTTTTAATGGAAGTCAGCAAGCCAGCTTAAATGAATGGGTTGCTGCGAGACACACCAGCTCCAGCTAATGTGAAGCAGAGGGACCAGATTCACAAGGTTTATAGACGATAGACAACAGGTGCAGGAGGAGGCCATTCGGCCCTTCGAGCCAGCACCACCATTCAATGTGATCATGGCTGATCATTCTCAATCAGTACCCCGTTCCTGCCTTCTCCCCATACCCCCTGACTCCGCTATCCTTAAGAGCTCTATCTAGCTCTCTCTTGAATGCATTTATGGCAGGTTAGCCTCTGCATCTAACTGCTCACCAGAGATGCAGTGCTGCCAGAGCTCACCGCAGCGACACTCCAGCACCACTGTAAAAGAAAGCCTAAATAAACAGCGGGGAATTTTAACTACGGGGAACTTAACAGCGGCCGCATATTAAATAAAGGGGATTTTACGGAAGCGAAGGTTGGGGTTGTAAAGATTCAACCTTCTTTAACTTCTTATATATCTAACCCCCCCCCCCCCCCGCCCCCCCACCCCCGCACCCCCCACCACCACCACCAAGCAAAACCTGGAATAACGCCCCTGTTTGACAGCTCTGGCACCTAAACATTAGCACTGCAACACTGCCCCTCACACTCACTGTGCAGCGGAATGCAGTGTGGAGGTCAGACGCAGTGGTAGAGTTGCTGCCTTACAGCACCAGAGGCCTGGGTTCAATCCTAACTCCGGGTGTTTGTCTGTACGGAGTTTGTATGTTCTTCCCGTAACCTGCATGAGTTTTCTCCGAGATCTCTGGTTTCCTCCCACACTCCAGGTTTTTGGGCTAATCGCTTGGTATAATTGTAACTTGTCCCTCGTGTGTCGGATAGTCATGTGTGAGGGGTGTAATGCTGAGGCTCTATAAGGCGCTGGTCAGACCAAGTCAGTGGATATTTTTAAGGCAGAGATAGATAGATTGTTGATTAGTACGGGTGTCAGGGGTTACGTAGAGATGGCAGGAGAGTGGGGTTAGGTGGGAGAGATAGATCAGCCATGATTGAATGGTGGAGTAGACTTGAAGGCTGAATGGCTGAATTCTACTCCGATCACTTATGACCTTATGATAGCATTAGTGTGCAGGGTTCACTGGTCGGTGCAGACTCAGTGGGCTGAAGGGCCTCTTTCCCCACTGTATCTCGATCTCTATCTCTAAATATCTCTTTCACTGCAAACAGTTCTCAATGAAATCAAGACCCAGCCATAATCTAGTAAACGGTAGGAGATGGAATAATTTACTTCAGGTTCAGGTCACCACGCACCACTTTACAACCAGGTCAATATCTTTTCAAGGTCGGACAATTTTGGCACAATAGGTTCCCACGGACTATGAAGTGATAATGATCAAATCATCTGACTTCATGCTTTTAGTTGAGGCAATATTTTCTTAACCAGCAACCCAAGACACGCAGAAGGTAGCTGGATTGCAAACCTGTAGATCCCTGAAGTCAACTGGTCAGCCAAAACATTCTGACCACTGACAAGCGAAGTGAGTAACATTGATCATCTTGTTACAATGGCACCTGTCAAGGGGTGGGATATATTAGGCAGCAAGTGAACAGTCAGTTTTTGAAGTTGATGTGTTGGATGCAGGAGAAATGGGCAGGAGTAAAGACCTGAGCGACTTTGACAAGGGCCAAATTATTATGGCCGGACGACTGGGTCAGAGCATCTTTGAAACGGCAAGGCTTGTGGGGTGCTCCCGGGTCAGCAGTGGTGAGTACCTACCGACAGTGGTCCGAGGAGGGACAAACCACAAACCGGCGACAGGGTGTTGGGTGCCCAAGGCTCGTCGATGCGCGAGGGCAACGAAGGCTATCCCGTCTGGTCCGAACCGACAGAAGGCACAAGTCACAGAATATTTTAATGGTGGTCATGGGAGGATTGTGTCACAATACACAGTGCATCGCACCCTGCTGCATATGGGGCTGCACACGGAGGACCAACAGCATATTAGGCAGGTGGTCATAATGTTGTGGCTCATCAGGTCATAATGTTACTCCAAACAGCAGAACTAGTTTCCTTTCTCTCTCTACTTTAAGTAATTCTTCTTTCTTATTTGCCTTACATTCTTTTGATGCCATTCGTTACAATGTTGTGGAAGTGAGGTCACCATATTGTGAGATTTTTGTGTATTTCGCGACATGGACGTGTGTAAATGCAGAATCCTTTCATATCCCAGGGAAGCCCTGTGTAGATATTGTGATTAGGAAGGTGTGCCTACTTGGAAGAAGTTCTCGAAATGTGTAGGAAGGAACTGCAGATGCTGGTTTAAACCGAAGATAGACACAGGGTGCTAGAGTAACTCAGCGGGACAGGCAGCATCTCTGAAGCGAAGGAATGGGTGACGTTTTAGATCTGAAGCAGGGTCTCGACCAGAAACGTCACCCGTTCCTTCTCTCCAGAGATGCTGCCTGTCCCGCTGAGTTACTCCAGCTTTTTGTGTCTATCTTTGGTGAAAGTCAGCATCTACAATTCCTTTCTATGCATAGAACATTGACACATAGAGACATAGAAAATATGTGCAGGAGTAGGGAGGCCATTCGCCCCTTCGAGCCAGCACTGCCATTCAATATAATCATGGCTGATCATCCATAATCAGTACCCCATTCCTGCTTTATCCCCATATCCCCAAATATTATCTGCATTTTCTCTGCAGCTATTACACTATATCCGGCACTTTTCTCCTTTACCTGATGTATTCATGCATTGTATGATTTCCCTGGTAACATGCAAAACAAAATTTATCACTGTATCTCATTACGCATGGTAACAATAAACCAATACCCATACCAACACCAACTCTTGTTACATAGAAACATAGAAACATAGAAAATAGGTGCAGGAGTAGGTCATTCGGCCCTTAGAGCCTGCACCGCCATTCAATATGATCATGGCTGATCATCCATATAACATATAACATATAACATATAACAACTACAGCATGGAAACAGGCCTGTCCGGCCCTACCAGTCCACGCCGACCATTCTCCCTGACCTAGTCTCATCTACCTGCACTCAGACCATAACCCTCTAATCCCCTCTTATCCATATACCTATCCAATTTACTCTTAAATAATAAAATCGAGCCAGCCTCCACCACTTCCACCGGAAGCCCATTCCATACAGCCACAACCCTCTGAGTAAAGAAGTTCCCCCTCATGTTACCCCTAAACCTTTGTCCCTCAATTCTGAAACTATGTCCCCTTGTTGGAATCTTCCCCACTCTCAAAGGGAAAAGCCTACCCACGTCAACTCTGTCCGTCCCTCTCAAAATTTTAAAAACCTCTATCAAGTCACCCCTCAACCTTCTACGCTCCAAAGAATAAAGACCCAACCTGTTCAACCTCTCTCTGTAGCCTAAGTGCTGAAACCCAGGCAACATTCTAGTAAATCTCCTCTGTACCCTCTCCATTTTGTCGACATCCTTCCTATAATTAGGCGACCAGAACTGCACACCATACTCCAGATTCGGCCTCACCAATGCCCTGTACAATTTTAACATTACATCCCAACTTCTATACTCGATGCTCTGATTTATAAAGGCAAGCATACCAAACGCCTTCTTCACCACCCTATCCACATGAGATTCCACCTTCAGGGAACAATGCACAGTTATTCCCAGATCCCTCTGTTCCACTGCATTCCTCAATTCCCTACCATTTACCCTGTACGTCCTATTTTGATTTGTCCTACCAAAATGCAGCACCTCACACTTATCAGCATTAAACTCCATCTGCCATCTTTCAGCCCACCCTTCCAAAAGGCCCAAGTCTCTCTGTAGACTTTGAAAATCTACCTCACTATCAACTACTCCACCTATCTTAGTATCATCTGCATATTTACTAATCCAATTTGCCACACCATCATCCAGATCATTAATGTAAATGACAAACAACAGTGGACCCAACACAGATCCTTGGGGCACTCCACTAGACACTGGCCTCCAACCTGACATACAATTGTCAACCGTTACCCTCTGGTATCTCCCATTCAGCCATTGTTGAATCCATCTTGCAACCTCACTATTAATACCCAACGATTTAACCTTCTTAATCAACCTTCCATGTGGAACCTTGTCAAATGCCTTACTAAAGTCCATATAAACAACATCCACAGCCTTGCCCTTATCAATTTCCCTGGTAACCTCTTCAAAAAATTCAAGAAGATTAGTCAAACATGACCTTCCAGGCACAAATCCATGTTGACTGTTTCTAATCAGGCCTTGATTATCCAAATAATTATATATATTGTCCCTAAGTATCTTTTCCATTAATTTTCCCACCACAGACGTCAAACTAATAGGTCTATAATTGCTAGGTTTACTTTTAGAACCTTTTTTAAACAAAGGCACAACATGCGCAATGCGCCAATCTTCCGGCACCATCCCCGTTTCTAATGACGTTTGAAATATTTCCGTCATAGCCCCTGCTATTTCTGCACTAACTTCCCTCAATGTCCTAGGGAATATCCTATCAGGACCTGGAGACTTATCCACTTTTATATTTTTCAAAAGTGTCCGTACCTCCTCTTCTTTAATCCTCCTAATTTCCATCACTACTCTACTTGTTTCGCTTACCTCACATAATTCAATATCCTTCTCCTCGGTAAATACCGAAGAAAAGAAATTGTTTAATATCTCCCCCATTTCTTCCGGCTCAGCACATAGCTGTCCACTCTGACTCTCTAATGGACCAATTTTTTGCTCTCATTCTCTCCATAACCCCTGATCCCTTTAGCCACAAGGGCCACATCTAACTCCCTCTTAAATATAGCCAATGAACTGGCCTCAACTACCTTCTGTGGCAGAGAATTCCACAGACTCACCACTCTGTGTGAAGAAATGTTTTCTCATCTCGGTCCTAAAAGACTTCCCCCTTATCCTTAAGCTGTGACCCCTGGTTCTGGACTTCCCCAACATCGGGAACAATCTTCCCGCATCTAGCCTGTCCAACCCCTTAAGAATTTTATATGTTTCTATAAGATCCCCCCTCAGTCTTCTAAATTCCAGTGAGTATAAGCCTAGTCTATCCAGTCTTTCTTCATGTGATAGTCCTGCCATCCCAGGGATCAATCTGGTGAACCTTCTCTGTACTCCCTCTAAGGCTAGAATGTCTTTCCTCAGTAGTTGGGTTGTGTCAAGAGAACTATGACGTCTGTCTGCAATATATAAAGTACCACTGGACTGGAGTTAGTGGCAGTGCCTATATTTCATTTGCACATATTAAGAGTAGTAGGGCGGTCACGGTGGTGCAGCGGTAGAGTTGCTGCCTTACAGCGAATGCAGCGCTGGAGACACGGGTTTGATCCCGACTACGGGTGCTGTCTGTATGGTGTTTGTACGTTCTCCCCGTGACCTGCATGGGTTTTCTCCGAGATCTTTGGTTTCCTCCCACACTCCAAAGACGTACAGGTATGTAGGTTTATTGGCTTGGTAAATGTAAAGATTGTCCCATGTGGGTGTAGGATAGTGTTAATATGCGCGGATCGCTGGTCGGCGTGGACCCGGTGGGCCGAAGGGCCTGTTTCCGCGCTGTATCTAAACTAAACAAAACTAATTGCGGAGACTTTAAACTAGTACGGTTGGGGGGAGGGACTCAAACACAGATAGCTAATAGGCAGTGTGTGAGGCAGGAGGCAGAAAAGGGAAACACTCAGACCCAATATGTAGGAGAGAAAGAAGGGAAAAGAAATAAACTGAGAATAAGAAATGATGGGTTCCTTAAATGTGTATATTTTAATGCTAGGAGCATTGTAAGAAAGGTGGATGAGCTTAGAGCCTGGATTGACATCTGGAAGTATGATGTTGTGGCGATCAGTGAAACATGGTTGCAGGAGGGTTGCGATTGGCAATTAAATATTCCAGGATTTCATTGTTTCAGATGTGATAGAATCGGAGGGGCAAGAGGTGGGGGTGTTCCATTGCTTGTCAGGGAGGATATCACAGCAGTGCTTTGGCAGGACAGACTAGAAGGCTCGATTAGGGAGGCTGTTTGGGTGGAACTCAGAAATGAGAAAGGTTTAGCAACACTTATAGGGGTGTATTATAGACCACCAAATAGGGAACAAGAATTGGAAGAGCAAATATGTAAGGAGATAGCAGATATTAGTAGTAAGCACAGAGTAGTGATTGTGGGTGATTTCAATTTTCCGTATATAGACTGGGAATCACATTCTGTTAAAGGGCTGGATGGTTTGGAGTTTGTAAAATGTGTGCAGGATAGTTTTTTGCAGCAATACGTAGAGGTACCTACCAGAGAAGGGGCAGTGTTGGACCTCCTGTTAGGAAATGAGACGGGTCAGGTGACGGAGGTATGTGTTGAGGAGCACTTTGGGTCTAGTGATCACAATGCCATTAGTTTCAATATCATTATGGAGAAGGTCAAATCTGGACCAAGGGTTGAGATTTTGGATTGGAGAAAGGCTAATTTTGAGGAGATGAGAAAGGATTTAAAAGGAGTGAAATGGAACTTTTTGTTTTATGAAAAGGATATAATAGAGAAATGGAGGATATTTAAAGGTGAAATTTTGAGAGTACAGAGTCTTTATGTCCCTGTTCGGTGGAAAGGAAAGAATAATAATTTGAAAGAGCCGTGGTTTTCCAGGGAAATTGGACACTTGGTTTGGAAAAACAGGGAGATATACAATAAATATAAGTGGCAGGGTGTAAATAAGGTTCTTGAGGAATATAAAGAATGTAAAAGGAATCTTAAGAAGGAAATTAGAAAAGCGAAAAAAAGATATGAGGCTGCTTTGGCAAGTAATGTAAAAGTAAACCCCAAGGGGTTCTACAGATATGTCAATAGCAAAAGGATAGTGAGGGATAAAATTGGTCCATTAGAGAGTCAGAGTGGACAGCTATGTGCTGAGCCGGAAGAAATGGGGGAGATATTAAACAATTTCTTTTCTTCGGTATTCACCGAGGAGAAGGATATTGAATTATGTGAGGTAAGCGAAACAAGTAGAGTAGTGATGGAAATTATGAGGATTAAAGAAGAGGAGGTACGGACACTTTTGAAAAATATAAAAGTGGATAAGTCTCCAGGCCCTGATAGGATATTCCCTAGGACATTGAGGGAAGTTAGTGCAGAAATAGCAGGGGCTATGACGGAAATATTTCAAACGTCATTAGAAACGGGGATGGTGCCGGAAGATTGGCGCATTGCACATGTTGTGCCTTTGTTTAAAAAAGGTTCTAAAAGTAAACCTAGCAATTATAGACCTATTAGTTTGACGTCTGTGGTGGGAAAATTAATGGAAAAGATACTTAGGGACAATATATATAATTATTTGGATAATCAAGGCCTGATTAGAAACAGTCAACATGGATTTGTGCCTGGAAGGTCATGTTTGACTAATCTTCTTGAATTTTTTGAAGAGGTTACCAGGGAAATTGATAAGGGCAAGGCTGTGGATGTTGTCTATATGGACTTCAGTAAGGCATTTGACAAGGTTCCACATGGAAGGTTGATTAAGAAGGTTAAATCGTTGGGTATTAATAGTGAGGTTGCAAGATGGATTCAACAATGGCTGAATGGGAGATACCAGAGGGTAATGGTTGACAATTGTATGTCAGGTTGGAGGCCAGTATCTAGTGGAGTGCCCCAGGGATCTGTGTTGGGTCCACTGTTGTTTGTCATTTACATTAATGATCTGGATGATGGTGTGGCAAATTGGATTAGTAAATATGCAGATGATACTAAGATAGGTGGTGTAGTTAGTAATGAAGTAGAGTTTCAAAGTCTACAGAGAGACTTGGGCCTTATGGAAGGGTGGGCTGAAAGATGGCAGATGGAGTTTAATGCTGATAAATGTGAGGTGCTGCATTTTGGTAGGACAAATCAAAATAGGACGTACAGGGTAAATGGTAGGGAATTGAGGAATGCAGTGGAACAGAGGGATCTGGGAATAACTGTGCATTGTTCCCTGAAGGTGGAATCTCATGTGGATAGATAGCGGCACGGTAGCGCAGCGGTAGAGTTGCTGCTTTACAGCGAATGCAGCGCCGGAGACTCAGGTTCGATCCTGACTACGGGTGCTGCACTGTAAGGAGTTTGTACGTTCTCCCCGTGACCTGCGTGGGTTTTCTCCGAGATCTTCGGTTTCCTCCCACAGACGTACAGGTATGTAGGTTAATTGGCTGGGTAAATGTAAAAATTGTCCCTAGTGGGTGTAGGATAGTGTTAATGTGCGGGGATCGCTGGGCGGCACGGACTTGGAGGGCCGAAAAGGCCTGTTTCCGGCTGTATATATATGATATGATATGACGATAGGGTGTTGAAGAAGGCATTTGGTATGCTTGCCTTTATAAATCAGAGCATCGAGTATAGAAGTTGGGATGTAATGTTAAAATTGTACAGGGCATTGGTGAGGCCGAATCTGGAGTATGGTGTGCAGTTCTGGTCGCCAAATTATAGGAAAGATGTCGACCAAATGGAGAGGGTACAGAGGAGATTTACTAGAATGTTGCCTGGGTTTCAGCACTTAAGCTACAGAGAGAGGTTGAACAGGTTGGGTCATTATTCTTTGGAGCATAGAAGGTTGAGGGGGGACTTGATAGAGGTTTTTAAAATTTTGAGAGGGACGGACAGAGTTGACGTGGGTAGGCTTTTCCCTTTGAGAGTGGGGAAGATTCCAACAAGGGGACATAGCTTCAGAATTGAGGGACAAAAGTTTAGGGGTAACATGAGGGGTAACTTCTTTACTCAGAGGGTGGTGGCTGTATGGAATGGGCTTCCAGTGGAAGTGGTGGAGGCTGGCTCGATTTTATTATTTAAGAGTAAATTGGATAGGCATATGGATAAGAGGGGATTAGAGGGTTATGGTCTGAGTGCAGGTAGATGAGACTAGGTCAGGGAAAGTGGTCAGCGTGGACTGGAAGGGCCGAACGGGCCTGTTTCCGTGCTGTAGTTGTTATATGGTTATATATAAACTGTTCAAAAGTAAAATTGCCAGGGAGGGTGCAGAGATACAAGACTCTTCATCCTGTTTTATTTATCAAACTATCAATGACACTGAGTAGCTATAATAGAATGGAAAAGATCACACTCCAAGCTGGCCACATGCTATTCTGAGAAACACACAACCAAATAGAATTCCTTTGAAGATTTCAATGGAATGACACTGTGACACAGATTAAATGGCATTCAGATATATCCGTCACATTTGCTGAGAGCTTTCAGAAGTGCATTTAATGAAAGGACCAAGAAAGGCTGATCCCTCTGTGATTCACTGGGTTGATTGAGATCATGTGAACTTAAGAAAAGGGAAGAGAAAGTACATTCTTCCTTTCCACAGGCAATGTACAATCTGTCTTTTTCTCAATCTTTTAAAATAATTTCTAGGGCTAATTTCTACCAAGATTTTGCTAAAATATTATTGTTTGAAATGCCACAAGAACATTTTGTTTAGTTTTTAGTTTAGAGATACAGCGCGGAAACAGGCCCTTCGGCCCACCGTGTCCGCACCGCCCAGCGATCCCCACACACTAACACTGTCCTACACACAGGAGGGATGATTTACACATACACCAAGCCAATTAACCTACATACCTGTGCGTCTTTGGAGTGTGAGAGGAAACCGAAGATCTCGGAGAAAACCCACGTGGTCATGGGGAGAACGTACAAACTCCGTACAGACAGCACCTGTTGTCGGGATCGAACCTTGGTCTCCGGCGCTGCAAGTGCTGTAAGGCAGCAACTCTACCGCTGCTCCACCGTGGCCAGCCTTAGCTAACAATCTTTGTTATCATCCTTGATAATTATTATGTACACTATTACATAACCCTGGCAACAAGGTACACTAAAGGTATTTATTATCTCTGTTACTTTCTTAGCAAACTAATGACTGTCGTTAGAGGAATTAAGACTTGAAATCAACACTTTACAACTCTGATCAACATTTTGAGTCCCGTGACATCCAGAGAATTCCTGTTTCCTAAACTTTGAGTGTTACCGCATTTGTGAATCTAGTTCATATTCCATCCAAGTTAAATAACAACTTACAACTCTTTCATCTCTTTGCAGTGTTTCTTTCCTGAATGAAAATCAAGCTCACAGCTTGGCACAAATTATCATCTGCTTGTTTCAGCTGTTCTTTTGCTTTCAAACGTGATCGCACCTAGAGGGCTTTAATGTGTCTTCATATTTTACTCCTGGCGTTATTTTTGATGTTATCCTCAATCTGGTGAGGACATTCTCAGCAAGTCGGCAATGAGGTAATTGAAGCTGGAACTTTGATTCAAAACTGTCTAAACGTAACTTTGCAAATGTCGACAAGTTGGGCAATGATGGCGGAACTGTGCTGCACGCTACGAGAAGTTAAAAGACATCAGGTTACCAACCGAAACGTCACCTATTTATTTTCCAAAACTCAAAGTGGTTGAAGGCTGTTACTGCCCGTGGAATGTGCTCATGTTATTTCACCAGTCGAGTAGGAAGGAACTGCAGATGCTCGTTTAAATCGAAGATAGACACAAATTGCTGAAGTAACTCAGCGGGACAGGCAGCATCTCTGGAGAGAAGGGATAGGTGATGTTTTGGGTCGGAAGAAGGGTTTCGACCTGAAACGTCACTCATTCCTTCTCTCCAGAGATGCTGCCTGTCCTGCTAAGTTACTCCAGCATTTTGTGTCTACCTTCACCAGTTGAGTGTTGTAAACACTTCCCAATTATGCCTGAGAGGCTGTCCTCCAATTGTGCGATGTGCTTTCTTTTGATTTGCCATTTGATCAGCACAAAGAGTTCCTGACTAGAAAGAAATGGTGAGATAAAACCAAATGATCAATTGGTCTTCTGTCTCGATTTCCAACTAATAATACTATCCTTGAAACACAAAAGTATGAATGATTAAAAAGGGATTTGTTCTTATTCCCTATGCTTCAGAGATCCTGTCATTGTTTTTACCCTTGTATTTTCAGGATTATAGCACACATAGATGAGGAGATAAGTACAGGTTCAGGAACAGTTTCTCTCCTATAGCCATCGACATTAAACTCGACAACCTCCATTGAGCTCTGAACTTTCTTGCACTATTATTGTTTGTTTGTTTTTATATATATATACTAGACCAAGTGGACCCGTTGGGCTCAAACCTCTCCTGCATTGGTGCAGTACCCTCTCCTCCCCCTCCCCTCCCCTTCCCCCTCCCTCCCTCCGCCCTTGTCCCCTCCCCCTCCCCTCCCTCCATACCCTCCCTACTCCCCCTCCCCCCTTCCCTTCCTCCCCATCCCCTCTCCCCCACTCCATCCCCCTCGACCCCCCTTATCCTCCCTCCTCCCCACTCGAAAGAAGGGTCTCAACCCGAAACGTTACCCATTCCTTTTCTCCCGAGATGCTGCCTGTCCCACTGAGTTACTCCAGTATTTTGTGTCTAACTTCGATTTAAACCTGCATCTGCAGTTCTTTCCTACACATTTTGTCCGCTCCACTGCGAAATTTCCTCAACATATGTCTACTTTGAAGAAGTTCTCCTCTCTTCGATGAGAGTTCAGCATCAGCTTGAAGAAGGGTATCGACCCAAAACGTCACCCATTCCTTCTCTCCAGAGATGCTGCCTGTCCCGCTGAGTTACTCCAGCATTTTGAGTCTACCTAGCACAATTATAATGTCACTCTGTCTCTGAAGCTGAAACAGAAAGAAGTAGGAGTATCCTTAAATACGTTCTGTAATTTAATAAAAAGTCAGATTGAATAAGCCCCCATGTGAAAACCAGATTCAAGGTACAGGTTAAACAAACAATTCCCTCCAACAGGGAATGCCAGCAGTCTAAATGGACCCAGGGACTGGGAACTGCGTTCAGATACTGTCCATGCAGTCTTTTCCTGCTGAATACTAATCAGAAATAAAATGTAAGCAATTTTCTGCATCAGTTTGTAATAGCTATTAATGCTTCACAATGCAGGGAGTAGGCATGAAATCTTCCCTCAGTGGATAGTTTAGTTTGGTTTAGTTTATTGTCATGTACAAGTAACAAACGTACAAGTAACCGAGGAACAGTGAAATGCTTTTGTTGCAGAAAGACAATACATGATTACAAATGAGCCATCCACAGTCGACAGATGATACAGGATAAAGGGAGGTCACTTGTGCAGCCTTTGTGAATCTTGATAAGACAATGAACATTATGCTCTTGGGTAAATACTTACACACTTGTATTTCATTTTTCTGTTGGGTTGTGAATGCATTAGGAACCTTATAAATTGTCTGATTTAGTCATAGGTCTTTTGGTTTAATTGGGTTAAGCAAACAGTGACACTCAAGAGCCATTTGTATGTATTAAACACACAATCAATTGGGTCAAAGGCACAGGCCATTTGTCATTCAGTTGATGTGTAAGGACTGTTACTATGCAAGTGCCACTTTAATGTACTTTCATTTAATCCCACTATTGATTTAATAGGTCAAGTGACATAATTCGTTACTATTAAATGATTGACGTCATTAATTTTCATTAAGCAAACTAAAAAAACATACAAATAAGTATATACATCTTCTTGGGAGTGGCTACAAATTATAAAATGAAAGGTTAGAATTGTTACCACTGTTCGTTTTTTAAAAAGAAAATGAGTAAAAGCAAACAAAAACCAGAAGCTTTGGGTATATTGTTACAGACTAGACCGTCTGGTGTTGGCTCGAAGGGACGAATGGCCTCCTCCTGCACCTATTTTCTATGTTTCTAACTTGGTCCCACAACTCATTGGGTTGCCATTGTGATGTGGGGAAAATCGCACTTTTTTCTTTAAAATAAATGGCTTAAAAAAAATAATAATAATAAATCTCAATGAAAATCGCGATTTTTCTTTGAAATGGTGTTTTTTTCTGCATTGGTCTAGCACCCTCCCCTCCCCTCCCTCACTCCATCCCCTCAACCCCTCTTCTTCCCCACCCACTCCCCCCTTCCCCTCCCACCCCCCAGTCACCCACTCCATCCCCCCTTATCTCCCCCCCTCCATTCTTAGGGGCTCTCCGGCGGCGCCGCCATTCCCGCCCGTTGGGTTTCCATGGTGACGTGGAACATGGAGGTATTACTGCGCATGGGCGGCTGACGGGCACAGCAAGTGGAAAAGGGATTTATTAAAGTTTAAAATGTGAATAACAAAATATAACAATTTGAACGTTAATAGGATTTCTTGATGCAGGAATTTTCAACATCAACATCATTTCCCCTTTTCACAACAGGAAGGAGTTGTCGAAAATCGCCACAACAAAAGGTAAGAATGCCGCCAAAAGGCTCATCGTTCTTTTTGCATAGATCTCGAAGAGTTCTGTCCACCGCATCAAAGCTCTCCCTCCTAATCATCGGGCACTCATCCCAAACAATCAGTCTCACACTCCTGATCAAATGAACCATGTTGGAGTTCTTCTCAATGTTGCACATTGTATTATCGGTCACTTCGATGGGTATCTTGAATCGAGAATGTGCAGTTCTTCCACCAGGCATCAATGTAGCTGCTATACCAGAGGATGCTACAGCAAAAGCAACATCAACTTGACCTCAAACCTTGGAGAGGATCAAATTGGTGAGAATTGTTTTGCCCATTCCTGCTGGTGTATCAATGAAAAACATTGAAGGAACATTCCTTTCCAAGCAGCTGCACACATGGTCATACACTGCTCTTTGCTCAGCATTCAGCAGAGGCTCCTTCTCTTCAACAAATTACTGTTGTTCAGGGCTATTGTACTGCAGTTCACTCAGCAATTCTGGATTGTCACCATCAAGGTTCATCCTTCCATGTCTTGGTAGTGGCACATGAAAGAATCCCAGTGTCTTGTTGTAATTCACAAGCTTGTCTTGAATATACAACAGAGCCTGATCATGATGCCTCTCATCTATCATGATATTTGGATCATCGATTGTTCTCCGTTCTCTTTGAAGGTAATCTTCAGACATTGAATTCTTGAAGCGATCCCATATTTGTCGAGAAGAGTTGATCTCAGCAATCGTCAGCAAAACAAACAAATCTCTCATTGCTTCGGGAAGTCTTGTCCGCTCAGCATCTTCCATCGTCTGTTGCCAATGGTCGTCAGTTTGCAACAAACCTCTTTCTATGCAGACGTCTTTGAAGGAAGGAAGAATATGTCCGTCATGTGTCCTCGATGAATTGAAGGATTCTGGCCCTTTTACGTGATGGAGAAGCAGTCTCAAGTAGTAGAGGTCACATCTTGGAGAAACAGTATACACTCGTCCCAGAACGTTGGCTTCAAAAATACCTGGAAGATCTTCCACTATCTTCCCAACCTTCCTTCTTTGCCATTTCTTATTGTTCCAAGTGTAAAATCAGGGTACATCAGCATAGTACAGTGTTCTTGCAAATTGATCTCGAGAACACAATTCCATGAATTCAGTTAAAGTTGTTCTCGTGATATCCTCATTTCTCACCAGCCGACCAGTATCGACTCTGATGATGACTTGTTGTTCTTGTGGTAGATGTACCTGGAGTCGAATGACAGTGGGGCGTCTCTCATGAGTTGGAAATCCAAGGACTGATCCCACTGCTTCCGACGGACCAATGTATCTGCCAGTAAAGTTCTGTGTAATTTCATCATCCCTGTTAACTCCACAAACTGCTTGCTCACTCCCCTTCAAGGTGTACTTGAACACGTATTTGACCGACTTTATAGAGGAGCATATCTCAACGTTGATGTGAGATTTGAACAACTTCAAGAGTTGAGCATTACAGGGCACCACCCATTCAGAAGTAATAGGTTGATCCCAGCGTCCTTCTTGATGTCCCTGAAATCCTCCCATATCCGGAGATCGTCTCCTGTACAGAGGATGTGACTCATCTCCATACCTTGTGCTTTCGATAAACGGCTTTGGGAATCTCTTTCTGCATCTTCCATCCTTCCAACATGGAGAGGTGAGGTCACAGTCTGGTTCATGAACAGACCCCCCAAGATATGGTTTTACAAATTCATCATTTTGATGTCCAAAATTCAGAATTTTACATCAAATTCATAATATGGCATGTAATGCAAAATGCACATACGTGTTGTGCTACTTTCATCTGTGAAAAATGACTATTATTTCCAGCAGTCTGTAGTTCTTGGACTACATGTACAATGTCAGGCCGATCATGAGTATATTCTGGTATTTATAGAAAAGTTATTGAACAGAAATACTTTTTACAACAAAGAAAATATTGTTTCTGTTGGTTTTTCTATTTTGGTTTTTCCGTACACATCCCAATTCTCTTGATATTGAATAAAAGAACAAAGGTCATAAAATGTATGACTAAGTTATGAAGAAAGAGTTTCATTTAAAACTGCACAAACCTAATTTCATTGAAGACGCACTTGCTCCAGTGGTCTTCAACAGCAAATCACAACGGCCCGGCGGGCGGTGAGGCGAGGACCGGGGAGCGGCTAGGCGAGGCCCGCCGAGGCAGGGGCCCAGCGAGCGGCGAGGCAAGTCGCGGTGAGGCCTGGCGAGAGGCGAGGCAAGGCCCGTTGTGCGGATAGGCGACGCCTGTCGAGCAGAGAGGAGGTGGTAGAGGGGAGAGAGTGGGAGGGGAGGGGATTGAGGGAGGAGAGAGGGGAGAGGCGGAAGAGGAGGGGTTTGAGGGAGGAGAGAGGGGAGAGGGGGGAGAGGGGGTGGAGGGAGAGAGAGGGGGAGAGAATGGGGGAGAGGGGGGGAGGTGGGGAGAGAGGGGGAGAGGGGGGAGAGGAGGTGGGGAGAGGAGGGGATGGGGATAGGAGGGGGAAGAGAAGCAAAGGAAGAGTAGCGGGGGGGAGAGAGGGGTGGGAATGGGGGGTAGGGAAGAGAGTAGAGGGGGAGGGGATAGTAGGGGGGAGAGGAGTGGGGGGAGGAAGAGGAGTGGGGACAGAGGAGTGGAGGGGAGTGGAGGGGATGGGAGAGGAGTGGAGGGTGGAGGGGGGCCGGGCGCTGCACGAATGCGGGAGGGGTTTGGGCCCAGCGGGTCCACTTGGTCTAATTTGTCTGACCTTTAACTGCTCGGCAGTGGATCCGGGGCCGAGCGGCGCGAGTGACTGAGAGTGGCAGCAGCGGCGATGCTCAGTGGGAGCTGAAGGTTCAGTGGCGACGGCAACGATGGAAACGCCCGGGGTTCACAGCGGGAGCGGCGGCGGCCATGATGGAGACGCCCTGGGGTTCAGAGCGGCAGCGGGAGCAGCGGTGGCGGTGTAATGGCTCAGCGTAGCTGGGGAGCGGAACGGCGGCCTTGATGGAGATGCCCGGGATTTAGAGCGTGAAGAAGAAGCAGCGTCGGCGGCGGCTCGATGGATCAGCGAGGCTCTGGGGCCTAGCAGCGATGGAGACGTCTGGGGTTTGCAGCGGTGGTAGTGGTGATGGCGAGGGTTCGGGGCGGAGCGACGGCAGCGTTGATGGCGGGGGCTCGGGGCGGAGTGGCGGCCATGATGGAGATGCCTGTGATTTGGAGCGGCGGTGGTGACACTCCCCCCACTTGGGCCGCGGAACCAAACGGACGTCTGGGAGCTGAACGAAAATGATGACCCTCCCCCAACTACACAGGCGCAGTCACCCGGCGGCCATCTTATGTAAGTGTAGGCGCTGGTCTGGCGGCCATCTTACTTGAGAACCGGCCCAGACTGAGCATGCGCTGGTTTTTAAAAACTTTAAAATGTGAATAACTTAAAAAATATAACACCAATTTCAATAAAACGACCATTTTTACCATTAAGTGACAACAGTGAATAAGGTGGGCCTAAAAATGTCATGCTATCTTGTACAGTTTTGGCTGAAGTTCAGTCACAAACATACAAACAAACGAGAGTTTTAGTATATAGATTAAGGGCCTGTCCCAATTAGGCAATTTTAAGGTGACTGCTGGTGACTAGGCTGTCGCCGACAGTTCACCGGGTGTCGCGGGCATGATCGTGAGGAATCTTCAATGAATCGTAGTGGATCTCGGCGCGTCGCTGAGAAATCAACCGGTATGAAATTTCTCGCTGACATCTGGCTTGTCGCCAGGTATCGTTGCTTATTGCGGGCGCTGTCGCATGCTGTCCCCAGGTTTGCTAGGTTCTCTTAGATGCATTTAGAAGCACATAATATTAAATTAAGTAAAGTCATTTGAAGATACCATAAAATGCTTGTGTTTAACCAATTTATTTACCGTCAGGACATTTGACAGGTAGATTGGAGGCGACAGTTTGACGGTCAGGTAAGCGTGGGAATTTTCGCAATGTTTATGGCCATCAACGATTACATTTAAAGTAGGCTCCCAACCCAGATATGCAACCCAGAAACCAGATATGCATCTCCCTTACATTTTCAAAGAATGCCCACACTCTGCCCAAAAATCCACTTAACCACTTTTAAAATTAAATTTCTTAATACTGCTATTAGTAAACTGGAAGTCAATCCAGTTTATGCCTTGTTACTGTGAAGCTTGGTTTTCAAGTAACCCGGGCAAGATGTTATATTTCAAAACTCTCAAGTACTTACTGACTTGTCAGTGATTTCAGCGAAAATTAGGACGCCGGAGAAGCATTGACAGCGTGGGAATTTCGCGATGTTTCCGAAGACGGTGTAATCTCGACCTGACTCGGCATTGTCGTGGTCATTGTTGTAGGGTAAATGAAAATTTTGGCAATCTGCTACGACTTTGACAGTCGCCGGCAGTCGCCTAAAAAATCACCTAAGTGGGATCGCCTAAATAACCTATAGGTTATTTCACAAAATGCTGGAGTAACTCAGCAGGTCAGGCAGCATCTCAGGAGAGAAGGAATGGGTGACGTTTCGGGTCGAGACCCTATAGGTTAGGTCTGTTCAAAAGGTTTTATTTTATAGATTATCGTTTTTTTTCCATCAGAAGATAATCTTATTTTCTGATGTGTACCTCCTTTGTTCTTCCATTATTTTTCTCGACAAACAAGTTTTATGTGGCCTGCTGTATGTTGTGATGGTTAAACTTGTAGAGTATAAGGAAGACGACTTTATTTCCAGCAGTGCTTTAATTAACGGTCTGAATGTAGCAGTTTAGGATATTGCTGCTATCCATAATGTGTTTTGTTGACTTTGGAAGAGAGGCTTGTTGTAAACTGGTGTCCTGTGCTGTACAACACCAGAAGCATGGCAGCATGGTGGTGTAGCGGTAGAGTTGCTGAATCACAGCGCCAGGGGCTCGGGTTCGATCCTGACTACGGTGCCGTCTGTACGGAGTTTTATACGTTCTCCCCGTGACCTGTGCGGGTTTTCTCCGGGAGCTCAGGTTTCCTCCCACACTCCATAGATGTACAGGTTTGTGGGCTAATAGGCTTCTGTAAATTGTCCCTAGTGTGTGCAGGACAGTGCCAGTGTACGGGGTAATTGCTGGTCGGCACGGACTCGGTGGGCCGAAGGGCCTGTTTCCACGCTGTATCTCAAAGCTAAACTAAACTAAACTAAAGCAGTGCAACTGTCAGCAAGCAAAGCAGACAATGCTCTTCAGCCAATTAAACAGAGAAATTCTCAGAAACCTGCACAGTCAAAACTAGAAAGTACCAAACAGCAAACGTGGATTTGATTTAAAATATGCAGTGAATCCAGCATAAATATAAAAAGAGAAGAGACACGTAGATGAGTTTAAAAAAAGTTTAAAAAGCCCAACACTAAATATCTACGGAGGGAAAGAAAAGTATTTCACGTTTGTGAGATTATTTCAGAAATAAAGAGGTCGTGTGACATCAATTATTATTTAAAATGGTGATGAAAACTCACTGGTGCCTGACTACACCCTTACACTACTTCATTCTGGTACGTTTCATGAACATCTCCTGGTTGATGAACCCAATTGTTTGCTATGTTATGCTCTCAATTTATGCTGTCATATGTTATGCTGTCATGCGTTATGCTTTCAAATCATCGATGCAATCATCATCCACGCCAGGCCACCATCACCATGTCGTTGCATTTATTACAGTTGTGGATATGTATGATTGGAAAGGATGCTTGAACAAGGCAAAGTAAGCAGAAACCAGAATTGGTTGTGCAACGATTGAAGGTCTTATTCGTGTGTTTTCTTACCTCCATTTCCCTCCCATCTACTTTCAGTTTGAAGAAGGGTCACGACCCAAAACGTCATCCATCCTTTTTCTCCAGAGATACTGCCTGACCCACTGAGTTACTCCAGCACTTTGTGTCTATCGTAAAACTCTACTTAAAATGGATGATTGTTATTAAGAGGCTCACTCTCCCTGGTCTCTGAAACCGTTGTGACACATGGAGCCATTGACCATCTTTTCTCTTCTTTAGTTATGAAGGGGAAATCATGCTCCACTGAAATCTTCTGGAATTTTTTGATGTAACAAGTAGAATGGATCAGGGAGAGCCAGTGGATGTGGTGTATCTGGACTTTCAAAAAGCCTTTGACAAGGTCCCACACAAGGAATTATTGTGCAAAATTAGCCCCTCCAATTTTGCTCTTGGATCTAAGAATGAATCTTTCCTTCACTTGTTTGATTTATTCCCCCAATCTTTACACAATGGCGCATTTATCATCTTTAACAAAGACTACTTACTTTCATTAGCTTCATTGGTTAAACTTACTACAGCAACTTAAAATCTCACACATCTTTTCAATTATGTTTAGGATTAGGTTTATTATTGTCACGTGTACTGAGGTACAGTGAAAAGCTTTGTTTTGCAAGCTTTGCAATCAAATCAGATAATACTGTACATGAATACGGATCAAGTCAAACTCAAGTACAACATAAGCGAATGCAGCGCCGGAGACCCTGGTTCGACCCCGACTACGGGCGCTGTCTGTACGGAGTTTGTACGTTCTCCCCGTGACCTGCATGAGTTTTCTCCGAGATCTCCGGTTTCCTCCCACACTCCAAAGACGTGCAGGTATGGCTTGGTAAAGGTAAAAATTGCCCCCAGTGGGTATTGGATAGTGTTAATATGCGGGGATCGCTGGTCGGCACAGACCCGGTGGGCCGAAGGGCCTGTTTCCAACCTGTATCTCTAAACTAAACTAAACTACAATAGGTACAAAGGGGGAATAGACAGAGTGCAGAATATAGTTCTCAGCATTGTAACACATCGGTTTCAGATACATTGGCAAGCAGTGGAGATTAATCAGACGGTAACCCAGCTTATGGAAGGACTGCTCAGAAGCCTGATGTTGTTAAGTTGCAAAGGGTACAGAGAAGATTTACGAGGATGTTGCCAGTAGTTGAGGGCCTGAGCTTTTGGGGGTCTGAAGAAGGGTCTCGACCCTCAACATCACCCATTCCTTCCATCCAGAATGCTGCCTGTTACACTGAGATACTCCAGCATTTTGTGTCAATCTTTGGGGAGGGGTTGGGCAGGCAAGCACTTTATTCCTTGGAGGAGGATGAGGGGTGATCTATGAGAGATGCAGAAGATCATGAGAGGAATAGATAGGGTCTTTTACCCATAGTATGGGCATCGAGAACGAGAGGACACAGGTTCCAGATGAAGGGGGGAAGGATTTAATAGGAACCTGAGAGGCAACAATTTTACACAAAGGGTGGTGGGTATCTAGACCAATCTGCCAGAGATGGAAGTTGAGGCAGGCATAATCACAACATTTAAGAAAAACATTTGGGCAGGTAGATGGATAGGACAGGTTTAGAGGGATATGATTTAGATATTTTTAGATTTAGAGATACAGCGCGGAACAGGCCCTTCGGCCCACCGGGTTCGCGCCGCCCAGCGATCCCCGCACATTAACACTATCCTACACACACTAGGGACACTTATTTTTACATTTGCCCAGCCAATTAACCTACAAACCTGTACGTCTTTGGAGTGTGGGAGGAAACCGAAGATCTCGGAGAAAACCCACGCAGGTCACGGGGAGAACGTACAAACTCCGTACAGAAGGTGCCCATAGTCGGGATCGAACCTGAGGCTCCGGCGCTGCATTCGCTGTAAGGCAGCAACTCTACCGCTGCGCCACCGTGCTGCCATTGTATGGACCAAATCTAGGTAGATGGGACTTGTATAAATGGGGCATTTGGGTCAGCGTGGGAAAGTTGTGTCAAAGGGCATGTTTCCATGCTGTGTGATTCTATAACTACATGACTCTGTAACAGAGGGGAAGACGTTCTATCTTCTCTTGCACGGTCCATCTATAAGATCAGTTGATCTTACAGTGGTGTATAAAATCATGAGAGGAATAGATCGGGTAGAGTCTCTTGCACACCATAGGTGATTCATGGACCAGAGGACATAGGTTTGAGGTGAAGGGGAAAAGTTTTAATAGGAATCTGAGGTGTAACTTTTTCATACAATGGGGGGTGGGTGTATGGAACAAGCTGCCAGTGAAGGTAGTTGAGGCAGGGACTGTCCCAAAGTTTAAGAAGGAATTAGACAGGTACATGGATAGGACAGGTTTGCAGGGAAATAGGCCAAATGTGGGTATGAGGGACTAGGGTAGACAATAGACAATAGACAATAGACAATAGGTGCAGGAGTAGGCCATTCAGCCCTTCGAGCCAGCACCGCCAATCAATGCAATCATGGCTGATCACTCTCAATCAGTACCCCGTTCCTGCCTTCTCCCCATACCCCCTCACTCCGCTATCCTTAAGAGCTCTATCCAGCTCTCTCTTGAAAGCATCCAAAGAACTGGCCTCCAATGCCTTCTGAGGCAGAGAATTCCACACCTTCACCACTCTCTGACTGAAAAAGTTCTTCCTCATCTCCGTTCTAAATGGCCTACCCCTTATTCTTAAACTGTGGCCCCTTGTTCTGGACTCCCCCAACATTGGGAACATGTTTCCTGCCTCTAATGTGTCCAATCCCCTAATTATCTTATATGTTTCAATAAGATCCCCCCTCATCCTTCTAAATTCCAGTGTATACAAGCCCAATCGCTCCAGCCTTTCAACATACGACAGTCCCGCCATTCCGGGAATTAACCTAGTGACCCTACGCTGCACGCCCTCCATAGCAAGAATATCCTTCCTCAAATTTGGAGACCAAAACTGCACACAGTACTCCAGGTGCGGTCTCACCAGGGCCCGGTACAACTGCAGAAGGACCTCTTTGCTCCTATACTCAACTCCTCTTGTTACGAAGGCCAACATTCCATTGGCTTTCTTCACTGCCTGCTGTACCTGCATGCTTCCTTTCATTGACTGATGCACTAGGACACCCAGATCTCGTTGAACTCCCCCTCCTCCTAACTTGACACCATTCAGATAATAATCTGCCTTTCTATTCTTACTTCCAAAGTGAACAACCTCACACTTATCTACATTAAACTGCATCTGCCATGTATCCGCCCACTCACACAACCTGTCCAAGTCACCCTGCAGCCTTATTGCATCTTCCTCACAATTCACACTACCCCCCAGCTTAGTATCATCTGCAAATTTGCTAATGGTACTTTTAATCCCTTCGTCTAAGTCATTAATGTATATTGTAAATAGCTGGGGTCCCAGCACCGAACCTTGCGGTACCCCACTGGTAACTGCCTGCCATTCCGAAAGGGCCCCATTTATCCCCACTCTTTGCTTTCTGTCTGTCAACCAATTTTCTATCCATGTCAGTACCCTAGCCCCAATACCATGTGCCCTAATTTTGCCCACTAATCTCCTATGTGGGACCTTGTCGAAGGCTTTCTGAAAGTCGAGGTACACCACATCCACTGACTCTCCCCTGTCAATTTTCCTAGTTACATCCTCAAAAAATTCCAGTAGATTCGTCAAGCATGATTTCCCCTTCGTAAATCCATGCTGACTCGGAACGATCCCATTACTGCTATCCAAATGCTCAGCAATTTCGTCTTTTATAATTGACTCCAGCATCTTCCCCACCACTGATGTCAGACTAACTGGTCTATAATTACCCGTTTTCTCTCTCCCTCCTTTCTTAAAAAGTGGGATAACATTTGCTATCCTCCAATCCACAGGAACTGATCCTGAATCTATAGAACATTGAAAAATGATCTCCAATGCTTCCACTATTTCTAGAGCCACCTCCTTAAGTACCCTGGGATGCAGACCATCAGGCCCTGGGGATTTATCAGCCTTCAGTCCCATCAGTCTACCCAAAACCATTTCCTGCCTAATGTGGATTTCCTTCAGTTCCTCCATCACCCTAGGTTCTCCGGCCCCTAGAACATTTGGGAGATTGTGTGTATCTTCCTCAGTGAAGACAGATCCAAAGTAACGGTTTAAGTCGTCTGCCATTTCTTTGTTCCCCATAATAAATTCCCCTGTTTCTGTCTTCAAGGGACCCACATTTGCCTTGACTATTTTTTTCCTCTTCACGTACCTAAAAAAACTTTTGCTATCCTCCTTTATATTATTGGCTAGTTTACCCTCGTACCTCATCTTTTCTCCCCGTATTGCCTTTTTAGTTAACTTTTGTTGCTCTTTAAAAGAGTCCCAATCCTCTGTCTTCCCACTCTTCTTTGCTATGTTATACTTCCTCTCCTTAATTTTTATGCTGTCCCTGACTTCCCTTGTCAGCCACAGGTGTCTCTTACTCCCCTTAGAGTCTTTCCACCTTTTTGGAATAAATTGATCCTGCAACCTCTGCATTATTCCCAGGAATACCTGCCATTGCTGTTCTACCGTCTTCCCTGCTAGGGCCTCCTTCCAGTCAATTTTGGCCAGCTCCCGCCTCATGCCTCTGTAATCCCCTTTGCTATACTGTAATACCGACACTTCCGATTTTCCCTTCTGCCTTTCCATTTGCAGAGTAAAACTTATCATGTTGTGATCACTGCCTCCTAATGGCTCTTTTACCTCTAGTCCCCTTATCAGATCAGGATCATTACACAACAATAAATCCAGAATTGCCTTCTCCCTGGTAGGCTCCAGTACAAGCTGTTCTAAGAATCTATCTCGAAGGCACACTACAAACTCTCTTTCCTGGGGTCCATTTCCAACCTGATTTTCCCAGTCTACCTGTATGTTGAAATCTCCCATAACCACCGTAGCATTACATTTTTGACACGCCAATTTTATCTCCTGATTCAACTTGCACCCTATGTCGAGGCTACTGTTTGGGGGCCTATAGATAACTCCCATTAGGGTCTTTTTACCCTTACAATTTCTCATTTCTATCCATACTGATTCAACATCTCCTGATTCTATGTCACCCCTTGCAAGGGAATGAATATCATTCCTTACCATCAGAGCAACCCCACCCCCTCTGCCCACCTGTCTGTCTTTTCTATACGTTGTGTACCCCTGAATATTCAGTTCCCAGCCCTGGTCCTCTTGTAGCCATGTCTCAGTGATCCCTACAACATCATACTTGCCCATGACTAACTGAGCCTCAAGCTCATCCACTTTATTTTTTATACTACGCGCATTTAAGTACAACACTTTAACTTCTGTATTTACCTCCCCTCTCACATCGGTCACAATTGGCCCTGGCCTTAATTTCTTTTCCCCTCTAGAACTTCTGTTCCCATTCTTCCGAGAGTCTTTTGCAATATCTCCTATATTCCCTTTTTTTACCTCGTCTTCATATTCACAATTTGTCAACCCCTCCCCCCCACTACTTAGTTTAAAGCCACAGGTGTCACACTAGCAAACCTGCCTGCCAGAATGTTTGTCCCCCTGCTGTTAAGATGTAACCCGTCCCTTTTGCTGGGACATGTCGGACGGTGTGGGCAAGTCGGGCTGACAGGCTTGATTCCATGCTGTATGTCTCTATGACTCTATGACTCCATGAGTCCACACCTTAAGATGAAATGATCAAACGTTGATTGCTCACTCAATTCCCTGTTTCTGGAACTGTTGTCTTTACAGTGCTACTAAATGAATAGTGTGCCTCGACACACTGTGGATTATGCATTGCAAGCAGCATATCACATCCATCAAAACAGTTAAAAATCACTTTGGTAGATAAGCCCTTCATAGAAATTATTCTGTACCATGGATATTGCACTTTGTTTCATTTTATCCTGTGAATCACTAGTCCCACTTCATGAAATTTCCTATGAAATTATCTCATTCAGTAGTTCATTTGGACACTGTGCTCCAAAGCTGTGAGAGTTCTCTTCATCACTGACTTCAAATGTGCTTACGAAGGAGAATAGTCACAAAAGTTTAAAAAAGTAAGGAAATGTGTAGATAAACTCCATTTAAACAGTCTGAAGAAGGGTCTCGACCCGAAACGTCATCCATTCCTTCTCTCCTGAGATGCTGCCTGACCTGCTGAGTTACTCCAGCATTTTGTGAATAAACCCATTTAAACAGTCCTTCGTTCACACTGATCTACCACTGTGGATTGCAATAACAAGCTGTTAGGAAGAAGTGGAGGAAAGAAAACTGCAGATACTGGTTTAAATCAAAGGTAGACACAAGATGCTGGAGTAACTCAGCGGGTCAGGCAGTATCTCTGGAGAGGAGGAATGGGTGACGTTTTGAGTCGAGACACTTCCTCAGAATGAAGAAGGGTCTTGACCCGAAACGTCACCCATTCCTCCTCTCCAGAGATGCTGCCTGACCTGCTGAGTTACTCCAGCATCTTGTATCTACCTGTTAGGAAGAAGGTTCTTCTCTAAGCATCATCTATGCACACCTGCCCAACCAGCTCATTTTCTATTACGATGATGATAAGCAGGCCCAGGCCTTGTGGTTTCTGTATTTCCTTGTGTATATCATGATGTCCACTCCTTTCATTGGTTTTATGCATTTCCAATGAAGACAAAATAATAATTAACAGAATCATGGAACTGCAGATGCTGGTATCTTGAGCAAAACACAAAGAGCTGGAGTAACTCGACGGGTCAGGCGGCATCTGTGGAAGGGATAGATAGATAATGAATTGGGTCGGGTACGTTCTTCAAAAGGGTCCCGACCCACAACGTTGTCTATCCATTCAGATGCTGCCTGACCCGTTGAGTTACTCCAGCGGTTTGTGTTTTGCTAATAATTAACAGTAAAGAGTATTATGTGCAACAGATATCCACAGTTTTTCTGAAATAGTTCCCACATTTACTACTACATACCCAGATTATCAACTGTAATTGGTAAGTTTAACCTGGCATCATCTTCAATCTCATCATATCAAGTCTTTAGTTTAGTTTAGAGGTAAAGTGCGGAAACAGGCCCTTCGGCCCACCGAGTCCACACCGACCAGTGTTCTCCGCACATTAGCACCACCTTACACACACTAGGGACAATTTACATTTATATCAAGCCAATTAACCTGCAAACCTGTACGTCTTTGGAGTGTGGGAGGAAACCGAAGATCTCGGAGAAAATCCACACGGGTTACGGGGAGAACGTACAAACTCCGTACAGACAGCAGGTAGACACAAAATGCTGGAGTAACCCAGTGGGTCAGGCAGCATCTCTGGAGAGAAGGGTTCGGTGACGTTTTTGGTCGAGACCCTGATTTAAACCAGCATCTGCGGTTTTCTTTCCCACACAGACAGCACCCGTAGTCAGGATCGAACTGGGTCTCTGGCGCTGTAAAGCAGCAACTCTACCCTTGTGCCACGTGCCACCTAATTATGCATCATTTCAACAAAAAATGAAACACACCCATTTGCAGATTGGACCAGCGAAACATCATTGACAGTGATAAGCATGAGGCAAGATCGCTCTGTTCCAAATACAACAATGGGATGAGGAAGATTTATTCACAAAATGCTGGAGTAACTCAGCAGGTCAGGCAGCATCTCGGGAGGGAAGGAATGGGTGACGTTTCGGGTCGAGACCCTTCTTCAGTCTGAAGAAGGGTCTCGACCCGAAACGTCACCCATTCCTTCCCTCCCGAGATGCTGCCTGACCTGCTGAGTTATTCCAGCATTTTGTGAATAAATCGATTTGTACCAGCATCTGCAGTTATTTTCTTATACTAATGGGATGAGGAAGGACAGCTGTGGAAGAGGTTGCAAAGAAGCTGATGAGAAATGTGCCCAAGATGGTGTAAATTAGTGTAATGGTGTCACTCATGTTATGTGTCATGCTTTTGTAGTTACGACCCTTTAGCTTTTGAGTGACCACTGCTTGGGTGATTCGGGTTAGTGTAAGTGGAACGTGCAGGCGTGAGGTCGTGCTTGCTATGTAGTTAATAAAGTCTTTGGATCATTATCCAGGTGTAAGGCTTCTGTTATTATACGGTCACCACAGCATGGTGTCAGAAGTGGGATTCGAACCCACGCCTCCAATTGGAAACATCTCCCGTGACCCCATCTTGGGTTCACCCGCTCAACGTTTATTGTCAAGGCAAACCCGTGCCACAGTGCCTGTAGCCAATCAGGCTTTAGTCCCACAAGTGTTTCCACCAGAGGAGGTTCAATCCAGGTTGCAACAGAAGCATGACATTCAGAAACGATGGTTTGACAAGACAAGTAGGCCACTGCCACCACTGACCAAAGGGCAGGTGATCCGCTTACAGACTGACAGAGGCCATGACCGTGTCGGAGTAATTTCTGGAATTGCTTCAGAACCACGCTCATATATCGTTAGTGCCGAAGGCGGTACCTACTGACGTAACTGGTGACACATCCTGCCTGTGAACGAGTCAGTTCCTCCTCAGTATAATCCAGATCGTACAAGTTCACTTCCGTTTGCGCCTAGTGGCACTCGCATGCTTTTGCCAGCACAACAATCCATGTCTGCAACAGCTCCTTTGCCTGTTCCATCTTCGACTCCACATTCATCGCCTGTTCCACAGTTTGCTGCTTCGTCTCCAGGGACGTTGATTCAGTCTCCCTCGCCTGTGGAATCACCTGCTCTCTCCCCGGATAAGAAGAATGGAGATGGTCTCTATCATACACGTGCTGGTCGTGTTTGCAGACCGGTTGTGAAGTATCCGGACTATGTTTAACTTTCCTCCAGTTTGTCACCGATTGTTATACATGACGTGCTTAGTTTATGGGTTTGTATCGTTGTTGATTCTTTAAGAGGGGGGATGTAGATTAGTGTAATGGTGTCACTCATGTTATGTGTCATGCTTTTGTAGTTACGCCCCTTTAGCTTTTGAGTGACTGCTGCTTGTGTGATTTGGGTTGGTGTAAGTGGAACGTGCAGGCGTGAGGTCGTGCTTGCTATGTAGTTAATAAAGTCTTTGGATCATTATCCAGGTATAAGGATTCTGTTATTATACGGTCACCACAACAGATGGTGAAGTGCAGCGATGTCAGCAGTAGAATTAGACAATAGACAATAGACAATAGACAATAGACAATAGACAATAGGTGCAGGAGTAGGCCATTCGGCCCTTCGAGCCAGCACCGCTATTCAATGTGATCATGGCTGATCATTCTCAATCAGTACCCCGTTCCTGCCTTCTCCCCGTACCTCCTGACTCCACTTTCTTTAAGAGCTCTATCTAGCTCTCTCTTGAAAGCATCCAGAGAATTGGCCTCCACTACCTTCTGAGGCAGAGAATTCCACAGACTTACAACTCTCTGATTGAAAACGTTTTTCCTCATCTCCGTTCTAAATGGCCTACCCCTTATTCTTGAACTGTGGCTCCTAGTTCTGTTTCCTGCCTCTAACGTGTCCAACCCCTTAATTGTGTAGGTAAGAACTACAGATGCCGGTTTAAATCGAAAGGAGACACAAAATGCTGGAGTAACTCAGCGGGACAGGCAGCATCTCTGGAGAGAAGGAATGGGTGACATTTCAGGTCAAGACTGAAAGGTCTAAAGAAGGGTCTCGACCCGAAACAACATCCATTCCTTGTCTCCAACGGTGCTGCCTGTCCTGCTGAGTTACCCCAGCATTTTGTGTCTACCTTCAGCAGTAGAATTGTTTTCTTTAATACCAAAAGCACTGTCCTCAATATTAATTCACTGCGGCACTGTATATTGAAGTAGAAAAAAAATCTACATTCAGTCCGTAAATTTATTCACAGCAGGTGGTACAGCACTGCTGCATTTTGCCTTTGAGTGCTGGAATAAACTGTTCATGTCTTCAACATCCTTTGTGTTCTGGTCACAACAAAAGATTGTTCTGTAAAAAGACAGGCGAATGTCCCAGAGGAGAAAGACGAGAAGCTGGAGATGAATACTGTCGTCAAAGGGAGCAAGTTTAGCAGACGGGTCAGGCAGGAGCATGGCGATGAAACAAGAAAGACTGATGAGTTAAACCGCATTTATTTTAACACAAGAGACTCAGCAAGTAATGAGGATGCTCTCAGGTGGTGGTTTAACCTCGGGGACTGAGATATTGTAGCCCTAACAGAAACATGCTTTGCTTTGCTTTGCTTTGCTTTGCTTTGCTTTGCTTTGCTTTGCTTTGCTTTGCTTTGCTTTGCTTTGCTTTGGTTCGGTTTGGTTCGGTTTGGTTCGGTTTGGTTCGGTTTGGTTCGGTTTGGTTCGGTTTGGTTCGGTTTGGTTCGGTTTGGTTCGGTTTGGTTCGGTTTGGTTTGGTTTGGTTTGGTTTGGTTTGGTTTGGTTTGGTTTGGTTTGGCTTGGTTTGGCTTGGTTTGGTTTGGTTTGGCTTGGTTTGGCTTGGTTTGATTTAATTTAGTTGCGTTTAGTTTCATTTTGTTTAGTTTTTTTAGAGATACAGCGTGGAAACAGGTCCTTTCAGCCCAACAGGTCCACGCCGACTAGCGATCCCCACACAATAACACTATCCTACACCCACTAGGGACAATGTTTTTTACATTTACCAAGCCAATTAACCTACAAACCTGCACGTCTTTGGAGTGTGGGAGGAAATCGGAGCACCCGGAGAAAACCCACACAGGTCACGGGGAGAACGTACAAACTCCGTACAGGCAGCACCCGTGGTCAGGATTGAACCTGGCGCTGCGTTCACTGTAAGGCAGCAACACTACTGCTGCTCCACTGTGCCGCCCTTTAAGCTCTTGTTTAGAGATACAGCATGGAAACAGGCCCTTCTCCTTACCCCAGCAAGAGTATATGCTGACCATCATTCACAAATGTCACCCATTCCTTCTCTCCAGAGATGTTGCCTGACCTGCTGAGTTACTCCAGCATTTTGTGTCTATCTTCGGCTTAAACCAGCATCTGCAGTTCCTTCAAACGCAATATTACAGGTTATTGATAGAGATGCTGAAGGAGTCAAGGTCCCTTTTGATAAGGGAGGACATAACCACAGTGTTTAGAGAGGATATTCTTGTGGAGTTTTCCAGGGTGGTCATATGGGTAGACAACTAAACAGCGGGGAGGCACTTGGAGGTACAAAATCGTATTCTTGTCAAATTCTCTGCCACAGAGGGCAATGGAGCCCAATTCACGAGATGTTTTCAAGAGAGAGTCAGATTTAGCTCTTAGGGCTAAGGGAATCAATGGATATGGGGAAAAAGCAGGAACGGGCTACTGATTTTGGATGGTCAGCCATGATCTTATTGAAAGGCAGTGCTGGCTCAAAAGGCCGAATGGCCTACGCCTGCACCTATTTTCTATGTTTCTATGTATCTCCTCCTCACAGGAGCAGCACCGGCCAAAGTGTCACAGGCACTTGGCCTCCTTCTCTCCTTCCTGATTGTGTGTCTTTACCCTGCAACAGATTATTGGCTGGTTCTGGTTCAGGGTCGGTAAATAGATGAAGGTCCATTTGGTTTAAATTACAAATGTTGTTCGTTAATATCGAGACTGCGATTTCTGCATGAAATGAAATGTTTAGTATGTAGAATCAGGCAATAATTGCCTAGAATTTGGATTAAATTGCACAGACGCAATGTTAAATTGATGTTAAAGGCAGACACAAAGTGCTGGCGTAACTCAGCGGGTCAGGCAGCATCTCTGGAGAAAATGGATAGGTGACGTTTCTCGTTGGGACCTTTTTTCAGACTGCAGTGGGGAGAGTGGGGAAAAACTAGAAGCAGGGCGATTTTGGAAAATCATGCAAAAATTGACTGATTATCTCAATTCCACGCAGCACTTGAGGTTGTGACACAAGCCACGTTAATGATTGCTAAGGGCCGAGCGAGGCCCTTGTAGATAATTTCACTGAGGTACTCTGAATGCAGTATCTGTGTGCACAGTTCTCAGTACTTTCTTTTAGTTTAGAGATACAATGCGGAAACAGGCCTTTCGGCCCACAGAGTCCGCACCAAACACTAGCATCACTCAACACACACAAGGGACAATTTACAGAAGCCAATTAACCTACAAACCTGCACGTCTTTAGAGTGTGGGAGGAAACCGGAGCATCGGTGTGGGAGAAAACCCACGTGGGTCACGGGGAGAATGTACGAACTCTGTGTAGACAGCACGCGTAGTCAGGATCGGGTCTCTGGCGCTGTGAGGCAGCAACTCTACCGCTGCACCACCCTGCCGCCCCATTGACATGGGCACTGGGACTCACTACAGTGCAGTTCAACCCAGAGAGGTGCCTCATGGTCAGCAGAATCCCATACAACCTCAACCTCAACCTCATCAAACTCAGACTGTGCTCGATTTGGGGGGGGGGGGGGGGGGGGGAGAAAGAGCAGCTATTGCATCAGTGGCAGAGAAGGGATTCTGAATATGGATGTCAAGTCAAGTCAATTTTATTTGTATAGCACATTTGTAAAGCAACCCACATTGACCAAAGTGCTGTACATCAGTTCAGGTACTAAGAACGAACATACAATGCCACACAAACATAACAGCACATACATAAACAGTTCACAGCGCCCCCTCAGAGGGCCTCAAACGCTTGGGAGTAGAAATAGGTTTTGAGCCTGGACTTAAAGGAGTCGATGGAGGGGGCAGTTCTGATGGGGAGAGGGATGTTGTTCCACAGTCTAGGAGCTGCAACCGCAAAAGCGCGGTCACCTCTGAGCTTAAGCCTAGACCGTGGGATGTGAAGGTAGCTTCAGCCTGAACATACAATAAGATGGTGTGAGGGCAGGCGATCGATTCCTGTCAGTTTGGGTTAGTTTTGAGACACTGCGAGGAAACAGGCCCTTCATGTACGTGCTGTCCACAAACCACCTGACTATGATATACGGCCCAATACACTTAGCAAGAGGCGTAGGAAGGAACTGCAGATGCTGGTTTACACCGAAGATAGACACAAAATGCTGGAGTAACTCAGCGAGACAGGCAGCATTTCTGGAGAGAAGGAATGGGTGACATTTTGGGTTGAAAACATTCTTCAGACTCTGTAGAATACTGTGGAGTTCACCTACAATTGCCCCTGAAACCTAATCCATAGTAAAGTCTAGTTGGGTAAAAACTGTTGATGAAAACAGACCAGCTCCCATGTTACAGTAATAGGGTGCAGGAATTAATTGCAACAATTTTACCTTCAGAAGGATCCTCTGTCTCACATCAGCATCCATCTCTGATGCTTCAGAATTAATGAGGTTGATGTTCAGTAGTTAGAGCTCAAGAGAAAAAATTTCAGCACACCCTTAAACTTGTTCAGATGGAAACCGCTTGATTCAAGTAAATGTAAGAAGTTGACATATGGTGTATAATATTGGAAAATAGAGATTATCCACTTTGGATGGAGGAATAAAAATCAAATTATAGTTTAATGAGATGGATTTTGCAAAGATCCCTGATTGTTTGCTCCAGTAAATTCGAACATAACTCTTACCAGGGTCGCCTGAGATTCAGCAGCAGTGTAATATCTGTGGTTGGCTATCCTGTGGAAACAGAAATGTTCCTCATTGAAGTCTCCTCACCAATTAGAGTCATAGAGTGGTGATACAGCTTGGAAACAGGGCCTTCAGCCCAACTTGCTCGCACCGACCAACATGTCCCATCTACACCAGTCCCACCTGCCTGCCCATATCCCTCAAAACCTGTCCTATCCATGTACCTGTATAATTGTTTCTTAAACGTTGAGATAGTGCCTGTCCCAACAACCTCCTCCGGCAGCTCGTTCCATACACCCACCACCCTTTGCGTAAAAAAGTTACCCCTCAGGTTCCTAATAAATCTTTCCTCCCCTCCCCTTTGACCCATGTCCTCTGGTTCCCGATTCCCCTACACTGGGCAAGAGACTCTGAGCAGGGTTAGTTTCACTGAGGGCGGTGGGTGTCTGAATGCTCTGCCAGGAGTGGTGGTCAAAGATACTAGAGGAACAAGATGGACCACTCCGTTGAAATCACCTGTACTGAAGTGTAGTAGGCAAAGGAGCATAACGTCCACCATTTTAGTAGGCAAAACCGCCGTTCGCTATGCCTCTCGCAGTGTAATCAGTGTTTTGGGGGAACAGTATGTGTGATGATACCATTAAAATGCAGAATATATCTCATCTATCAATTCACAGATTTTTGTTATTTTTCTTTTAAAATGTTTCTGCAAGTTCCTGCCTACTAAAATGGCGCCGTGACGTACTACGGTTTTTAGGGTCGAGTGGTCTATCTTGCTTCTCTAGTATCTTTGGTGGTGGTGGAGACAGTTCAGATTTAGGAGGCATTTAGATAGGCACATGCATGTGCAGGGAGGAGGGGATATGGATCATGTGCTGGCTGGAGAGTTCAGTTTACAACATCATTTTCAGAATAGACATTGTGGGCAGAAGGGCCTGTTCCTGTGCTGTATCTTCTATGAATACAAGCAATATTAAATCTTGGATAAGGTCCTTTAGTCCTGATATACATTTAACAGTCCTGACACATAGAGGATCTCGATTCAAGAGGGCCCAAGTTTGCTCAATGCAATGCAGGATTTTTCATGGGGTCAATAAAATTCATTCTTACTCTTGGAATGACTGCTGGATATTGATCTGTTCGTTTGAGACCCCCATGGTCTGTGGAAGCAATTTCCGCTGCTAATTGCTCCAAAACCAAACTGGGATGGAATCATTTAGTTGAGTTTAGCGATACAGCGTAGGAACAGGCCCATCGGCCCACCATCCACGTCGACCAGTGATCCCCACACACTAACACTGCCCTACACACATCAGGGCCAAGTTATATTTATATTAATCCAATTAACCTACATACCTGTACGTCTTTTGGAGTGTGGGAGGAAACCAGAGATCTCGGAGAAAACCCACGCGTGTCACGGGGAGAACGTACAAACTCCGTACAGACAGCTCCCGTAATCGGGATCGAACCGGGGTCTCCGGCGCTGAGAGCGCTGTAAGGCAGCAACTCTACCGCTGCGCCACCGTGCCGCTCTGGCTTAAAGCAATGCAGGATTTTTCACGGGGTCAATAAAATCCATCTTGTTCCTCTGATATCTTTGACCACCACTCCCGGCAGAGCATTCCAGTCTTGGAATAACTGCTGGGCATCGATCCGTTTGTTTGAGACCCCCATGATCTGTCGAGGAATCTCTGCAGCCAACTGCACCAAAACCAAACTGGGACGTAATCATTTGGAAGCTTTCCAATGATAAAGAGTTGAAGTTGAAATGAACCACAGAATAGCTAAGTGATTTAACGGTGTTGTCATCAATACTGGGTAATAAATGTGTCACAACATTATAGACTTAATTTAGCATCCACTCAGCAGAGTGGGCTCAATCTCCAGGCAACTGCCAGTCTCTTTAGCCTGTCAAGCAACATGTGTTGACGGGAAGATTTCCATTAAATAGAGGGTCAGATCAGTTTAGCTTAGTAAACAGGCTTGCCCACCCCCCCCCCCCATATCAAAAATCTTCTAACCCACCACTCTATCTCCAGGTCCCTCAGGTCGGCCGACTTGGGGCTACTCACTATCCCGCGGTCTAGGCTCAAGCTCCGGGGTGACCGTGCTTTTGCGGTTGCAGCTCCGAGACTGTGGAACAGCATCCCTCTCCCCATCAGAACTGCCCCCTCCATCGACTTCTTTAAGTCCAGGCTCTAAACCTATTTCTACTCCCTAGCATTTGAGGCCCTCTGAGGGGGCGCTGTGAACTGTTTATGTATGTGCTGTTATGTTTGTGTGCCATTGTATGTTCGTTCTTAGTACCTGAACTGATGTACAGCACTTTGGCCCATCGAGTCCATGCCAACCATCGATCACCCGTTCACATTAGTTCTCTGTTATCTCACTTTCTCATCCACTCCCTGCACACTAGGGGCAATTTCCCGTACAGAGTCCAATTGACCCACAAACCCGCACATCTTTGGGATGTGGGGGGAAACCGGATTACCCGGAGAGAACCTGCATTGTCAGAGAGAGAACGTGCCAACTCCGCACAGACAGCACCCAAGGTCAGGATCGAACCCGGGACTCTGCCGGCTGTGAGGCGTCAGCTATACCAGCTGTGCCAGTGTGCCGCCACACACCTCATTATGTCATGGGGTATTGCAATAGGGAAGCCCAGACAATTATAATCATCCGAAGAAGGGTCTCGACCCGAAACGTTGCCCATTCCTTCTCTCCAGAGATGCTGCCTGACCCGCTGAGTTACTCCAGCTCTTTGTGTCTATCTTCAATTATAATCATGGATTGCAATAATCAGGATTTTGCAGAACTCTGAATAAACTTTGACTGCCTTGTGTACCCAGCATGAGGAATAATGAACGACCTGGCGATCAATACTCACAAACTGAAACCTGATAAAATTGATCAATATGAATTGATTCAATCTTAACAAAACTCGGGCTTTCTAATAACTCAATAGCTTCATTCTCCGAGGTAAAAATGTTCATCTAATCTTCTGAGAGATTTGCCAAGAAATTGGATTGCTCCTAGATATGTGTCGCTGCACAATTAACCCGTGTCTATCCACACTGCATTGCTTTTTATTTTAGCTTAGTGATGCAGTGCGGAAACACGCCCAACGGCCGATCAAGTCAGCCCCGACCGGCAATCCCCGCACACTAACACTATCCTAGACACACTAGAGACAATTTTACATTTATGCCAAGCCAATTATCTTACATACCTGTACGTTTTTGGAGTGTGGGAGGGAACCGAAGATCTCAGAGAAAACTCACGCAGGTCATGGGCAGGTTTTGAACAGGTAAGCAACGCTCTGTATGAGTGCATATCCCATCTCCTGTTGGTCTGTCCAATGCTTCTTGTTGGCAGAGGTCAGGTCTGTCTTCCTAGGTTCCCGGGTACTCTTGTTGGCAGAGGTCAGGTCTGTCTTCCTTTTGCCAACATCTTCAACCTCTGACTTAGTCATAGAGTAATAGTCATAGTGTGGACGCAGCCCAGACCATCACACAAACATACCTCCCATTCATTAAAGAAATGCAATCAAAATGAAATGATCAAAATCTCTACTCCTGCAGCAACAATTCTTACTTTAACTGTGCTTTATCTTGTACTAAACACCAATCATGTTATTCCCTTTATCGTGTACACTGTAAATGGCTTGATTGTAATCATGTATTGTCTTTCCGCTGACTGGTTAGCACTCAACAAAAGCTTTCCACTGCACCTCGGCACACGTGACAATAAACTAAACCCAAACTCAAATCTTGAATAAACCCAGGAAGACAAAACTGCAGGAAGAGTAAATAAGAGAACAGGAATAACTTTAAAGAACTCTGTAATTCATCCCAAGGCTGAGAGATGTCTGCTTTCTTACACAATTATCACAGTCTAATGGATTTTTGCTTGAAATTTGATGCTTGTTATTTATCATTTAGAGTGCAGGCAACGATGAAATGATGTGCAATCTGAGCAAAAGATAGTCTCAGTTATTGAAGAGTTGCTCAAAGATCGTTCTGCAGATCCATCCAGAAGGGGCTTGATTTGTGCCAAACGTTTCAAAAGATCATTATTCCGTAGTTTTTTTCTTCTGAAGTTGAAGCATAATCCTTTAAGGAAAGTGACATTGGCTGTGTGCACACACATATATATATATTTTGAGCTGTTTAAAAAAATGTGATCATAGAAATGATCGCTTCTGTTCAGATACAAGTGTAGTCTCATTACATTTTATCTGCCGCTGACTAGTCAGTCATGGGATGTGAAAAATAAGGTACAAACTGGAAGCTCTGACTAAAACAGACAATATACTTAGCAGAGACACTGTAACATAAGCATGATCTTGTTCATATTCAGTCAATGTCAGTCAAGAGAGAGCTAGATAGAGCTCTCAAGGATAGCGGAGTCAGGGGGTATGGGGAGAAGGCAGGAACAGGGTACTGATTGAGAATGATCAGCAATGATCACATTGAATGGTGGTGCTGGCTCGAAGGGCCGAATGGCCTACTCCTGCACCTATTGTCTATTGTCTATTGTCATAATGTCAAAAATGAAATATTAATTTGAGGATTTGCAGCCAGGGTGTCTTAAACAATGCAAAACAGTTTTCCCAGTAAATTACACTTGTGTGTTGAAAGGTTGAACCATGGTTTAGTGTAAAGCACTGTGTAGCAAAAGGTAACAACAGGGCACAGTGGTAGAGTTGCTGCCTTACAGCGCTTACAGCACCAGAGACCCAGGTTCGATCCTAGCTACGGATGCTTGTCTGGACTGAGTTTGTACGTTCTCCCCATGACCTCATGGGTTTTCTCTGAGAATGGTTTCCTCCCACACTCCATAGACGTACAGGTTTGCAGGTTAATTGGTTTGATATGTGTAAAAGCTGTCCCTTGTGTAGGATGGTGTTAATGTGCAGGGATCACTGGTTGGTGTGGACTCGTGGGCTGAAGGATCTGTTTCCACACTGTATCTCTAAACTAAACTAAAGCTAAGTCACATATGCCCAGGAATTCCATTGCACTCTACAGGATGTGATAGAGTGCTGTCCCACGACATCAAGGTAAAGTTGCAACCAAGGCCAAGTTAGCTCACAGCTAACAATGCACCGTTTGCTTTATCATCATTACTCTTTTAAGAATAAGGGGTAGGCCATTTAGAACTGAAATGAGGAAAAACCTTTTCAGTCAGAGAGTTGTAAATCTGTGGAATTCTCTGCCTCATCTCAGGCAGTGGAGGCCAATTCTCTGAATGCATTCAAGAGAGAGCTAGATAGAGCTCTTAAGGTTAGCGGAGTCAGGGGGTATGGGGAGAAGGCAGGAACGGGGTACTGATTGAGAATGATCAGCCATGATCACATTGAATGGCGGTGCTGGATCGAAGGGCTGAATGGCCTCCTATTGTCTATTGTCTATTGTTGTGCATATCTTTCATTTATTTGTTCTATATCTCTCTATATCTCTCATTTCCCTTTCCCTGACCCTCATTCTGAAGAAGGGTCTCTACCCGAAACATCACCTAAAGATACAGCATGGAACCAGGCCCTTCGGCCCATCGAGGGCCCCCCCACGACAATGTCAAAAATGAAATATTAATTTGAGGTTTTGCACCCATGGAGTCTTAAACAATGTAAAATGAATAGCTTTGCCAGTAAATTATACATGTGTGTTGAAAAGTGGGTATTCCTGCCTGAAGAAGGATTCCAACCCGAAACGTCACCCATCCTTTTTCTCCAGAGATGCTTTCTAACCCGTTGAGTTACTCCAGAACTTTGTGTCTATCTTCGGTATAAACCAGCATCTGCAGTCACTTTCTACACACTAGTTCCATGTTATCCCATTTTCTCATTCACTCTCCACACACCAGGGTCAATTTACAGAGAATTAACCTACAGGTAAAACCCATCCCAGGTCAAAATCGAACCTGGGTCTCTGGTACTCTGAGACAGCAGCTCCACCAGCTGTGCTACTGTACCAAGTCACAAAGTACTTGGTCAGTCCAGGTTTCCATAAGTGCCCCCAAAACAGTGGTTTGCCTGTAAAAAACCTTCACCTGAGGTGGTCCCAGACCTGGGGTTGTGACTGGAATGCTCATGCAATGTGGGAGTGGCCGGGGGGGGGGAGGGGGGGGTGGAAGATGGGGGAGGTGGGGGGAGGAGGGGGTTGGGGAGGAGGGGATTGGGGAGGGGTGGTTGACATTAGCCTGGCCTTGAAGTCTGGAAGAGAAGGCCAGGGCTCCAGTATTACTGCATGGAGTGTAAACAGGAGCCTCAGGGCAGATGAAATGGAGGCTCTTCCTCTCCTACCTCTTCTTCTTCACAGGATGTTCCACAGGATCAAGCCTGACTTGTTTCCACTGCTGTTTTGTAGGTTTTCAGGTGACTCCTCAACCAAGAAAACATGGAAGAGTGTACCAACTGTACCAACAAAGACGTACAGGTATGTAGGTTAATTGGCTGGGTAAATGTAAAAATTGTCCCTAGTGGGTGTGGGGTGGTGTTAATGTGCGGGGATCGCTGGGCGGCACGGACTTGGAGGGCCGAAAAGGCCTGTTTCCGGCTGTATATATATGATATGATATGATGATATGATATGAGTGGCACAGCTGGTGGAACTGCAGCCTCACAGTGCTAAAGACAGATTTGATCCTAACCTCAGGATAAGGAAGCCTGTTTATCAGCAGAATGATTCAGCTTTGCTATTCTGACTACATTCTATCTTGGCCATTTTCCCATCATGCTTCCCAGTATGTGAACTCCAGGGTTGAGTAAACTATAACCTATTCATTTTTCTTACAATTTTCAAAATTCCCTCCAACAGGTAGGTCGAGCCAGCAAAGTGCGATCAAGGATAGTCTGAGGGTCACTGATGTCAGCTCTTGGATTTATTAAATCCTGGACTGGGCAAGTACTTTGTGGCATGTGGCCCCAGTGACAGAGCTGGTGGAACTGCTGTCTCTCAATGCCAGTCATGTCAAATCAGGAGCAGCAACAGATGACCAAGGAAGGGTGGAGCCCATGATGGCCCATAGTTGGCTGGGGAAGAGATGACAACAAAGGGAAACAAGGATTTGACCACAACCTGCAATCAACCCCCCTCACCTATTTACCCATCACTTGCCAGACATTGTTTCATCCCCAACTCCTTCCCAGGTTGTTGCCCCCTACTACAATCAATATGAAGTGTCCCGAGCCAAAACATCACCTGTCCATGTCCTCCCGAGTAGCTGCCTGACCCGCTGAGTTATTCCAGCACGAGTTATTTATCATCTTTTTCCCAGGTGCTTTGATGTTAGAACATAGAACGTTGAACATTGAACATTGAACAGATCAGGAACAGATCAGGAGCCTTTGGCCCACAATATGGCCCAAGGGCGGCATGGTGGCGCAGCGGTAGAGTTGCTGCCTTACAGCGAATGCAGCGCCGGAGACACGGGTTCGATCCTGACTACGGGCGCTGCCTGTACGGAGTTTGTACGTTCTCCCCGTGACCTGCGTGGGTTTTCTCCGAGATCTTCGGTTTCCTCCCATACTCCAAAGACGTGCAGGTTTATAGGTTAATTGGCTTGGTATAAATGTAAAAATTGTCCCTAGTGGGGCAGTGTTAATGTGCGGGGATTGCTGGTCGGCGTGGACCCGGTGGGCCGAAAGTGCCTGTTTCCGCGCTGTATCTCTAAACTAAACTAAAAAAATATCTGTGCTGAACATGATGCCAAAAGCACCCCTTATCTGCCATCATCTTTGGCAGTATCACGTCTCGTTGCAGATCCAGTGTTCCGGCTTTGTCCATGAGACAATCATAATATTAACAAGGAGCTGAAGTAAAGAAATGCAATCAAAATGAAATTATCAAAATAAACGTTTTTTTTGTAAATTATGAATGCAACATTGATTTTGGAAGTTCAAAAACAGCACGACAAAAGATCTGTTCTTGTTGATGATCATATTTGACTCAAAGTGCTGATCCATACGCAAATTGCTTTCCAATTATCTTTTCTGAAATGCTCAGACCATTGACTGTGCTGCCAAGCATCATTTAAAGACAATGGCAGCTTTAAAAAAAAGCATATTTCTTTGTGAAATATCCTCATTTCCTCAGAATTTAATGTTCAAAATAATTTGCTGAACAACTGATTAAATGGACCATGCGGCAATCACTTCACATTTCTAAAAATAGTTGTTTACACAAAATCCCATGAACAACATATTTTAAATATAATGTGCTCTTTTCAGTTGACGCAAGTACAAAATGAAGTTAATTTTATTCCGCGAGGAATAATAAAATACACAAATGATGATTCTATCCATTTAATTCTAAAATAGTTTTATACTGCATAGCATTCATCTGCTTACAGAGAAGTAGCATTACTGAAGGCTACAGGGTGCCCCTAAACTAGGGATCAGTATGAGGAATGTGGTGAACATAGAAACAGAAAAATACAGCACAGCAACAGGCCATTCAGTCCACAATGTTTGTGACAAACATGATGCTAAGTTAAACTGATCTCACCTGCCTGGACATGGTCCATATCAATAGACAATAGACAATAGACAATAGGTGCAGGAGTAGGCCATTCGGCCCTTCGAGCCATCATTCAATGTGATCATGGCTGATCATTCACAATCAGTACCCCGTTCCTGCCTTCTCCCCATCCCCCTAACTCTGCTATCTTTAAGAGCTCTATCTAGCTCTCTCATGAAAGCATCCAGAGAAGTGGCCTCCACTGCCATCTGAGGCAGAAAATTCCACAGATTTAAAACTCTCTGACTGAAAAAGTTTCCACAGAATTCCACAGATTTACAACTCTCTGACTGAAAAGGTTTTTCCTCATCTCTGTTCTAAATGGCCTACCCCTTAATCTTAAACTGTGGCCCCTGGTTTTGGACTCCCCCAACATTGGGAACATGTTTCCTGCCTCTAATGTATCCAATCCCTTCATAATCTTATATGTTTCAATAAGATCCCCTCTCATCTTTCTAAATACCAGCGTATACAAGCCTAGTCGCTCCAGTCTTTCAAGATATGACAGTCCTGCCATTCCGAGAATTAACCTAGTGAACCTACGCTGCACGCCCTCAATAGCAAGAATGTCCTTCCTCAAATTTGGAGACCAAAACTGCACACAGCATTCCAGGTGCGGTCTCACCAGGGCCCTGTACAACTGCAGAAGGACCTCTTTGCTCCTATACTCAACTCCTCTTATTATGAAGGCCAACATTCCATTGACTTTCTTCACTGCCTGCTGTACCTGCATGCTTCCTTTCAGTGACAGATGCTCTAGGACACCCAGATCTCGTTGTACGTCCCCTTTTCCCAACTTGACACCGTTCAGATAATAATCTGCCTTCCTATTCTTACCACCAAAGTGGATAACCTCACACTTATCCACATTAAACCGCATCTGCCATGCATCCGCCCACTCACACAACCTGTCCAAGTCACCCTGCGGTCTCACTAGGGCCCTGTACAACTGCAGAAGGACCTCTGCTCCTATACTCAACTCCTCTTGTCATAAAGTCCAACATGCCATTAGCTTTCTTCACTGCCTGCTGTACCTGCATGCTAACTTTAAGTGACTGATGAACAAGGACCCCCAGATCTCTTTGTACTTCCCCATTTCCTCTATTCTCTCGCCTTCCTTGTGCCCATCTAAAAGTCTCTTAAACGCCACTATTATATCTGCCTCCACCACCACCGCTGGCAGTGTGTTCCAGGTCCCCACCCACGCTCTGTGGCAAATATTTTCCCCACACATCTCCATTTCCTCCTTTCCCCCTTTTACCTTGTGGCTATACTCCCTAGTGTTGGACATTTCCACCCTGGGGGAAAAAGGTTCTGACTGTCTACCCTGTCTATGCCTCTCATCATTTTATATACTTCCATCAAGTCTCGCTTCAACCTCTGACGTTGAATAAAACAATCCAAGTCTATCCATCCTCTCCCTGTAGCTGAGACCATTTAATCCAGGCAGCATTCTGGTACCTGTGCAACATGCTCCAAAGCCTCCACAACTGTCCTTTAATGGGGCGACCAGAACTCCAAATGCAGCCAGACCAAAGACCACGCCTTAACCAAAGATTGCAAATGAACCATCATTGTGTCAAGTACCAGATAAAGGTAATAACGTATAGTGCCAGATAAAGTCCAGTAAAGTCTGATTAAAGATAGTCTGAGGGTTTCCAATGAGGGAGATGGTCGTGTTCTTCCCCCAGGCTTTGGAGTTCCTTTTGCACTGTTTTAGCGCCCCTAGTGGTGATTTGTTTGATCAGGAAGTAGGTCTCTTGTGACCTCAAAGCATGACCTCAAAGCAGCCATTGTCTCCTCAGGCAGTCCAAGAAGCAGACTTGTATAATCCGCTGCCATCCTTTCCTTTAAGCTTGTGAAAGCATCATCTGTAAGTTTCTGTGTTACGTAACCCTATATTCTAATTGTATTTGGTGATATTTGTGAGGAGAACGCTTTTGGCAACTTTGTAAGATTTATGCTGTAATTGCTGAAATGTTACATGTGCCTGGATGGTGTGGGGCCGAAATGGGTTGAAATAGAAAGTAGGCCGTTCTGAAAACTATGTTGTATTTAAAGTGCATTATTGTAATTTTATATACATTTATAGTAATAATTCAGACATTTTCGGGTTATTTAAAATATATATAGTATGTAGCAGCAAGCCATAACCACACTTGTTCTAACACTATTGAATCGCTTATGTATTTTGTTGTGTTATTCTACAGTTTCACTCTTGATTCATGAATGCATCTACAACGGCATCTTAATAAAAGGCACAACTAAGATGATCCCTGACTCTTATGCATTTATTGGACGAAGTTTGGCTGGCTGTTAAATTGTGTCGCCACATAATGAGAACAATACAGGTAGCTTACGACCACTCTGCAGTTGTTGATAGGATAGTTCAATTGCCTGATGACACCTGGGAAGAAACTGTCCCTGAGTCTGGAGGTGTGCGTTTTCACACTTCTGTACCTCTTGTCTGATGGGAGGGGGGAGGAGAGGGAGTGACCAGAGTAAGACCGGTCCTTGATTATGTTGCTGGCCTTGGCGAGACAGCATGAGTTATAAATGGAGCCAATGGATGGGAGGTATGTTTGTGTGATGGTCTGGGCTGCGTCCACAACTCTCTGTAATTGCTTACGGTCTTGGATGGAGCTGTTCCCAAACCAAGCTTTGATGCATCCCAATAAAATAGGCTAATGCACCAGGCTTGCTCCGAAACCAAACAATGAAATGCCTCGGTCTTTTTCTCCTCCTCTACATCAAACTAAATCATCATTTTCACCATCATCTTCTTAACATGAAGAATCAAATGGAATCAAATTGAACTGCGGGTAATTTATCATTTCACTGTACATTTATGTGTATGTGACAAATAAATTGATTATTGACTATTGAAATTGACTATTGAGTTTCATTTTCTAAAAGATGCTATATTTGTGGGGGGTTTTTAACTTTCAAATTAAAATCGTTGCAGCAGTGCTGGTTTCCGACGGGCACGGTGATGGACGCCCCACACATCTCTGTCCTCCATACAGCCGGCCAGCTCCTCCTTTGCCTCGACATATGCATCTTCCATCAACGTCTTCAGCATGGTCTTGTTTGGTGGTCCCGGGTTCCGTCTTCCACAGCACTGGAGTAGTTTAGAAGGATGAGAGGGGATCTTATAGAAACATATAAAATTATAAAAGGACTGGACAAGCTAGATGCAGGAAAAATGTTCCCAATGTTGGGCGAGTCCAGAACCAGGGGCCACAGTCTAAGAATAAAGGGGAGGCCATTTAAAAAAGAAGTGAGAAGAAACTTTTTCACCCAGAGAGTTGTGAATTTGTGGAATTCTCTGCCACAGAGGGCAGTGGAAGCCAAATCACTGGATGGATTTAAGACAGAGTTAGATAAAGCTCTAGGGGTTAGTGGAATCAAGGGGTATGGGGAGAAGGCAGGCACGGGTTATTGATTGGGGACGATCAGCCATGATCACAATGAATGGCGGTGCTGGCTCGAAGGGCCGAATGGCCTCCTCCTGCACCTATTTTCTATGTTTCTATGTTTCTAACCTTGTTTGCTGGTATTTCTGGATGGCGGTGGCAATGACCAGTGAGCTTCATCACTTCCCGACCTGATCTTCTCGGTCAGAGGTGGGATCTCCCCGTAGAGCTGAGCCTTGGTGGTGTGGTCCCACCAACTGATATGTTGAGTTGAGTTTATTATTGTCATTGATTAAAGTGACCATAATATTCAAATATTCTTAATTACTCAGGCTGGAGTAAACAATGATTAGCTAAACAGAATAATTCGCACCTTGCTTCATGAGTTGGGTCATCAATAAATTAATATGTTCAAAGCTCTCAACTTGCATCATGTGAAGGATCTGGTAAATGGATCTTATTGAATTTCTGATGGAAAATTCCTTTTCCAAGATGCCTTCTTCATCAAAAGAACCCATTTGAATTAGTATTCTTTGAAATGTAAGCATGCGATTGAAATATAGCTTGTGATTATTGCTTGGATACCAATTAATTATCCGTTCAGAACCAGATGGGCTGTTTTAAACAGAGTGGTTTCAAAAGCTTTGACATTTTGTTTAGAAAAAGATTTCCATTTTCATCATTTTAATTTTCACTTCAAGCACAATAAGTCTAAACAAAGAACTGCAAATGCTGGTTTATACCAAAGATAGATACAAAATGCTGGAGTAACCCAACGGGTCAGGAAATATCTCTGGATGGAAAAAAATGGTCAGGACCATTCTTCGGACTGAAAGTAGGAGGTGGGGGGTTTAGAGATGGAGGCGAGAAAAGACAAGGAGCATTCAAGGATCGCCACAAATGACCTGGTATCTCAAATGGGGTACAATGTGGTGAACTGTGCAACTGGTTGAACAGCAAGGGTGGAGGAAGGGGACAAGGGGGGAGGGGAGTGAAGGTGTTCAGAGAAGCTTCTTAAAATCAGAGAACACAGCGTTCATACCGCTGGGTTGCGAGCTACCCGAGCAAAATATCAGATGCTGTTCCTCCAATTTGTGTGTGGCCTCACTGTGGCAATCGAGGAGGCCCAGGACAGAAAGGTCAGTGTGGGAATGGGTAGGAGAATTAAAAATGTTTGGCAACCGGGAGATCACGACGGCCTTGGCGGACCGAGCATAAGTGTTACGTGTAAAGGTCACAGAGTCTACGTTTCGCCTCGCTGATGTACAGGAACCCACATCGGGATGCAGTAGATTAAATAAGAGGAGCACAATATGCCAGTCGACCCTTATCAGCATGTGAGAAATAATGGCCACTATAGCATCTAAGTGGGGCACTGGACTTTTGTTCTATGTATTAATCAAGAGACTTAACATTTTAGAAAACCACATGAAAATAACATTGTTACATATCAGTGTATATCACAGTAATTGCCTGGTGATTATTTGATGGCGCAGCGGTAGAGTTGCTGCCTAACAGCGCCAGAGACTTGGGTTCAATCCTGACTATGTGTGCTTGTCTACGGAGTTTGTACGTTCTCCCTGTGACCTGCGTGGGTTTTCTCCGAGATTATCGGTTTCCTTCCACGCTCCAAAGACGTACAGGTTTGTAGGTTAATTGGCTTGGTGTAAATGCAAAATTGTCCCTAGTGTGTCAAGTCAAGTCAAGTCAAGTTTATTTGTCACATACACACACACTATGTGCAGTGAAATGAAAGTGGCAATGCCTGCGGATTGTGCACAAAAAAGAATCACAGTTGCAGCATATAAATAAAGTTAATAAGTTACTATAGTGTAGACAAAAATGTAGTCTCTGGAGTTATAAAAGTTGACAGTCCTGATGGCCTGTGGGAAGAAACTCCGTCTCATCCTCTCCGTTTTCACAGCGTGACAGCGGAGGCATTTGCCGAACGCACTACTCTCTGCAGGGCCATCCTGTCCTGGGCAGAGCTGTTCCCAAACCAGACTGTAATGTTGCCGGACAGGATGCTCTCTACAGCCCCAGAGTAGAAGCAATGAAGGATCCTCAGAGACACTCTGAATTTCCTCAGTTGTCTAAGGTGGTAAAGGCGCTGCTTTGCCTTACCCACCAGTGCGGCAATGTGCGATGCCCATGTCAGATCCTCTGTGTTGCGGACTCCCAAGTATTTAAAACTGCTCACCCTATCCACAGTAGACCCATTTATCTCCAGTGGCATGTATGTCCTTGGATGTTTAGCCCTTCTAAAGTCCACAATCAGCTCCTTTGTTTTAGTGACATTCAAGAGGAGGCTGTTGTCCTGACACCAGAGTGCCAGATCAGCCACCTCCTCCCGGTAGGCCTTCTCATCGTTGTTGGAGATCCGGCCCACCACCACAGTGTCATCAGCAAACTTGATGATGGAGTTTGAGCTGAACCTGGCCCCACAGTCATGTGTGTACAGGGAGTACAGTAGGGGGCTAAGGACGTAACCCTGGGGGGATCCTATGTTCAGGGTGAGGGAGCTAGATGGGTGTTCCCCCATCCTGACCACTTGGGGCCTGGCGGTGAGAAAGTCCAGGACCCAGGCACACAGAGGGGTGCTAAGCCCCAGTTCCAGCAGCTTCTCAACCAGTCTGCTGGGGACTATTGTGTTGAATGCTGAACTAAAGTCAATGAACAGCATCCTCACATAGCCCCCCTGGCTGTCCAGATGAGAGAGAGCGGTGTGCAGAACCTGGGAGACCGCATCATCCGTGGACCTGTTCGGACGGTATGTGAACTGTAGTGGGTCCATGTTGCGAGAAAGGAGGGCACAGATGTGGTTCTTGATTAGCCTCTCGAAGCATTTCATGACAACCGAGGTGAGGGCCACCGGTCGGTAGTCATTTAAACACGCTGGAGAGGCATTCTTTGGCACCGGTACAATGATGGATCTTTTGAAGCATGCAGGGACCACAGACTTGGTCAAGGAGAGGTTGAATATTGTGGTGAGCACTGGAGCAAGCTGAGTAACACAAGACTTTAGTACTCGCCCAGATATACCATCTGGGCCTCCAGCTTTCCTCGTGTTCACACGCGTCAGAGCCCACCTCACCTCATGCTCGGACACCGAGAATGTGTGCACATCCCCGGCGGTGGATCCCCCTCCAGCCTCGCTAGCCAGCGCCCCCTCGGTGCTGTTTTTAGACGGCGAGCTGATGGTGTTACCCGTCTCAAACCGTGCGTATAAAGAGTTCAGGTCATCAGCTAAGGAGGAGCCGGCACTTCCGGTTGAGGGGGTGCTGGACCTGTAGCTAGTTATTGTCCGTAGCCCCTGCCAAAGGCGCCTGGTGTCCTGCTGCTCCATCTGTGACTCCATCTTGTCCCGGTACCTCCTTTTTGCACCCTTCACTGCCCTTCGCAGTCGGTAGGACTCTCCCTTGTAGTCATCCATGTTGCCGGATGCCAGGCCGGAGTTGTAAGCAGCGGTGCGAGCATTCAAGGCCACGCAAATAGACCTGTCCACCCAGGGTTTATGGTTAGGGAAGATACTGACCCTTACCGTGGGGACGATGGTATCGGCTATTGTGGCAATGAAGTCCGTAACCGCTTCCGCAAACTCACTGACGTCTCTGGAACTTGCTTGGAACATGTTCCAGTCGACTTCGCTCAGTGCATCTTGCAGCATGGCCTCTGAATGGTCAGCCCACCGCTTTACGTCCCTCGTCACTGTCACTTCCCGTACTATCCGGCATGATAGCGCAGCGGTAGAGTTGCTGCTTTACAGCGAATGCAGCGCCGGAGACTCAGGTTCGATCCTGACTACGGGTGCTGCACTGTAAGGAGTTTGTACGTTCTCCCCGTGACCTGCGTGGGTTTTCTCCGAGATCTTCGGTTTCCTCCCACACTCTAAAGACGTACAGGTATGTAGGTTAATTGGCTGGGTAAATGTAAAAATTGTCCCGTGGGGTGTAGGATAGTGTTAATGTACGGGGATCGCTGGGCGGCACGGACTTGGAGGGCCGAAAAGGCCTGTTTCCGGCTGTATATATATGATATGATATGATATGATATGATATGATGGTATCCGTTGTTTATACTCCGGCAGCAGGAAAATGGCAGCATGGTCAGATTTTCCAAAAGGAGGGAGAGAAACGGCCTTGTAGCCTTTCCTGAACGGCGTGTAGCAGTGGTCCAAAGTTCTTTCCCCCCTGGTGACACACGTGATGTGTTGGTAGAAGTTGGGCATGACCTTTTTGAGATTTCCCCTATTGAAATCTCCAGCCACCAGCACAGCCGCATCAGGGTTCTTGTTTTGGTGTTGACACAACACATCGTGTAGGGTGGACAGTGCCACGTCAGTGTCCGCATGCGGTGGGATATAGATGGCTGTGTTAATCACCGAGCTGAACTCCCGGGGAAGGTAGAATGGTCGGCATGAGATAGTTAGATGTTCCAGGTCCGGCGAGCAGGAACGAGAAAGTGCCTTAATATTTCCAGGATTGCACCAGTTATTATTGGTCAAGAAGCAGACTCCTCCGCCCTTGGATTTCCTGGATTCTTCCGTTCTGTCCGCCCGGAAAACAGTGAAGGACTCGGATGGGCAGATCACCTGGTCAGGCACCAGCGGGGTCAGCCATGTCTCAGTCACACAAAGGATGTTGCACTTCCTTATGTCCCGCTGGAATCTGATCCTTGCCCTGAGGTCATCCAGCTTGTTCTCCAGGGACTGGACATTGGCCAGAAGTATGCTGGGCAGAGGTGGACGTAGGGCTTGGGCTCTCAGCCTGTTCCCAATCCCCCCTCGCTTCCCTCGGTGTTTTTTCCGACTTTCCCACTGACCTGCGCTCCCACTGCTGCTGCCGCGGTGCGCTCCTTTGATGATCTCTATCGGCCACGTTGAATCGGTGAGTAGTTTACTGTTTAATAGTGCTCCGGTAGCGCTCGAGTTTAATTTTACGAGCGTTTCCCGGTCGTACATTGGTTTACTGCTAGTGCTAGCACACACTAGCACTTAGAGATAATTTTTAAATAATCATACCAGTTAAAAACGCACAGTTCCCGCAGAGCTACCACGACGGCGACTGGACTGGACCACGCCATCTTCGAACAGGGTAATGTTAGTGTGTGGGGTTCACTGGTTGGTGTAGACTCGGTGGGCTGAAGGACCTGTTTCCGCAATGTATCTCTAAACTAAACTAAAGTAAACTAAACTAAACTAAATAATATCCAGCCTCAATTTCATCATTGTAGCACCTTACAATTTCAATGTTACTAAAGTGACGACATTTCAAAAGTCCTGAAACATTTTCTCCTTTTCTGTTTGTTCCTCTTAAATGTACAATGATCTCTCTGCTGTACGTACAGAATGGTAAAATAAATGATCAAGTGGCTTTGGTATTTCTCAGCACTCAATGCTGCAATAATTACCTTCAATAATGAACGTAATACCCGAATGCCTGCATTTAAACTTTTGTCTTCTGTTGAACCCTAATCCCGGAGAGATCACGCAGGTTATTTCTGAACGCTGTCAATTGCAAAAAATCCAATTATCATCTTCCATTATCAGTGGTTTAATAAGTTTGGTCAAACATCGTCGTTAGACACTGGCAGCGACTTGTAGAGGAACTATTGAGTTCGTGGGGGTCCTAGTGGAAAAACTTGTACAACCACATTAAACTTTAGATTAAGCTGTGGAGTGAAATGACATTTGAGCTACAGCCAGGTAGAAACTTACTTTTTTAATTTCGAGATCACGGGGAGAACGTACAAACACCGTATGGACAGCCAGGATCGAACCCGGGTCTCTGGCGCCGTAAGTGCTGTAAGGCAGCAACTATACCGCTGCGCCATCGTGCAGCCCATTGACCTGTGGAACCTTTTTCTCGGGCATTCAGAGCAAACCCCGACAGAATAGTTAAAGCTGTTTTTTTAACTTTAACAAGCTTATAGAATGTCAGAGTTTGTGGAATGACTGTGTGAGAATTTAGCAAGAAAATTGCCTTTACAACCCTCTCTCTTAATTTAGAACAATTTCAAATAATTCATTTTTTCCGTTTTTTTTAAGATAACTGGGAATGTGCAAGAACAGATGGAGGGACACGGTGGCACAGTGGTCGAGCTGCTGCCTCACAGCGCCAGAGATTCGGGCTCGATCCTGACTACAGGTGCTATCTGTACGGAGTTTGGACGTTCTCTGTGTGACCGCGTGGGTTTTCTCCGGGTGCTCTGGTTTCCTCCCACACTCAGAAGTACATACAGGTTTGTAGACTAATTGCCTTCTGTAAATTGTCCTTAGTGTGCAGGATAGAACTAGTTGAAGGGCAGTTTTTGGTCAGCACAGACTTGGGCCTGCTTCCATACTGTATCTATACAACGCAGAACTCGTGCTTGGCAACTGGGAATGTAGCTGGAGTACAAAATGAGAACTTTGCAAGTGTTTTCACTAAGGAGAAGGACAACGAGGACACTGATCAGTGTGGGGGATACCGATATGCAAAGACAGTCTGATATTGTGAAGGTGAAGTGTAGGGGGGTCTTGAGGCATCATAAGGTGGATGAATCCCCAGGACATGATGGGATCCATCACAGGTTATAGAGAGAGGCAAAGAGGAGAATGGGGAACCTTGACAAAGACCCTTGCATCTTCTCTGGCTACAGACCAGGGCCTGGGGGACTGGAGAGTAGCCAATGTTATTCCTTTAATTAAGAAGGGAAGTAGACAAAATCCAGGAAATTATAGACTGGTGAAGCTCACTTCAGTAGCAGGAAAACTATTGGACTCTGTTCCTGTTGCAACTGGGGGAAGAGGGTACAAGAGTGGAGGTGTGGGATACCAAGTAGACCCATGAGAGGGCCTCATCTTTAGTTTAGTTTAGTTTAGTTTAGAGATACAGAGCAGAAACAGTCCCTCCGGCCCACCGAGTCCGCACCCACCAGCGATCCCCGCACATTAACGCCACTCTGCACACACTAGGGACATTTTTTAAATATTTACACCAAGCCAATTAACCTACAAACCTGTATGTCTTTGGAGTGTGGGAGGAAACGGAAGATCTCAGAGAAAACCCAGCCAGATCAAGGGGAGAACGCACAAACTCCGTTCAGTCAAGCACCTGTAGTCAGGATTGAACCCGGGTCTCTGGCGCTGTGAGGCAGTAGCTTTACCACTACACCACCATGCCAACATCTATAGCGGAGCTACGGGATATTACAGAAACAGATATATTACAGATATATCTCTGATGATCAGACTGCATGTAGGCAGGTGTAGTCCGTGAATAGAGAGCCTTTCTGTGGGCTTTGGCTGAACACCGCTCAAATTACACGAGGATCAGGAACAGATGAATTTAGTTTCTGACTCTGACAACGCATTTTTCTTGGCATTTCCACAGCCATCACACTCCATTCAAACAAAAAATCTTACCCAATTTGATGTAAATCATGCTAACTTTTGACATGCTGTTCAACACCGAGTTCCACACCAGCAATCTTGCATATTTCTATGTTCTCTGTTGAAATTTCATAAGTACTCTTTTGATATATTGTCATTTAGTTTCGTTTTAGTTCAGAGATACAGCGTGGAAACAGCCCCTTCAACCCACCGAGCCCACGCCAATCAGCGATCTCGCACACTAACACTAGTCCTACACACACAGGGGACTATTTACATTTATACCAAGCCAATTAATCTACAAACCTGTACGTCTTTGGCATGTGGGAGGGAAACGAAGATCTCGGAGAAAACACACGCAGGTCAGGGGGAGAACGTACAAACTCCATACAGACATTAAAGATGGGCATTTATTTAAATGCCTGTCCTTTCCACTTCATTATTCTCCACAAACACTCTGTAAAAACCAAAATAATGGTCCTATTATATATGAAGAAATCTGTTTCTGATCCCTGGACTGTTTCGCTTCAATGAACATTTGTTTTAATAATAGCGCAGTAGGATTTTACTCCAAAAAGACCAACACTAATGAATCCTCATGAAACTGTCTGAGAAGTCCCAGTGTAGTATTATAACTATAATTGGACTTCGTTGGAAGGTCAAGGGTGGTTCAGCTGCCTGTTGCAAAGTAATGATTAGATTTGAATCAAAGAATAACAGCAAGGTGCCAAAGGGGGTTTGTAGCAAACTGACCAACTGGTTCACTGTGGAAATCAACATTTAGGAAAAGTGAAGCAAATTTTTCATTAACATATAACAAACAACTACAGCATGGAAACAGGCCTGTCCGGCCCTACCAGTCCACGCCGACCATTCTCCCTGACCTAGTCTCATCTACCTGCACTCAGACCATAACCCTCCAATCCCCTCCTATCCATATACCTATCCAATTTACTCTTAAATAATAAAATCGAGCCAGCCTCCACCACTTCCACCGGAAGTCCATTCCATACAGCCACAACCCTCTGAGTAAAGAAATTCCCCCTCATGTTACCCCTAAACCTTTGTCCCTCAATTCTGAAGCTATGTCCCCTTGTTGGAATCTTCCCCACTCTCAAAGGGAAAAGCCTACCCACGTCAACTCTGTCCGTCCCTCTCAAAATTTTAAAAACCTCTATCAAGTCCCCCCTCAACCTTCTACACTCCAAAGAATAAAGACCCAACCTGTTCAACCTCTCTCTGTAGCCTAAGTGCTGAAACCCAGGCAACATTCTAGTAAATCTCCTCTGTACCCTCTCCATTTTGTCGACATCCTTCCTATAATTTGGCGACCAGAACTGCACACCATACTCCAGATTCGGCCTCACCAATGCCCTGTACAATTTCAACATTACATCCCAACTTCTATACTCGATGCTCTGATTTATAAAGGCAAGCATACCAAACGCCTTCTTCACCACCCTATCCACATGAGATTCCACCTTCAGGGAACAATGCACAGTTATTCCCAGATCCCTCTGTTCCACTGCATTCCTCAATTCCCTACCATTTACCCTGTACGTCCTATTTTGATTTGTCCTACCAAAATGCAGCACCTCACACTTATCAGCATTAAACTCCATCTGCCATCTTTCAGCCCACCCTTCCAAAAGGCCCAAGTCTCTCTGTAGACTTTGAAAATCTACCTCACTATCAACTACTCCACCTATCTTAGTATCATCTGCATATTTACTAATCCAATTTGCCACACCATCATCCAGATCATTAATGTAAATGACAAACAACAGTGGACCCAACACAGATCCTTGGGGCACTCCACTAGACACTGGCCTCCAACCTGACATACAATTGTCAACCGTTACCCTCTGGTATCTCCCATTCAGCCATTGTTGAATCCATCTTGCAACCTCACTATTAATACCCAACGATTTAACCTTCTTAATCAACCTTCCATGTGGAACCTTGTCAAATGCCTTACTGAAGTCCATATAGACAACATCCACAGCCTTGCCCTTATCAATTTCCCTGGTAACCTCTTCAAAAAATTCAAGAAGATTAGTCAAACATGACCTTCCAGGCACAAATCCATGTTGACTGTTTCTAATCAGGCCTTGATTATCCAAATAATTATATATATTGTCCCTAAGTATCTTTTCCATTAATTTTCCCACCACAGACGTCAAACTAATAGGTCTATAATTGCTAGGTTTACTTTTAGAACCTTTTTTAAACAACGGCACAACATGCGCAATGCGCCAATCTTCCGGCACCATCCCTGTTTCTAATGACGTTTGAAATATTTCCGTCATAGCCCCTGCTATTTCTGCACTAACTTCCCTCAATGTCCTAGGGAATATCCTATCAGGACCTGGAGACTTATCCACTTTTATATTCTTCAAAAGTGTCCGTACCTCCTCTTCTTTAATCCTCCTAATTTCCATCACTACTCTACTTGTTTCGCTTACCTCACATAATTCAATATCCTTCTCCTCGGTAAATACCGAAGAAAAGAAATTGTTTAATATCTCCCCCATTTCTTCCGGCTCAGCACATAGCTGTCCACTCTGACTCTCTAATGGACCAATTTTATCCCTCACTATCCTTTTGCTATTGACATATCTGTAGAACCCCATTGTGCCTGACTAGTCGCTCATGAGGGAAGCCAATTAGTATCCAACCTGAGAGAAACCAGGGGCTTCAACAAACACCTGCAGAGATCTTTGTGTTGAACTAAATGGACTAATGTTGTCCCACTTTTTAAGAAAGGAGGGAGAGAGAAAACGGGAAATTATAGACCAGTTAGTCTGACATCAGTGGTGGGGAAGATGCTGGAGTGAATTATAAAAGACGAAATTGCGGAGCATTTGGATAGCATTAACAGGATCGTTCCGAGTCAGCATGGATTTACGGAGTGGAAATCATGCTTGACTAATCTTCTGGAATTTTTTGAGGATGTAACTAGGAAAATTGACAGGGGAGAGCCGGTGGATGCAGTGTACCTCGACTTTCAGAAAGCCTTCGACAAGGTCCCACATAGGAGATTAGTGGGCAAAATTAGAGCACATGGTATTGGGGGTAGGGTACTGACATGGATAGAAAATTGGTTGACAGACAGAAAGCAAAGAGTGGGGATAAATGGGTCCCTATCAGAATGGCAGGCAGTGACTAGTGGGGTACCGCAAGGCTCGGTGCTGGGACTGCAGCTATTTACAAAATACATTAATGACTTGGATGAAGGGATTAAAAGTACCATTAGCAAATTTGCAGATGATACAAAGCTGGGTGGTAGTGTGGACTATGAGGAAGATGCTATGAGGTTGCAGGGTGACTTGGACAGGTTGTGTGAGTGGGCGGATGCGTGGCAGATGCAGTTTAATGTGGATAAGTGTGAGGTTATCCACTTTGGTGGTAAGAATAGGAAGGCAGATTATTATCTGAACGGTGTCAAGTTGGGAAAAGGGGACGTACAACGAGATCTGGGTGTCCTAGAGCATCTGTCACTGAAAGGAAGCATGCAGGTACAGCAGGCAGTGAAGAAAGCCAATGGAATGTTGGCCTTCATAATAAGAGGAGTTGAGTATAGGAGCAAAGAGGTCCTTCTGCAGTTGTACAGGGCCCTAGTGAGACCGCACTTGGAGTACTGTGTGCAGTTTTGGTCTCCAAATTTGATGAAGGATATTCTTGCTATTGAGGGCATGCAGCATAGGTTTACTAGGTTAATTCCCGGAATGGCGGGACTGTCATATGTTGAAAGACTGGAGCGACTAGGCTTGTATACACTGGAATTTAGAAGGATGAGAGGGGATCTTATCGAAACATATGAGAATTATTAAGGGGTTGGACACGTTAGAGTCAGGAAACATGTTCCCGATGTTGGGGGAGTCCAGAACCAGGGGCCACAGTTTAAGAATAAGGGGTAGGCCTTTTAGAACGGAGATGAAGAAAAACTTTTTTGAGTCAGAGAGTTGTAAATCTGTGGAATTCTCTGCCTCAGAAGGCAGTGGAGGCCAATTCTCTGAATGCATTCAAGAGAGAGCTAGATAGAGCTCTTAAGGATAGCGGAGTCAGGGGGTATGGGGAGAATGTGGGAACGAAAATGATCAGCAATGATTACATTGAATGGTGGTGCTGGCTCGAAGGGCCGAATGGCCTACTCCTGCACCTATTGTCTATTATCTATTGTCTATTGACTGGCCATAGGTAAAATAACACCACATGCATGTTGTGTAACTTTGCAGCAAATGATCCAGTGAACAACATGGTTATAATGACTTCCAGGCTGTTTCAGTAGACTATTCTTCTACATATTGGCCAGATGTACAGGGCATTGGTGAGACCACACCTGGAGTATTTGCGTACAGTTTTGGTCTCCTAATCTGAGGAAAGACATTCTTGCCATAGAGGGAGAACAGAGAAGGTTCACCAGATTGATTCCTGGGATGGCAGGACTTTCATATGAAGAAAGACTGGATAGACACGGCTTGTACTCGCTGGAATTTAGAAGATTGAGGGGGGATCTTATAGAAACTTACAAAATTCTTAAGGGGTTGGACAGGCTAGATGCAGGAAGATTGTTCCCGATGTTGGGGAAGTCCAGAACAAAGGGTCACAGTTTAAGGATAAGGGGGAAGTCTTTTAGGACCGAGATGAGAAAGTTTTTTTTCACACAGAGAGTGGTGAATCTGTGGAATTCTCTGCCACAGAAGGTAGTTGAGGCCAGTTCATTGTCTATATTTAAGAGGGAGTTAGATGTGGCCCTTGTGTCTAAAGGGGTCAGGGGGTATGGAGAGAAGGCAGGTACAGGATACTGAGTTGGATGATCAGCCATGATCATATTGAATGGCGATGCAGGCTCGAAGGGCCGAATGGCCTACTACTGCACCTATTTTCTATGTTTCTATGTTTCTATGTGCATGCATACATTACTTTAGACTTTAGACTTAAGACTTTAGAGGTGCAGTGTGGAAATGTGCCATTCGGCCCACCGAGTCCGTGCTGACCAGTGACCACCCCGTACACTAGCACTATACTACACACACTAGGGACAATTAACAACTTACAGAAGCCAATTAGCCTACAAACCTGCACATCTTTTGAATGTGGGAGAAACTGGAGCACTCTGAGAAAACCTACGCAGGTCGCAGGGAGAACGTACAGACTCCGTTCAGACAGCACCAAAGGTCAGGATGGAACCCGGGTCTCTGGAGCTGTGAGGCAGCAACTCTACCGCTGCGCCACAGTGCCACCCATTGGTTTCACCTTGCTAACAGCAGTTTGCTGGTGTCTCCATAACAATGTTCCACATGACATTAACAGAAAGAGCCTCTGGTGTGAAACGTAAACAGCCTGGCTCTTTCACCGGTCGAATCACTCAAAGAACATGCTCAGGTTTGAACTGGACCAGAGTATTCTCCATTCCCAGCTGGAGTGCCATGAAATGCTACAGCATAGAGGCAAGCCTTTCATTCCACCAGTCATCACCCACCATTCAACCTGAACTTCAGGTTAACATCATGTTTCTCTTCCCATGGATGTGGCCTGAAAATGATTTTTGTTAAGCATTTTCTATTTTTAATTTAGATTTCAGTATCTGCAGTTTTTATAATTTTCAGTTCAGTCAGGATCCTTTGTGATATTCTCGAGGCAACGGTTACTGTGGCAGATGTAAGATCTGCCTTCTTGGCAGTGAATCCATGGGAAGCAACTGATCTGATGGAGTCCCTGGCCATGTCCTCAATACCTGCGCTGATCAGCTGACTGAGATCCTCACGGACATCTTTAACCTCTCACTACTCCACTCTGTGGAGCCCACCTGCTTCAAGATGACCACTACCATCCTGGGCCGGAGAAACCATCACCCACCACCCAACGACCTCTTCCATCATGAAGTGGCTTGAGAGACTGGTGAAGGCATATATTAACTCCAGCCTCCCAGCCAGCCTTGACCCACTGCCGTTTACTGACCGTCACAATGCAGATGACATCTCTGTTGCCCTAAACTCATCTCCGGAACACCTTCACAACAGGGACTCCTTTGTCAGACTCCGATTTATCGACTATAGCTCTGCCTTCAACACCGTAATCCTATCCAAACTCATCTCCACATTTAAGGTAGGCACAAAATGATGGAGTCATGCAGCGTGTCAGGCAGCATCTCGGGAGAGAAGGAATGGGCGACGTTTCGGGTCGAGACCCTTCTTCAGACTGATGTCAGGGGAGGGGGCTGGACAAAGATGGAATGTAGTCGGAGACAGGAAGACAAGTGGGAGAACTGGGAAGGGGGAGGGGATAGAGAGGGAAAGCAGGGACTAGCCTCCACATTTCCTGGACCTAGGAATCAACTCCCTCCTCTGCCACTGGATCCTTGACTTTCTGACCCACGACCAGAATCAGTAAGGATTAATAATTCTCAGCACTGTTGGCCCACACATTGCTTTCTCACTCCGCTAATATACTGCCAACACACTCATCACGGAGCTGCCAAATCCAGCTCGAACTCAGTCTACAAGTTTGCAGATGACACTGTGGCGGTGCCCAGGGGCTAGGCCACTCCCTTGGTCATTCCCCTCGGCACTGAGTGGACAGGGGGGATTAGGTCACTCCCTGTGTTATTCCCCTGGGGACAGAGTGGTCTGGTGCTACGGGGTTTGTTGGAAGGGGTTATTGTTTTGACTCGTGGGGATGACGGAGTGAGTGTATGTTAGTTACTGCATTAAAGTTATTGTTACTTCTTACCTGGCGTCTGGCCTGATTCCTGTCATGTCCAGACCCATTACAACACCACTGTGGTGGCCCAGGTCACAAACGACGAAGAGAAGGAGTAGAGGAAGGACACAGCTAGCTTGGTAAATATGGTGTCAGCACAAGAACCTCTCCCTCAATGGCTGCAAGATGAAGGAGCTAGTTATTGACTTCAGGAGAGACTGGTGGAGCACATGGTCCCAATCAGTATCAATGGTCTTATGTGGACATGGTTGAAAGCTTCAAGCTCCTTGGTGTTAATATTACCAAAGACCTGTTGTGAACTAGCCACATTGACGTGACGGCCATAGAAGCCATGACTCCACTTCCTGAAGAGACTGCGGAAACTGACATGTCTCCAGTGGTTCTTACAGATGCACCATCAGCCAGCTTGCAGCACAGCTTGGTTTGAGAGCAGCACTGCCCAAGACCGCAAGAAATTGCAGAGAGTTGTAAATGTAGCCCAGTCCCTCACCCAGACCTGACCACCCACCATTGACTCCATCTACACTCCACGCTGCCTCAGAAAAGCAGCTGACATGATCACAAAGACATGACCTTCTTCCCTCTGGTCCCGTCCAACAGAAGGTACAGAATCTTGAAAGCAAGCATCACCAGACTAACAAACAGCTTCTTCCCCTCGGGCTATCAGGTTTCTGAATGGTCTTTCCATAAGCTTGGGTACTCTCCAATTCACCTCTACCCCATTGTGGAGATTGCACTTTGTCTCTGGAACTGATGCATTACAATACTGAGAACGACAGTATATTCTGCACTCTGTATCTTCCCCCTTGCTCTGTCCATGGCTCATGACCTTTACGACTGTGTTTATGTGATAGTGTTATCTGATCTGATTGAATCTATATACTAAAACTCTCATTTGTTTGTTTGTTCCTGAACTTCAGCAAAAACGGCACGCGATCGCGCAACAATTTTAGGACCACCTTACTCACCATTGTCCCTTTGGTGCTAATTGAAGAGGTTTCATTTTTAAAGTTATTCACATTTTAAAGATGAAATCTATCTCCTAGGGAGGGAGGGGGGAGGGAAGGGAGGAGGGAGGGAGGGAGGAGGGGGGGAGAGGGGGAGGGGAAGGGGGGAAAGGAGGGAGGGGGAGGGGAGGGAGGAGGGAGGGAGGGAGGGAGGGAGGGAGGGAGGGAGGGAGGGAGGGAGGGAGGGAGGGAGGGAGGGAGGGAGGGAGGGAGGGAGGGAGGGAGGGAGGGAGGGAGGGAGGGAGGGAGGGAGGGAGGGAGGGAGGGAGGGAGGGAGGGAGGGAGGGAGGGGAGAGGGAGGGAGGGGGAAGGGGAGGGAGTGGGAGGGGAGGAGGGAGTAGGGGGGAGTAGGGGAGGAGAGGTTGCTGCACCAATGCAGGAGGTCTGGGCCCAACTTGGTCTAGTAGCATATAAAACACAGCTTTACACTGTACCTCAGTACATATGGCAATAATAAACGTAAACCCAAGCCATAATTCTATTTCCTAATTGATGCAACAGTTTTGTCCATGAAGTCTCTGCAGAATCACCTGAGGAAAGAATGTTGATTGGATTCCCAGCCAGGTTTGCTTTCATGTCACTGCACCTTCTCATGGTCAGGGTCGTGCTGCTTCACCAGATACTTTCTTTAAAATCCCATAAAGTTTCAAGTGAATTCCAGATGACATGAAAATTACAAGTGTACACCCATGCAACCGGACGGCACGGTGGCGCAGCGGTACAGCGAGGACAACGCTGGAGACCCGGGTTCGATCCCAATTACGGGCGCTGTCTGTACAGAGTTTGTACGTTCTCCCCATGACCTGCGTGGGTTTTCTCCGAGATCTTCTGTTTCCTCCCACACTCCAAAGACGTGCAGGTATGTAGGTTAAGTGGCTTGGTAAATGTAAAGAAAATTGTTCCTAGTGTGTGTAGGATAGAGTTAATATGTGGGGATCGCTGGTCGGCGCGGACTCGGTGGGCCGAAGGGCCTGTTTCCGTGCTGCATCTCTAAACAACCAAGTATACAAATTGTTTTAGCAATGGTTCCAGTTTAGCAATAGTTTAGCAGTGTTTGCATTTACCAGGATAACATATATTGTTCTGAAAAGACTGAATAGATAAATCCGTGTTATTAAAAAAATGGGCATTTAGAACACAGACCATACGTAGAATATAGAACAGTACAGAACAGGAACAGCCCCTTCCGCCCACTATGACCGATGAGAAAAACCTTTATCACCCAGAGAGTTGTGAATCTGTGGAGTTCTCTCCCACAGAAGGCAGTGGAGGCCAATTCACTGGATATTTTCAAGAGAGAGTTGGATTTAGCTCTTGGGGCTAGTGGAGTAAAGAGATATGGGGAGAAAGCAGGAACAGGGTACTGATTCTGGATGATCAGCCATGATCATATTGAATGGCGGTCCTGGCTCGAAGCGTCGAATGGCCTACCCCTGCATCTATTTTCTATGTTTCTATGTTTCTACCGACCGTACCAAGTTAGACTAATCCCCTCTACCTGTGTGTGATCCATATCCTTTCATTCCGTGCATATCCATATGCCTACATATGTAAAAGCCTCTTAAATGCCACTACCATATCACCCTCCAGGCACTCACCTCTCGGTACAAACAACCTACCTCACGCATCCCCTTTAAACTCTGCCCCTCTCATCTTACAGCTAGGACCACTAGCCTTTGACATGTTTAGCCTGGGGAAAAAAGGTTCTGACTGTCTACCCTATCTTTGCCTCTCACCATTTTATACATTTCTATCAGGTCTCCACTCAGCCTCCAGTGCTCCAGGGAAAACAATCCAAGTTTGTTTAACCTCCATGACAAATTTCTCCCTCCATGACTCCTCCTCCTCCTTCCTTTTCTGATGGTGTTCATTGCTGTTTGGCTATTGACTGACCCGGCCCCATAGCAGAAGCGTACACATGGCAGGGCTGGAAACTGGAAGTGTCCTGAGCCAATTCTGCTATCACCACCATCTACTGTACAAGTGATGGCTCCCACTGATTGTCGCCCGGAAGCTTGCGTTCTTTTCAGGACGAACGATTACAGTGATGTAAACATTTGAAACATGGACGATGGACACAAAAGAAGACGATTGACTGACCTGGTCATTATCATTCTGGATGTCAATGAAGAAAGCAGTCAACTTTTGAGTTTGAGTTTTGATGGCAATTTAAAAGTAGACAAATTGAAGCTAAGGCCCAGCTGCGGAAATAATAGACAAACTCTCTGACAGTCTGATGATTTATCAAAGTACCTCAAATAATAACTACTTGAAGGAAACCAGGTTGAGTTTCCTGCAGGCAAAAATATTGCATTGGGTGTAGCATAATATTGTTACTCTGGCTGAGAATAGAGCCATTTGCTTCTTGACAATCTATGAAACTTATGGACAAATATGAATTGTATCAGATGGTAAAGTCAGTATAGACGCTGTAATATCTTAGATGTTGCAATGTGTTTTTGCATCATCAGCAGAGTGACTTCATTAGTCTGGCCTCTTGGCCCAACTTACCCACACCAACCAAAATGTCCCATCTACACAAGTCCCACCTGCCTGCATCTGGCCCACATCCTCTAGACCCGTCTTTTCCATGTACCTGTCCAATTGTTTCTTAAACATTGCGATCATCCCTGCCTCAACCACCTCCTCTGGCAGCTCGTTCCATACACCCACCAAACTTTGTGTGAAAAAGTTACCCCTCAGATTCGTATAAAAGTCTTTCCCCCTTCACCTTAAACCTGTGTCCTCTGGTTCCCGACTCCGCGACTCTGGGCAAGAGACTCTGTGCGTCCACCCGGTCTATTCCTCTCATGATTTTGTACATGGCTTGATGTCACTCACCTCTTCTCCAGGTCGGCTTAACTATTAATGAGTGGATGCACTCCCCTTCCGCCTCTTTCCTCCCTTCTGTGCACATCATTGTGTGCAGGAGCAGAGTGGGAGAAAGTGAGATGATTCACGTGTTGTCATTATTGATGATTTTAGTGACACTGAGCCTGAACGATTCATGCCACCAGGTGGCAACCAACAGGTGAAGTATGAAGGGTCAGCTTGGGGTTTAGGTGATTCATTAGGATTGATCACCATTCCTGTTTAGAGGAAGGATATTGCCAGCAAGGAGGTGCACAAGCCTGAGGCCCCAGACTTCCTATAATCATCAGGTTTTTGAACCAACCTGCACATTCCTAATCGAACCTCATCAATAAAACACCACAGACCTCCTCATACACTAATCCTCCCTTAGTAGTGGAACACGAGGGACCTTCGAGAGACACAAAATGCTGCAGTAACTCAGCGGGACAGGCTGACGATGGACCTCCTCTTGCACTAATCCTCCCTTAGCAGTGCAACACGAGGGACCTCTTGCACTAATCCTACTTCAATATTGGAACACTATGGACTTTCTCTTGCACTAATTCTGCTTCAATAGTGGAACACTATGGACCTCTTGCACTAACCCTACTTAAATAGTGGACCACTAACGAGCTTCTCTTTATGTTTTATGTGTTGTCTGAGTCTATGTGTGTGTGATACTGCTCCAAGCAAGGTTTTCACTGTACCTGTGATCTCACTGTACTTGTGGATGTGACAATAAACATAACTTGACTTGAATCTATGAGAGGAGGCAATTGGAGGAACTTGATCTTACTGACTTGACGTTTCATAAATAATTCAAAACTAAGTGATCAGGCAAGACTAAATTGGTGAAAATCACAAAGTGCTAGAGGAACTCAACAGGTCAGGCAGCATCTATGGAGGAAATGGACCCTCCTTCAGACCAGACTCAAAATGTTGCCTGTCCATTCCCTGCACAGATGCTCCTACACTTTGCCTTTTGCTCAAGATTCCAGCATCTGCAATTCCCTGTGATTCCGAGACTCAATTGGTCGCTCCATCCTTAAAATCAGGTGCGAAAAGAAATAAACCGTGGAATCTGGAAGAACACTAAGCTCTTGCGGCAAGCTTATTATTTTTTAGTTTAGAGATAAAGCGCGGAAACAGGACCTTTGGCGCACCGACCAGCGATCCCCGCATATTAACATTTATCCTACACACACTATGGATGATTTACACTTATACCATGCCAATTAACCTACAAACCTGTATGTCTTTGGAGTGTGGGAGGAACGGGAAGATCTCGGAGAAAACTCACGCGCAACATACAAACTCCGTACAGACAGCACCCGTAGTCGGGATCAGACCCGGGTTTCTGGTGTTGTAAGGCACCACCGTGATCATCCTATATCCTGGTGTAACTGAAGGGAATGCAATAACATAAAGTGCCGCTGAAATAGAGCAGAGAGTGCAAGGGGTGAAAATAAACGAAAGACATGGAGGAATAATGTACAGTGACTGTGACCAGAGAGGATGTTGGTGGCTTTCATCAGAATAGCCTTCACACCAAAGGTAGGATATAAACCATGCTGAAAGGATTCATGTACAGGAGAGATGGAGTAGGGGTGAACTTCAAGGCAGGAGACTTGCTGACATACTGTCGTTCTCATTGTTTCAAAAGCATGGATATTGGCAGTGCGGTTTTTTTGGCAGACATAAAGATGCCAGCTGGCATATTGTTCCTTGCATGGTTTAGTTTAAAGATACAGCACGTTGACAGGCCCTTCAGCCCACCAGGTCCATGCCGACCAGCGATCCCCGCACACTAACACTATCCTGTGCACACTAGGGAAAATTTACAATTATAACTAGCCAATCAACTTTCAAACCTGTACGTCTTTCGAGTGTGAGAGGAAATTGGAGCACTTGCAGAACAGCAGGCAGCGAAGAAAGTGAATGGCATGTTGGCCTTTATGACAGAGGAGTTGAGTATAGGAGCAAAGAGGTCTTTCTGCAGTTGTACAGGGCCCAAGTGAGACCGCACCTGGAGAACTGTGTGCAGTTTTGGTCTCCAAATTTGAAGAAGGATATTCTTGCTATTGAGGGCGTGCAGCGTAGGTTTACTAGGTTAATTCCCGGAATGGCGGGACTGTCATATGTTGAAAGACTGGAGCGACTAGGCTTGTATACACTGGAATTTAGAAGGATGAGATCGGATCTTATTGAAACAAATAAGTCAAGTCAAGTCAAGTCAATTTTATTTGTATAGCACATTTAAAAACAACCCACGTTGACCAAAGTGCTGTACATCTGATTAGGTACTAAGGAAAAAAATGAAACATACAGTAGCACGCAAACAGTTCACAGCGCCTCCTCAATGAGCCTCAAACGCTAGGGAGTAGAAATAGGTTTTGAGCCTGGACTTAAAGGAATCGATGGAGGGGGCAGTTCTGATGGGGAGAGGGATGCTGTTCCACAGTCTAGGAGCTGCAACCGCAAAAGCGCGGTCACCCCTGAGCTTAAGCCTAGACCGCGGGATAGTGAGTAGTGAATAAGATTATTAAAGGATTGGACACGCTAGAGGCAGGAAACATGTTCCCAATGTTGGGGGAGTCCAGAACCAGGGGCCACAGTTTAAGAATAAGGGGTAGGCCATTTAGAACGGAGATGAGGGAAAACTTTTTCACTCAGAGAGTTGTAAATCTGTGGAATTTTCAGCCTCAGAAGGCAGTGGAGGCCAATTCTCTGGATGCATTCAAGAGAGAGCTAGATAGAGCTCTTAATGATAGCGGAGTCAGGGGGAATGGGGAGCGGGCAGGAACGGGGTACTGATTGTGAATGATCAGCCATGATCACATTGAATGGCGGTGCTGGCTCGAAGGGCTGAATGGCCTCCTCCTGCACCTATTGTCTATTGTCTATAAAACCTACGCAGGTCATGGGGAGAACGTACAAACTCCGTACAGACAGCACCTGTCGTCAGGATCGAACCTGTGTTTCTGGCGCTTTGTTTTTGCTCAGGATTCCAACATCTGCTTGTTCTTTGTGTCTCCCAACCGCACCTGAACTCATTTCACTGACTGTCCAAGCAAAAACAATGATGCTAGTTTTCCAGATAACTAGATTATATCTCATCAATAAATCAATATGTGAGCCTGTTTAGAAATCTCTGAAGAATTCAACAAATCCTCGTTGCATAATTCCCTATTATCTCGTACATGTTTAAAGGCTGAGTACTTTGTGTCCATATAATGTATAATTATTTGTTTTGTATTTTATGATAGTCAGACTTTGATGTTATTATTCTTTTTAATTCTCCTCTTTGTACATGCTTACATAGAAACATAGAAACATAGAGAATAGGTGCAAGAGGAGGCCATTTAGCCCATCGATCCAGCACCCCCATTCATTGTGATCATGGCTGATCTTCCACAATCAGTAACCCGTGCCTGCCTTCTCCCCATATCCCTTGACTCCACTAGCCCCTGGAGCTCTATCTAACTCTTTGAAATTCATCCAGTGAATTGGCCTCCACTGCCTTCTGTGGCAGAGATTCACAACTCTCTGGTTCTGGACTCCCCCAACACTGCTGCCCAGGTGCTCTCCTGTTATTACATCAGACCATGTTCTGCTCCATTACCCAGGTGAGATTCCCTGACTCGTCTGTCTCCACCAGTTACCAGTGCTTTGAGTGTGATCACAACTTGCTCAGATGCAAGTCACTGTTCAATTCCTCTCCTATCTCATGACACCCAGATAACGCGACCTCTTGCCCAATCTCACTGGATGACGGTTGGTGGGACAACCGGACAGAGGCGGCAGCAGCAGTGGGTGTTTACGGCCAGCTGTAGCTGGCACTGTGAAAGGGCACCAAAACCAGGAGACTCTTGCATTTACGTAGACTCAATAGGCTGCTTCTCTGTATTCTGTTTGGCAATAATCTTCTGATCTATATGTAAAAAAAGAATTTCACTGTAACTTGGTGGATGTGAAAATAATAGATAATTATTGTTTGTTTGGTTGCTTTTGTGCATATGTATATATGTGTGTGTGTATATATATATATATATTACACACACACACATATACATGCGCACAAAAACAATATATATCTCTACAGTATATACTGTACATATCACATATATCACATACAAACACACACATATATACATATACAGAATGTGTGCGTGTGTGATATATGTGATATATACATAAATATCACATATACTGAATTTTTTCTTGTTTATTGTTTACAGAGTACTATGAAGAAAGGCCTCAACCCAAATTGTCACAAAATTCCTTCTAAGAGATGCTGTCTGCCCCGCTAAGTTACTCCAGAATGTTGTCTCTATCTTCGGTGTAAACCAGCATCTGCAGATCCTTCCCACACATACTATGTTTACATATTCAGTTGTGCTGCTGCAAGTAGGAATTTCATTGTTCTGTCGGGGACATTTGACAATAAAACACTTGGTAGGGGGGGGTGGTGAATAGCGAGGAAGGGATCTGCAAGCTGCAGGAAGATATAGATGAGATGGTCAGATGGGCGGAGCAGTGGCAGATGGAATTTAATCCTGAAAAGTGCGAGGTGATGCACTTTGGCAGAAATAACGTGGAGAGGGAGTACACCATGAATGGAAGGACCCTAGGGAAGACAGGGGTACAGAGTGACCTTGGAGTACAGGTACACAAGTCCTTGAAGGCAGCAGGACAGGTGGACAGGGTGGTCAAAAAGGCATATGGGCTACTGGCCTTCATTAGCCGGGGCATCGAATATAAAAGTAGGGGGGTAATGATGGAATTGTACAGAACACTGGTGAGGCCACAGCTGGAGTATTGTGTACAGTTCTGGTCACCACATTATAGAAAGGATGTGATAGCTTTGGAGAGGGTGCAGAGGAGATTCACCAGGATGCTGCCAGGGATGAAGGGCCTCGGCTATGAGGAGAGACTGAGCAGACTGGGGTTGTTTTCCCTGGAGAAGAGAAGGCTGAGAGGGGACATGATCGAGGTGTACAAGATCATGAGGGGCATAGATAAGGTAGATGGCGGGGAACTTCTTCCACTGGTGGAAGGTTCAACAACGAGGGGACATAGATACAGGGTAAGGGGAGGGAGGTTTCGGGGGGATGTGAGAAATAACTTTTTCACCCAGAGGGTGGTTGGAGTCTGGAACTCACTGCCTGGGGTGGTGGTGGAGGCGGGAACACTCACAACGTTTAAGAGGTATTTGGATGGGCACTTGAAATGCTACAATATCCAGGGCTACGGTCCAAATGCGGGAAAATGGGATTAAAATTAGACTGTGTTTGGTAACGGGCGGTGCGGACACGATGGGCCGAAGGGCCTCTTTCTGTGCTGAAGGACTCTATGACTCTATGACTCTATGACTTGATTCTTGAACCATGGACCATTTATTCACTGACCATTGACCATTGAATTTTACATAGATTCTGATGTAACAATAAAAACTCTTGCTTGAATGATTTACTAGAATACTTTGAGGATGGAATGAGGAAGATTTTGTATTTGTATTTCCAAAAACCATAAGGTAAAGTGCTACGAGTTTGTGTACAAAACATGAATTGATGTTTCAGGGAGAGAGAGAGATGGCGTTTTGGGTCGAGATTTTTCTTCAGGCTGAGAGTCAGGGGGGAGGGAAACTAGAGGTATGAAAAGGTACAGAATCAATCAGAGCCGGCACCGATGGCCGAGGAGACCACAATGGTCCATTGTTGGCCGTGGAGGAGGTGATAACCTGTGGCCCTGGCAGTGTACAGGCTGGTGAGGTCCCGTGAGGCATGTTTATACCTAAAAACCCCAGCTTCCACCCTCATCTGGCCACAACAGTTTTCAAACTAGTTATCCTCCCTAGTGTCGAAAACAAGTTAGTTGTCACATCAGGTGGCAAACTAGTCTTATAGAACGTAGCACATAGAACAGTACAGCACAAGAAAAGGCCATTCGGCTCACAATGTCGGGGCTGAACCTGATGCCAAGACCATCACGTATCTTCCTGTACATAACCCCTATCCCTCCATTCCCTGCATATTCATGCGCCTGTACAAAAGTCTTTGAAATACCTCTAACATACCTGCTTCCACCACCACCATGTTCCAGGCACTTAGAACCTCCATGTAAAAAACTTGTCCCGCAGAGGTCCATTTAAGCATTTGTCTCAAATGGCTCTAATAAGGTAAATGTTTATCTCAGTGGTCTTGCAGGGTTCCCATGTGATACACTGGTTGTTCTACGTTCGCCCAAGCATTTCCCAAACATCTGAATGTTTTCTACGTTTTCTGCTTGCTTGACATGGGGCGCTCTGAAGTTAGCTGTAAAGCCATGCACATGGCTGTTAGCTGACAACTCCATTTTAGCTGACGCAGTCTGCTTCACCCTTACATTACATTCCATCCCTAGGAGTTGCCAGTCCAGAGCATCCATCTAACGATGTGTCCCTGTGTATACAAGTAACAGCACAAATAGTCAAAGGTTCAGTCCACACAATTACCATCAGTCCCATAAAAATGTAAGTCTGAAGAAGGGTCTTGACCCGAAACGTTACCCATTCCTTCTCTCTCGAGATGCTGCCTGACCTGCTGAGTTACTCCAGCATTTTGTGAATAAATACTTTCCATAAAAATGTAAGTTAATTCGGAAGATTGGTGTCCTTCATGTGTTCATCTTTCCTCTTCAGGGGCACACCGATCATGTACATATGTCCTACAGTATGACATCCATGGTTTATTTTAGTTTTAGTTTTAGTTTAGTTTAGAGATACAGCGCGGAAACAGGCCCTTTCGGCCCACCGGGTTCGCGCCGACCAGCGATCCCCGCACATTAACACCATCCTACACCCACGAGGGACAATGTTAACATTTCCCAAGCTAACAGGTTCTACAAACCTGTACGTCTTTGGAGTGTGGGAGGAAACAGAAGATCTCAGAGAAAACCCACGCAGGTCACGGGGAGAACGTACAGACAGCACCCGTGGTCGGGATTGAACCCGGGTCTCCGGCGCTGCATTCGCTGTAAGGCAGCAACTCTACCGCTGCGCCATCGTTTACTTTACCTGTAAAGCACAGTTCTTATTCTCAGTAAAATACTTTATTTGCGCCATGCAGGTTTTCCCCAAGTCTAAACAAACCGTACAGGCTGTCTGTGTAAAACGGGATACAGTAGATGAGTTGAGAGGAGGTGCACGTGAGCCTGTGTCTCATTGACAGGACCGCTGGGGTCCCTGGAGAAAATAACCTATTGCTGCATCTAGACCCAGAGACTGAGGCCATAGAGACCACTGTCTGGGATTATACTGTCACAGAATTATAAGAGTTAGAGGCCAGGATGAAAGAGCAACCCCATGAGTCTACTTGGATCATCCAGCGAAGGATCAAGGTGCTAGCAGATGCATTTAATTTACTTTAGTTTAGTTTAGATTAGATTAGTTTAGAGATACAGTGTGGAAACGGGCCCTTCGGCCCACCGAGTCCGTACCGACCAGCGATCCCCATACACTAACACTATCCTACACATTAGGGACAATTTACAACTTTTACCGAGGCCAATTAATCTACAAACCTGCACATTTTTGGAATCTGGGAGTAAACCAGAGCACCCGGAGAAAACCCACGTGGTCATGGGGAGAGCGTACAAACTCCGTACAGACAGCTTAGTTAGCATTGCTTGTCCCACTGATGGGAAGGAACGTCAGCTCTTCCTTTCCTCCAGGGATGCTGTGTGACCCGTTGCTGGAATAACTCAACGGGTCAGACAGCATCCGGTTAATGATAGTCCGCAGGTCCCCAATGAGATAGACGGTAGCTCAGGACCGCTCTCTAGTTGGTGAGAGGTTTGCTCAGATGCCTGATAACAGCCAGGAAGAAACTGTCCCTGAATCTGGAGGATGTTTTTTCACACAGCATTATCTCTTGCTTTATGGGAGAGGGGAGAAGGTGGAGAAGGGTGAGACTTGTCCTTGATTAAGCCGGTGGCTTTGCCGAGGTAACAGGTGTAGATGGAGTCAATGGAAGGGAGGTTGGTTTGTGTGTTGGTCTGGGCTGCGTCCACAATTCTCTGCGATTTCTTGCGGTCTTGGATGGAGCTGGTTGCTGTGGCTGGGCAGTGCAATGGCATAGTTAGTAGACCCACTGCTTCACAACTTCATTGACCGAGGGCCAATCTTGACCTCCTGTGCTCTCTGTGTATGTCCATGTCAGTCTTGAACATGTTCAATACTGAGCCTCCACAGTTTTCTGGGACAGAGGTTCAAAGGCGTGGTCCCTGGAGATTGGAGGGTGGCCACTATTGTTCCTTTGTTTAAGAAGAGAAGTAGAGATTTATCAAGAAATTATAGGCCCAGTGAGCCTCACTTCAGTGATGGGTAGATTGTGGAGAAGATACTTGCGGGACAGGATTTACTCACATTTGGAAAAGAATGGACATCCCCAGCAAGACATGTCTTATGAACATGATTACGTTTTTTGAGGATGGCGCAGTGGTAGAGAGTTGCTGCCTTACAGCACCAGAGACCTGGGTTTGATCCTTACAATGGGTGCTGGCTGTATGGAGTTTGTACATTCCCTTCATCCCTGCGTGGGTTTTTCCATGTGCTACGTTTTCCTCCCATGCTCCAAAGGCATACAGGTTTGTAGGTTAATTGGCTTCGGTAAAGATTGTAAATTGTCCCTAGTGTGTATTAGTGTACAGGGATCGCTGGTCAACACGAACCTGGTGGGGCGAAGGGCCTGTTTCTGTGCTGTACCTATAAACTTAAACTAAACTAAACTAAAGGAAGTAACAAAGGCAATCAATGATAGTGGATCTGATATGATAGTGGGTGTTGCCTACCTAGATTTTGGTAAGTCATTTGATGCAGTCCTCCAAGGTAGGCTGCTTAGAAGAGTAAGATACAGCTCTGGATGGGGCATTTTGGTCGGTGTACTGGACTGTATTTTGTTTAAATGCATTATTGTTACCTGCTGGAACAGCAGCTTTAAGTTTCATTCCCTAATAGACAGGAAGTTGTCAAAAACAGGAAGTGCAGCTCAGAAAGGGAGAAGCTCATGGTGTAGACAGTGTAATTCACCTGTGTGTAATCTGCTGCCATCCTTCCTCACAGAGTTTGTTAGACGCAATGTCTGTAAGTAATTATGTTTAGTGACATCATCTTTATATGTTCCTATACTAAACGTATAATGTAACTAAACCCTATGTTTTTTTTTTTTGTGCCTAAACGTTACAGTTTCACATTTGAATTCAGTAAAGCATCAAACGACAGCTCGTCTCTACTGGCCTTTATTGGATCAATTGTTTAGCTTGCTAGATAGCCGGATAGGGACATTCGGCGAGTCCAGTATAGTCGGCATGGACGAGTTGGGCCGAAGGGCCTGTGTCCGTGCTGTATTATTTTGTGACTGCATAACTCTATAACTCGATGAACACTTGCATTTCCCTCAGGTGCGTCTCTCAGAGACGAGTGGTGGATAGGTTACTTAGAATAGTGCATGAATGATGGAACTGTGTGGAGCTGATGGGGATAAATCGCATGAATAAATTCCTCATTTAGCTGACATGGCTCCCTTCTATGATGTAAGGCAAAATGGAAATGCGGAATTTATTTATTCATAAGTTCTTAAGTTCATAAGTTGAAGGAGCAGAATTTGGCCACTTGACCCATCAAGTCTACACTGCCATTCAATCATGGCTGATCTATCTTTCCCTCACAACCCCATTCCCCTGCCTTCTCCCCATAACCTCTGACTCCCTTTCCTAATCAATAACTCTGCTACTACTGCTATAAGTAATCATGCTACTTTGAAAATATTCAGAGCTGCATTAAAAAAAGGTCCAATGCAGATACGGTGACAAGGTGGTGCGGTAGAGTTACTGCCTTACAGCACTTTCAGCTCCAGAGACCCGGGTTCCATCCCGACTACGGGTGCTGTCCGTACGGAGTTGGTACGTTCCCCCCGTGACCGCGTGGGTTTTCTCCGAGATCTTCGGTTTCCTCCCACACTCCAAAGACGTACAGGTTTGTAGTTTGATTGGCTTGGTATAAATGTTAATTGTCCCCAGCGTGTGTAGGATGGTGGTAATGGCGGGGATCACTGGTCGGTGCGGACTCAGTTGTCCGAAGGGCGCTGTTTCTCCTAAACTAGAAGTCACTTTTCTTTTGAACAGTTTAAATATTAACCTTTCTCAGTGATTTAGCTTTTTGAGGCACAGCTAGGTAAATAGCTGTCTATGCTCTGGGTCAAATCCCGTTCAATGCTCATCTCTCCAGCAGTTTATTCTGTCATGGATTAATTGAAGTACTCCCACCATTCCAAACCCAGCACACCCCTGATTCCGTTGGCAAGTCAACAATAAGGTCTTAATGCAACCAAAAAAATCAACCGCAGGAGTAATTATGGATTGGAATCCAGAGGATGAGGTATGGACCGAGTAATTTAATTAAAAATTGATTTTTAAAAATTGAATTGGTGATAAAATGGCCTTTAAATCTTTTCAATTTGCAGCAGATAAAATTAAGATTATCACTAAATGTATTGAAATGTTTTGCACACCGTGAATGCATCCGAATTACAATCATATTGTTTTGCAGAACAGGATAATATTTCTTCAATGCAGTTCTAAAAATTCAGACTTATTTAAGAACAAGTTTTGCATAAATAATCACCTTCAACCATGATACATCTTTCACACTAGGACCCAAGTAAATTAACTTGGAAATGTTCTTAAACTGGCTGCATTAGCTGACATTTTATAAATGAAGACAAAATATTTAGAATCAATCAATGTGTGGTCATTAGATTAAGAATAATATAAGCATTTTAGTTCTGTAAATGTTAACTTTTTCGGCACGGTGGCGCAGCGGGTAGAGTTGCAGCGCTGGAGACCCGGGTTCGATCCTGACTACGGGTGCTGTCTGTACGGATTTTGTACGTTCTCCCCGTGACCTGTGTGGGTTTACTCCGAGATCTTCGGTTTTGTCCCACACTCCAAAGACCTACAGGTTTGTAGGTTAATTGGCTCGGTATAAATGTCAATTATAAATTGTCCCTAATGTATGCAGGACAGTGTAAGTGTGTAGGGATCACTGGTCGACACGGACTCGTTGGGCCGAAGGATCTGTTTCCGCACAGTATCTCTAAACTAAACTAACCTAAATTAAACTAATCATGAAATGTGAACATCAAAGGTCCTCAGTTAGACTTTAGCAATTTCAAATTGAATGTGTGTTTTCAAATACTTTTTTCCAACAGGTTCCATTAACAGAGGCGACCTTTAATCTTATGATGAAAATAACTTTTGTGAAGTCTTGGAATGTTATTAAATCTATACAAATGTAAAGGCATCCATTAATTTCTAATGAAATTTTATTGATTTTAAAGCAATCCATGGAATACAATATCCCATTAAGAACCATTGAATAATTTGTAATTTATCATTTTCAAATATCGTTCCTTTTCCATTAATTTCCGATTGTAAGATTTACTGAATGTTCAGTTAGATCTGTACAGAAATAAAATTAACTCAACCATCCCAGTGTTTGCCCTTTGCTTAATCCTTGATTTATTTAATTGACACAGCAGCATTCTTAATTCAAACATGTCATGAAACTAATCAAAATAAGAAGCAACTAATGGATTTTGGAACTCATATTTTCAGTAATGTGTAATATAAAATAGTTCTATTCTTGCTTGTAGGTGGGAAACTGTTGGCCTAATAATAGTTCATAGAAATTAGTATTATCTGATAGTTTTAGTTTTAGAAATACAGATCAGAAACAGGCCCTTCGGCCCAACGTGTTGCCACCGACCAGCGATCCCCGCACATGTTAACACTACCCTACACACACGAGGGACAATTTTACATTTACACCAAGCCAATTAACCAACAAACCTGTACGTCTTTGGAGTGTGGGAGGAAACCGGAAATTGGTGTGGCACAGTGGTGCAGCGGTAGAGTTGCTGCCTTACAGCACTTGCAGCGCCGGAGACCCAGGTTCAATCTCGACCAAGGGTGCTGTCTGTATGGAGTTTGTACATTCTCCCCATGACCAGGGTTTTCTCCGAGATCTTCAGATTCCTCCCACACTCCAAAGAATGTTTTGTAGGTTACAGGTTTATAGGTTAATTGGCTTGGTATAACTGTAAAATTGTCCCTAGTGTGTGTAAGATAGTGTTAGTGTGTGGGGATCGCTGGTCGGCATGGACTCGGTGGGCCGAAGGGCCTGTTTCTGCGCTGTATCTCTAAACTAAACCAAACTAATCTCAAAGAAAACCTACGCAGCTCATGGGGACAATGTACAAACTCCATACAGACCGCACCCACAGTCAGGATTGAACCCGGGTCTCCGGTCATCTCCCCTACGCTGCCCCACCGTGCCGCACTAATCCTCTAATCAGTTTCAGTTCAGTTTAGTTTATTGTCACGTGTACTGAGGTACAGTGAAAAGCTTTTGTTGTGTGCTAACCAGTCAGCGGAAAGACAATACATGATTACAATCGAGCCATTTACAGTGTACATGATAAGGGAATAACGTTCAGTGCAGGGAAAAGCCTGTAAAGTCCGATGAACAAATAGTACAAAGACTAAAAGGATGCCCCAACACCATGTAAACTTAGAAACATAGAAACATAGAAAATAGGTGCAGGAGGAGGCCATTCGGCCTTTCGAGCCAGCACCGCCATTCATTGTGATCATGGCTGATCATCCACGATCAGTAACCTGTGCCCAACTTCTCCTCATATGCCTTGATTCCACTAGCCCCCAGAGCTCTATCTAACTCTCTCTTAAATTCATCCAATGATTTGGCCTCCACTCTAATGTAGTTTGGAGCAAGATCCTCAATGAGTATTTCTTCTCTGTATTAACCGAGGAGAAAGACTGGAGGACGGTGGAACTTGGGGCAGTTAATGGAAGTTTCTTGAGAGCAGTCAGTGTTACGGTCGAAGAGGTGCTGAAGGTACGATCCTACGATCCTGAGTGAAGGTAGACAAATCTCCAGGGACCAATCAGATATATCCAAGGACATTGTGGGAAATTAGAGATGAAATTGCGGGAGCCCAGGTTGAATGACCTGTCTTCATTCTACAAGAGTGATCCTGAGATTCCAGCCGCCCACCATTTTAATTCCCCATCCACTCTGATCTCTTCCGTTGCCTCCAAAAACTGTGATATGGAGGCCCAACGCTTGAAACGACCTGGTCATCTTCCATCTCAGCATGATGCCGACGTCTAGACTCAGTATTGAACTCTACAACATAAGGTCTCTCATATTCTCCTCCTGCACCATAGCTGGCATTTCTGCTCGACTCTACTCTGCGATATTGGCCCAGATTTCCTCCCTCCATTGGGGCAGGCTGACGTGAAGGCATGTCAATAGACAATAGACAATAGACAATAGAAAATAGGTGCAGGAGTAGGCCATTCGGCCCTTCGAGCCAGCACCACCATTGCCCTGCCTTTGTGTTTTTAAATGTTCCAGTTTATTATCCTACTGCCCTCAATTACAGCATTTGTTCCTATGTTGTTCTCTCCCAAATTGCCACGTTAAACACACTGACCCGATCTCATCTGCAACTGTTCCACCTGATGAAACTCGGTCTTGCCCGATCAGAGATATTCCCCATGTGCCATCCAGTAATTCTCATCTTCTCCATGGTTTGAACCCAGTTTTCTGGGAGACTGCACAACCAGCACTGCTCCCAGCAGACGAGTCAACAGTAACAGATAAGGAATACAATTTATCCTTGTCTTTACTTTTATTTATTTTATTGAATGATCTCTTGCTATCCACTTTGCTGCTGTAACACTGTAAATTTCCCAGGTGTGGAACGAATAAAGGCATATATTATTATTATTATTATTTATAATATCTTTTCCATGCACGATGGAGGGTCCTTGACCAAACATTTGCTTCTCTCTCCAAAAGTGCTGCCTGACCTGCTGAGTGTTTGCAGCATTTTCTGTTTAATCCTGAAATGATAACCATTGGAATGTAATAACAGGAGAAGAGTGATGTGTGGAGTTGTTCTGTCCAGCAGCACCAGTGGAAAGGCAAACTTTTAACGTATCAGATCAATAACCTTTCACAAGATCTAATTTCCAAAAACTGCAGCTGCTGCAAATCTGAAATAAAAACAGAACATTTGTAATTGGCAGCAGTTCCAAATATTCAGTGCTTATTTCAAACTTACTGTTCCTTTATTTTTGATTGCATTTGAAACACTTTGAGATGTTTTTCTTTATATCTTCAATAAACCATTCTTTACTTGTGAGTTCAATCTTTATTGTTTTGCATCATCTGCTCATTCTGACCATTGACTATGGAAAGGATGGCAGTTGTTGCACTGCGTTTGTTATGCGGTTTTCACCATTGTGACCATTGAACTTCATCAGAATGGAATTGTTCCCCAACCAATAAATAGCAGCAACAGCTGGAGATCCTGCACTCAGACACAGCTCTATCTCTTCTGTGGGTTCTGTGCGTGAACGATTTTATCCTCGGCTGGCGTACCTGGAGATTTGGTTCGAAGAGCCTCAGAGCTGTGGACCCGATGACCACTGTGAGGGTGAAGCAACTGCACTCCCTGACGATGGGAAAGACGCACTGGGTGCAAGTACTGCACAGCACAACACCACTCCAGCAGCAGCAATCCATGCATTGAAGAGTGGAGAAAACACCACTGTTGGAGACGAGGCGAAAATGCCCCAGGAGGTGGCAGGACCATCCAAGCCAATGGCAGAGGGTCGGCCTGAGGAAGACTCTCTGTTATTTGTTGTTCACTATTCAGTGTACAACAAATGCCTGCTTTAGCATTTTATAAATGTAGAAGGGAATTCTGTGCTGTATGCACACCTTGTATCTGGCTTTACACAGATCAGCACAAACATGAAATAAAACAGCTCTGAGATTAATCGAATGTAACGCAAAATGCTGGAGTAACTCAGCAGGTCAGGCAACATCTAGGAGAGAGGGAATGGGTGATGTTTCAGGGCGAGACCCTTCTTCAGACTGATGTCAGGGGGGCGGGACAAAGGAAGGATATAGGTGGAGACAGGAAGACAGTGGGAGATCTGGGAAGGGGGAGGGGAAGAGAGGGACAGAGGAACTATCTAAAGTTGGAGAAGTCAATGTTCATACCGTTGGGCTGCAAGCTGCCCAAGCGAAATATGAGGTGCTGTTCCTCCAATTTCCGGTGGGCCTCACTATAGCACTGGAGGAGGTCCATGACAGAAAGGTCAGACTGGGAATGGGAGGGGGAATTGAAGTGCTCAGCCACCGGGAGATCAGGTTGATTAAGGAGAACTGAGCGAAGGTGTTGAGCGAAACGATCGCCAAGCCTGCGCTTGGTTTCGCCGATGTAGAGAAGTTGACATCTAGAGCAGCGGATACAATAGATGAGGTTGGAGGAGGTGCAGGTGAACCTCTGTCTCACCTGGAAAGAATGTTTGGGTCCTTGGATGGAGTTGAGGGTGGAGGTAAAGGGACAGGTGTGGCATCTCCTGCGGTTGCAGGGAAACTGCCCGGGGAGCAGCTGGTTTGGGTAGGAAGGGACGAGTGGACCAGGGAGTTACGGAGGGAACAGTCACTGTGGAACGCAGAAAGGGGAGGAGATGGGAAGATGTGGCCAGTAGTGGGGTCCCGTTGAAGGTGACCGAAATGTTGGTGGATGATTTGTTGGATAAGCTGGCTGATGGGGTGGTTCTTACCCTTAATAGCTTTTCCTTTGAGCATGTGAGGTGTCTTGGACGTAGGTGGGGAGGGATTTGACTGGGGAGATATGATGGAGTCGAGGTAGGTGGAAATAAGTTCGGTGGGACAATGGGTCTGCCGGGACAGTTCTGTTTATGGATTTTAGGTAGAAGGTAAAATTGGGCCGTGCGGGGCTGGGGAACGATAAGTTTGGAGGCATTGGAGAGTAGAGCGGCAGAATTGGTGAGGTCAGTGATGGTGTTGGTGATTAAGGTCTGGTGCTTGTCGGTGGGGTCATGGTCCAGGGATAGGTAGGAAGAAGTGTCTGAGAGTTGTCGTCTGGCCTCGGTCCGGTAGAGGTCAGCATGCCAGACTACCACAGCCCCTCCCTTGTCAGCGGGTTTGATGATTAAGTCCTGGTTGTTGCGGAGTGAGTGGAGGGCTGCACGTTCAGGAGGGGAGAGGTTAGAGTTAGTCAGGGGAGTGGAGAATTTGAGGCGGTTAATGTCATGCCGGCAGTTGGAGATAAAAAGTTCTAGTGAGGGTAGTTGGCCAAACTGGGGGGTCCAAGAGGAGGGGGTCCATTGAAGACGGGAGAAGGGGTCATCAGTGGGGTGTGGGGAATCCTTCCCATGGAGAAAGGCGCGGAGGCGGAGGCGGCGGAAGAAGAGCTGCACGTCATGGCGGACGTGGAACTCGTTGATGTGGGGGCGGAGGGGAACAAAGGTAAGGCCTCTGCTGAGGACAGACCGTTCGGTGTCTGAAAGGGGGAGGTCAGGGGGGATGGTGAACACCCGGCAATGGTGGGGGTTGGGGTCGGATGGAGGCAGGGGGGCAGGTGGAGGGGATGTATGGTGGGGGGGTGGTGGGTTAGCTGGGCAGAGGGGGGCATGAGGACCGATGTGGGGAGTACTGGGGGTCACCTGGCTGGAGGGGGAAGGGGGAGACCCAGTGGAACCCCTGCTGCAGTTACCTGTAGTAGAGGGTGGGCAGTAGGACCCAGCGGTGCTGAAGGGCTCTGCCTGGTGGGGGCTGTGGGCCCAGCATGGTGTCTGTGGGCCGGGTGGTTACCTGTAGTAGAGGGTGGGCAGTAGGACCCAGCAGTACTGAGGGGCTCTGCCTGGTGGGGGCTGTGGGCCCAGCGCGGTGTGTGTGGGCCCAGCGCGGTGTGTGTGGGCCCAGCGCGGTGTCTGTGGGCCGGGTGGTTACCTGTAGTAGAGGGTGGGCAGTAGGACCCAGCAGTACTGAGGGGCTCTGCCTGGTGGGGGCTGTGGGCCCAGCGCGGTGTGTGTGGGCCCAGCGCGGTGTGTGTGGGCCCAGCGCGGTGTGTGTGGGCCCAGCGCGGTGCCTGTGGGCCGGGTGGTTACCTGTAGTAGAGGGTGGGCAGTAGGACCCAGCAGTACTGAGGGGCTCTGCCTGGTGGGGGCTGTGGGCCCAGCGCGGTGTGTGTGGGTCGGGTGGAGCTGCAGCCTGTTGTTGGTCCCGGGGGCCGGGTACAGCAACGGCTGTGACCTGCTGTTGGGCGGTGGAGCGGCGCGGGTCAGCACGGTCGCTGGGGGAGGCCCGCGGGGACCTGAAGCCCGGGTAAGTGGCGGTCTGCCCGGTCAGCGGATGGTCGGGTGCGGGCGTGGGCGGCAGCAGCGGCGGTTGTAGCCTCACGTACGCATTGGAAGTCGGCGGTGGCGGCCCCGGTGAGGTGGTGGATGTCGGCGGCGGCAGCTTCGGTGGTCCGGGCCTGGGATCGGAGGGGGAGGCGGTGAAGATCGCTGCTGATCCTCGTGGCAGCAATGGCGTCACGGGACTCGGCCTCGTGGTGTGTGGGCAGGCGGCGCGGAGCAGCGGTGGAGACCCGGGCCTGCTGGCGGTCGAGTCGCTGCCGAGGAGTGTCGAGGAGCTCTGAGATTAATGGTGAATTTAACGAACAAGTCGGTTTATTGAAGGCATTTCATAGCGTGCGTAGTTGAAAAGCACTGAGGGAATCCATAGTTTCAAAGATTCACTGTACCTGCAGCATTTTATATTCTCAAGGCACAATGCTTATTTGTGGTTTTAACATAAATCAGCCAGCTAAACACAGTTACAAAGAACACTTGTAATCTCAATGTTGCAACGGATAATAACCTACACAGAAATGCGAACCGAACAACTTTTCCCCTCACCAGATAAGGAACCCTGCTTTTCAACAGATTGTATTAGTTTTACATATTTACGACCCCTGATGCCTATTTTAATTCAGCTTGCAGTGCTGTGAAGGTTAAGTACATGAAGACATCTATTTATTACCGTCCCAACATTCTATGTTGGCCATTTCTCCATCATTACCCAGTAAGTGATCTCCAGGGTTAAACAGATTAAAACCTCCTCATCTTCCATATAATTTCCAAATTTACAACAACATTAAGATCGTGCCTGACTTTCCTGACCAATGCTATTTTTTGGAATAGATTCCATTGGGTGCCAATATCGATGAATCAGTGTCTGAAATCTACTCGGTGAACTCGTCTCCACAACCATCTTTGGAAGCGAATTCCCCAAATTAACTATGAACTGGATGGAGATATGTTTTATTTTCTTATATCAATGGTGCAAATGTATGTTATTTACACATGGTGTTAGATACATTGAAATTCATTGTTTTGCATTCAATTCAGTAAAATCATACAAAAGATAAAAACAATCGTAAATAAATACAAAAGTGCAACAATTGTAGTCTTGGAATAGTAGACTTCACTGAAGCAGAACACAGGGTCACGGAATTGTCACCAACTTCTTGGCTTCAAGGTTTAAGTTCTTAAAGGTCCAGAGTCTAATCTTGGCCTTAAAGGCCGGTTGTCCTGGTGGTGGCACTGGGTCAGGGTTGCAGGGTCGGCCTGGCCTGGCGATGTTGTCCGTGTCCTCCAGCGCTGCTCCGCCGCTCCGTGCCGCTGCAGGCTGCGTCCGATCCGCACGCTGGTCCTCTGTGGGGCCTCCAGTGGCGCACGATCCACACCATCCCCTGGAGAATTGAGGGGAGAATTACTTTTAAATATGCAAAGATCATCGGCAAGCGTTGAGGAAACAGGAAGGACCCTTTTTCCATCACACACGAGTCACCAACCGGGGAGGCCTAGCTCCCGCTGTGCACCGTGACAGCAGCCACTCTTTTTATTGTCTTAGCTTAGCTTAGAGACACATTGTGGAAACAGGCCATTCGGCCCACAAAGACCACATGGACCAGAGATCCACCTACACTAGGAACAATTTGCAGAATCCAATTAACCCAGAAACCTGCACGTCTTTGGAGTGTGGGAGGAAGCAGAGCACCCAGAGAAAATCCAAGCGGTCACAGGGAGAACGTACAAAACATCACACTGACAGCAACCGTAGTCAGGATTGAACCATGGTCTCTGGCGCTGTAAGGCAACAACTCTACCACAGTGCCACTGTGCCACTTTAAATAAAAACATTTTGGAATTAAAAAGAATAAGTATGTCAGTGCAAGAGTGTAAGGAACGTGATGGCAGAACACTGAACCCTGAAATGATAACCAGAGAAATGTAATAAGAGGAAATGCGTGACTTGTGGAGTATTGACGTCCAGCAACATCTGTGCAGGGACAGACTTTTAACGCATCGGATGAAAGACCTTTCTCTGGAAATGAATAGATAGAAGCTGTAGCTACTGCAATACTATCCTATTGCAATCTACTATAATATTACTAAATACTAAAATATATTCTCGCTTCTGTATCGATGTAATCTCGCCAGGTCTCCAGGTGCTGAATCCAATTGCAATACATTGCATCCGGATACTTTGCTTCACAGTTCCTTTGAGCACTGATGTCTGCTTTGTTGTGGGTCGGTAGAAGATGGCGGGTTTCCGTTTTGGGTGCTCCAACGTGGTGATGCTTTCATCTATTGGCCTTGAAAGTGGAGCGCTGTCGATGCTGCTCTCCCCGATTGTTGGAGCTTCTGTGTCAGTCTCTGTTAGTCGGGCAGCCCATTTCCCTATATTTGCAGAATTCATTTAACCCACAAACCTGCACGTCTTTGGACTGTGGGAGGAAGCAGAGCATCCAGAGAAAATCCAGGCGGTCACAGGGAGAACGTACAAAACACCCCACAGACAGCAATTGTATCAGGATTGAACCATGGTCTCTGGAGCTGTAAGGCAACAACTCTACCACAGTGCCACTGTGGCACTTTAAATAAAAACATTTCGAATTAAAATGAATAAGTATGTCAGTGCAAGAGTGTAAGGAACATGATGGCAGAACACTGAACCCTGAACTGATTACCAGTGAAATGTAATAAGAGGAAATGCGTGACTTGTTGAGTATTGACGTCCAGCAACATCTGTGCAGGGACAGACTTTTAACGCATCGGATGAAAGACCTTTCTCTGGAAATGAATAGATAGAAGCTGTAGCTACTGCAATACTATCCTATTGCAATCTACTATAATATTACTAAATACTACAATATACTATTCCTATTGCTTATGTTACTATTCCGTAAATGAATTGAGAAATGAAACCATATTAGCAGCAATACTAAAGGACGTTTGCACATGTTTTTGGCCGAGCCACTTTGGTGTGGAGCCTTGGTTTGTCGGGCTGGAACTCTGGTGTGGACCGGGCGTGATCTGGGCCGACCAATCACAGGGTCAGGGGGTGTCCGTCGTGTGCCAGGACAAAGGGTTTGTCCGTTGGGATTTGAACTCGGGCAAGTGGTGGGCAGGCGGGTGGGCGGGCGGGCGGGCGAGGGAACTGTGTACCGTTAATGATTACCCAGAGTGTTTACACCACGTGTGCATCTCCTCAGTGTGGTCCCCACGATCCTAAACGGCTTACTTGGGCTTTCTGCCATGTTTGCAGCCGGCGACCTGGACCAGCAGATTGCAGTTTCCGTTAAACTTCCCATTTTCTGGACGTCACAGCCCCAAGTGTGGTTCAAACAGGCTGCAGCCCAGTTCCACATTCGACAGGTCACAGCCGAAGCCACAAAACATTACTACGTGGTCAGTGCGCTGGACCAGGACACCGCCGGGCGATTAATCGATTACCTTCGCCAGCCACCAGCTGTGGGAAGGTACCAGGACCTGAAAGCGCTCCTTTTGCGCACGTTCGGTCTCAGCTGCCGCAACAGGGCAGTCAAACTCCTTCACATCACGGGCTCGGCGACCGCAAACCGTCTGCGCTTACGAGCGAAATGCTCGCCTTGCTGAACGGCCACACGCCCTGCCTCCTGCTCCAACAGATTTCCCTCAAACAATGTCTATGACATTCGCCTGCTCCTCGCGGACGAGGATTTCGCCGAGCACGGCCGGGTAGCTTCCCGTGTGGATGTGCCGCGACAAGCGAAACATCAGGGTGGCGCCACCATCAACCGGGGGCGGCGCGGCATCGACGGGTCAAGTGGCCGGTCCCAGCCTCCAGCGAAGGTGTGGCGGTGAAGCTGGACACGAGCGATGCCAGCAAGAGTGCGTGGTGCTAGGACCACCAAAGGTGGGGTTGCGAGGCCCACCGATGCCCACCATCCCGCGCACGTTCCGGGAAACGCCTCGGCCGGCCGCCAGTAGTGGCTAATGTGGCTGGCCAGAGCAATCGCCTCCTCTACACCTGGACCCACATTCAGGACGGCATTTCCTGGTGGACACAGGAGCGCAGGGCAGCGGTTTTGCCCCCAGCGGGAGCTGAACCTCGTTCCGGTAATAGGGGTCCTCCTCTGGCCACCGCCAACGGCAGCAACATCAGGATGTATGGGGTCCGCACGATCCCACTCACTTTGGGCTCCTGTCACTTCACCTGGCCTTTCACTATCGCCGACGTCTCCCATCTGCTGCTGGACGCCGATTTCCTCCGGGCTCACTCCCTGCTGGTCAACGAGAAGGGGCAACAACTCGTTCATTCCGAGACGTTCCAGCCGATCGCCTTGATCCACGATGACTTGATTGCGCCACATCGTGGTTTTGTGACGTCCGCTGATAACGAATACGCCCGCATCTTGGCCGATTTCCCCGACATCCTAACCCCCCAGTTCACAACGGCCGGCCCCAAGCAGATTGTGGAGCACCAATGATCATTCTACAAGAGTGACCAAGTGTGAACAGCTGCCCACCATTGTAATTCCCCATCCCCCTGATCTCCACTGGAGCCTCCAGCACTGAAATATTGAGGCCCAAAGCATGCTTGAGAAGGAATGGTCATCGTCTGTCTCAACATGATGCAGTCGTTTGGACTCAGTATTGAACTCTACAACATAATGTCCGTCATATTCTCTACCTGTACCAGAACTGTCCATTACTGCTGTAAGTCATCCACCTGCAATATTGGCACAGATTTCCTCCCTCCATTCGGGCAGCCCATTTCCCTATATTTACAGAATTCATTTAACCTCGAAATCTGCACGTCTTTGGAATGTGGGAGGAAGCAGAGCACCCAGAGAAAATCCAGGCGGTCACAGGGAGAACGTACAAAACATCACACTGACAGCAACCGTATCCAAGATCGAACCATGGTCTCTGGCGCTGTAAGGCAACAACTCTACCACAGTGCCTATCTACCACTTTAAATAAAAACATTTCCGAATTCAAATGAATAAGTGCGTCAGTGCAAGAGTGTACAGAAAGTGATGGCAGAACACTGAACCCTTGCACTATCAACAACACGCCAAGAAACGCTTGAAGAGTGGGAACAGCTTCATGGAACTAGAGCCAACCGTGCCAGGTACCAAAACCAAACCACAGATGGCACCAGGACACCACCTGCCTTATACAACCTGGAAAGCCCTAAACCACCTCCGCACTGGAGTGGGACGTTGCGGACTCAACCTGAAGAAGTGGGGCTTCTCGGACTCTGACAAATGCACCTGTGGAGAGGTGCAGACAATGGCCCACCTATTGACTTGTGGCAGAGGGGCATGCACTGCGGACAATCTCTGCAGAGGCACAGATGTGGCACTGGCTGTGGCAAAGCGATGGCACAACCTCGTCTGACACACAGGCAAAAAAAAAACGGAACCATGAAATGATAACCAGTGATATGTAATAAGAGGAAATGTGTGACTTGTGGAGTATTTACGTCCAGCAACATCTGTGTAGGGACAGACTTTTAATGTATCAGATCAATGACCTTTCACTGGAAATTATAGCCAAAAACTGCAGCTGCTGCAATACTGTACTGTTACAACTTACCATAATATTACTATATACTGAAATATACTATTACTATTACTTATGTCACTATTCCAAAAAAAGTTTACAATTAATACATATTTGCAGCAATACTAAAGGACTTTTGAATTCTTAATTTCTCCATTGCCCAGCTTCTCTCTCGCTTCTGTATCGATGTAATCTCGCCAGGTCTCCAGGTGCTGAATCCAATTGCAATACATTGCATCCGGATACTTTGCTTCTCTGTTCCTTTGAGCACTGATGTCTGCTTTGTTGTGGGTCGGTAGAAGATGGCGGGTTTCCGTTTTGGGTGCTCCAACGTGGTGATGCTTTCATCTATTTGCCTTGAAAGTGGAGCGCTGTCGATGCTGCTCTCCCCGATTGTTGGAGCTTCTGTGTCAGTCTGTGTTAGTCGGGCAGCCCATTTCCCTATATTTGCAGAATTCATTTAACCCACAAACCTGCACGACTTTGGACTGTGGGAGGAAGCAGAGCACCCAGAGAAAATCCAAGCGGTCACAAGGAGAACGTACAAAACACCACAGAGACAGCAATTGTATCAGGATCGAACCATGGTCTCTGGCGCTGTAAGGCAACAACTCTACCACAGTGCCTCTGTGCCACTTTAAATAAAAACATTTTGGAATCAAAATGAATATGTATGTCAGTGCAAAAGTGCAAGGAACATGATGGCAGAACACTGAACCCTGAAATGATAACCTGTGAAATGTAATAAGAGCAAATGCGTGACTTGTGGAGTATTGACTTCCAGCAACATCTGTGCAGGGACAGACTTTTAACACATCGGATGAAAGACCTTTCTCTGGAAATGAATAGATAGAATCTGTAGCTACTGCAATACTATCCTATTGCAATCTACTATAATATTACTAAATACTACAATATACTATTCCTATTGCTTATGTTACTATTCCGTAAATGAATTGAGAAATGAAACCATATTAGCAGCAATACTAAAGGACGTTTGCACATGTGTCTGGCCGAGCCACTTTGGTGTGGAGCCTTGGTTTGTCGGGCTGGAACTCTGGTGTGGACCGGGCGTGATCTGGGCCGACCAATCACGGGGTCAGGGGGTGGCCATCATGTGCCAGGACAAAGGGTTTGTCCGTTGGGATTTGAACTCGGGCACATGGTGGGCAGGCGGGCGGGCGGGCGGGCGGGCGGGCGGGCGAGGGAACTGTGTTCTGTTAATGATTACCCAGAGTGTTTACACCACTTCACCTGGCCTTTCACTATCGCTGATGTCTCCCATTCGCTTCTGGGTGCAGATTTCATCCGGGCTCACTCGCTGCTGGTCAACGTGAAGGGGCAACGACTCGTTCATTCCGAGATGACCCAGCCGATCGCCTTGATCCACGATGACTTGATTGCGCCACATCGTGGTTTTGTGACATCCTCTGATAACGAATACGCCCGCATCTTGGCCGATTTCCCCGACATCCTAACCCCCCAGTTCACAACGGCCGGCCCCAAGCAGATTGTGGAGCACCAATGATCATTCTACAAGAGGGACCCAGTGTGAACAGCTGCCCACCATTGTAATTCTCCATCCCCTCTGATCTCCACTGGAGCCTCCAGCACTGAAATATTGATGCCCAAAGCATGCTTGAGAAGTAATGATCATCGTCCGTCTCAGCATGATGCAGTCGTTTGGACTCAGTATTGAACTCTACAACATAATGTCCATCATATTCTCTACCTGCACCAGAACTATCCATTACTGCTGTAAGTCATCCACCTGCAATCTTGGCCCAGATTTCCTCCCTCCATTCGGGCAGCCCTTTTCCCTATATTTGCAGAATTCATTTAACCTACAAACCTGCATGTCTTTGGAGTGTGGGAGGAAGCAGAGCACCCGGAGAAAATCCAGGCGGTCACAGGGAGAACGTACAAAACATCACACAGACAGCAATTGTATCAGGATCGAACCATGGTCTCTGGCGCTGTAAGGCAACAACTCTACCACAGTGCCTGTGTACCAATTTAAATAAAAACATTTCCAAATTAAAATGAATAAGTATGAAATAAGCAAGAGTGTACAGAAAGTGATGGCAGAAAACTGAACACTTGCACTATCACCAACACGCCAAGAAACGCTTGAAGAGTGGGAAAAGTTTCACGGAACTAGAGCCAACCGTGCCAGGTACCAAAACCAAGCCACAGATGGCACCAGGACACCACCTGCCTTATACTACCTGGAAAGCCCTAAACCACCTCCGCACTGGAGTGGGACGTTGCGGACTCAACCTGAAGAAGTGGGGCTTCTCGGACTCTGACAAATGCACCTGTGGAGAGGTGCAGACAATGGCCCACCTACTGACTTGTGGCAGAGGGGCATGCACTGCGGACGATCTCCGCAGAGGCACAGTTGTGGCACTGGCTGTGGCAAAGCAATGGCACAACCTCGTCTGACGCACCGGCAAAAAAAACTGAACCATGAAATGATGACCAGTGATATGTAATAAGAGGAAATGTGTGACTTGTGGAGTATTTCCGTCCAGCAACATCTGTGTAGGGACAGACTTTTAATGTATCAGATCAATGACCTTTCACTGGAAATTATAGCCAAAACTGCAGCTGCTGCAATACTGTACTATTACAACTTACCATAATATTACTATATACTGAAATATACTATTACTATTACTTATGTCACTATTCCAAAAAAAGTTTACAATTAATACATATTTGCAGCAATACTAAAGGACTTTTGAATTCTTAATTTCTCCATTGCCCAGCTTCTCTCTCGCTTCTGTATCGATGTAATCTCGCCAGGTCTCCAGGTGCTGAATCAAATTGCAATACATTGCATCCGGATACTTTGCTTCACTGTTCCTTTGAGCACTGATGTCTGCTTTGTTGTGGGTCGGTAGAAGATGGCGGGTTTCCGTTTTGGGTGCTCCAACGTGGTGATGCTTTCATCTATTTGCCTTGAAAGTGGAGCGCTGTCGATGCTGCTCTCCCCGATTGTTGGAGCTTCTGTGTCAGTCTCTGTTAGTCGGGCAGCCCATTTCCCTATATTTGCAGAATTCATTTAACCCACAAACCTGCACGACTTTGGACTGTGGGAGGAAGCAGAGCACCCAGAGAAAATCCAAGCGGTCACAAGGAGAACGTACAAAACACCACAGAGACAGCAATTGTATCAGGATCGAACCATGGTCTCTGGCGCTGTAAGGCAACAACTCTACCACAGTGCCTCTGTGCCACTTTAAATAAAAACATTTTGGAATCAAAATGAATATGTATGTCAGTGCAAAAGTGCAAGGAACATGATGGCAGAACACTGAACCCTGAAATGATAACCTGTGAAATGTAATAAGAGCAAATGCGTGACTTGTGGAGTATTGACTTCCAGCAACATCCGTGCAGGGACAGACTTTTAACACATCGGATGAAAGACCTTTCTCTGGAAATGAATAGATAGAAGCTGTAGCTACTGCAATACTATCCTATTGCAATCTACTATAATATTACTAAATACTACAATATACTATTCCTATTGCTTATGTTACTATTCCGTAAATGAATTGAGAAATGAAACCATATTAGCAGCAATACTAAAGGACGTTTGCACATGTTTTTGGCCGAGCCACTTTGGTGTGGAGCCTTGGTTTGTCGGGCTGGAACTCTGGTGTGGACCGGGCGTGATCTGGGCCGACCAATCACGGGGTCAGGGGGTGGCCGTCATGTGCCAGGACAAAGGGTTTGTCCGTTGGGATTTGAACTCGGGCACATGGTGGGCAGGCGGGCGGGTGGGCGGGCGGGCGAGGGAACTGTGTTCTGTTAATGATTACCCAGAGTGTTTACACCACTTCACCAGGCCTTTCACTATCGCTGATGTCTCCCATTCGCTGCTGGGCGCAGATTTCCTCCTGGCTCACTCGCTGCTGGTCAACGTGAAGGGGCAACGACTCGTTCATTCCGAGATGACCCAGCCGATCGCCCTGATCCACGATGACTTGATTGCGCCACATCGTGGTTTTGTGACGTCCTCTGATAACGAATACGCCCGCATCTTGGCCGATTTCCCCGACATCCTAACCCCCCAGTTCACAACGGCCGGCCCCAAGGAGATTGTGGAGCACCAATGATCATTCTACAAGAGGGACCCAGTGTGAACAGCTGCCCACCATTGTAATTCTCCATCCCCTCTGATCTCCACTGGAGCCTCCAGCACTGAAATATTGATGCCCAAAGCATGCTTGAGAAGTAATGATCATCGTCCGTCTCAGCATGATGCAGTCGTTTGGACTCAGTATTGAACTCTACAACATAATGTCCATCATATTCTCTACCTGCACCAGAACTATCCATTACTGCTGTAAGTCATCCACCTGCAATCTTGGCCCAGATTTCCTCCCTCCATTCGGGCAGCCCTTTTCCCTATATTTGCAGAATTCATTTAACCTACAAACCTGCATGTCTTTGGAGTGTGGGAGGAAGCAGAGCACCCAGAGAAAATCCAGGCGGTCACAGGGAGAACGTACAAAACATCACACAGACAGCAATTGTATCAGGATCGAACCATGGTCTCTGGCGCTGTAAGGCAACAACTCTTACCACAGTGCCTGTGTACCAATTTAAATAAAAACATTTCCAAATTAAAATGAATAAGTATGAAATAAGCAAGAGTGTACAGAAAGTGATGGCAGAAAACTGAACCCTTGCACTATCACCAACACGCCAAGAAACGCTTGAAGAGTGGGAAAAGTTTCACGGAACTAGAGCCAACCGTGCCAGGTACCAAAACCAAGCCACAGATGGCACCAGGACACCACCTGCCTTATACTACCTGGAAAGCCCTAAACCACCTCCGCACTGGAGTGGGACGTTGCGGACTCAACCTGAAGAAGTGGGGCTTCTCGGACTCTGACAAATGCACCTGTGGAGAGGTGCAGACAATGGCCCACCTACTGACTTGTGGCAGAGGGGCATGCACTGCGGATGATCTCCGCAAAGGCACAGATGTGGCACTGGCTGTGGCAAAGCGATGGCACAACCTCGTCTGACACACCGGCAAAAAAAAACTGAACCATGAAATGATAACCAGTGATATGTAATAAGAGGAAATGTGTGACTTGTGGAGGATTTACGTCCAGCAACATCTGTGTAGGGACAGACTTTTAATGTATCAGATCAATGAACTTTCAATGGAAATTATAGCCAAAAACTGCAGCTGCTACAATACTGTACTATTACAACATACTATAATATTACTATATACTGAAATATACTATTACTATTACTTATGTCACTATTCCAAAAAAGTTTAAAATTAAAACATATTTGCTGCGATACTAAAAGACGTTTTCACTCTCAGTTTTTCCATTGCCCAGCTTCTCTCTCGCTTATATATCGATGTAATCTCGCCAGGTCTCCAGGTGATGAATCCAATTGCAATGCATTGCATCCGGATACGTTGCTTCACTGTTCCTTTGAGCAGTGATGTCTGCTTTGTTGTGGGTCGGTAGAAGATGGCGGGTTTCCGTTTTGGGTGCTCCAACGTGGTGATGCTTTCATCTATCGGCCTTGAAAGTGGAGCGCTGTCGATGCTGCTCTCCCCCATTGTTGGAGCTTCTGTGTCGGTCTCTGTCCCTGCCAGTTGCTCCACGCTGTCATGTTGCTTCCTGGGCTGCAGCATTGACTGAGCAGAACGTTCTTTGGCTTCTCTCATCTGTCTCAGTTCGGCGATTCAATAATGTGCAACAAAAGACAGAGAGCCTTTCTCAGGCTGACTCTCTGCCATTGCCTTGGATCGTCCTGCAACCGCCTCAGGCATTTTTGCCTCGTCTACAACAGTAGTTTTATCTCCATTCTCCAATGCATGGATTGCTGATGCTGCAGTGGTGATGTGCTGTGAAGAACTGGCAATTGGTGCGTCTTTCCCATCGTCAGGTAGTGCGGTTGCTTCACCCTCACAAATGCCCCAAAGCTGCTCCGTTCATCGCCCGTCTCAGCATGATGCAGTCGTTTGGACTCAGTATTGAACTCTACAACATAATGTCCGTCATATTCTCTACCTGAACCAGAACTGTCCATTACTGCTGTAAGTCATCCACCTGCAATATTGGCCCAGATTTCCTCCCTCCATTCGGGCAGCCCATTTCCCTATATTTGCAGAATTCATTTAAACCAGAAACCTGCACGTCTTTGGAGTGTGGGAGGAAGCAGAGCACCCAGAGAAAATCCAGGCGGTCACAGGGAGAACGTACAAAACATGACACTGACAGCAATTGTATCAGGATTGAACCATGGTCTCTGGCGCTGTATGTCAACAACTCTACCACAGTGCCACTGTGCCACTTTAATAAAAACATTTTGGAATCAAAATGAATATGTATTTCAGTGCAAAAGTGCAAGGAACATGATGGCAGAACACTGAACCCTGAAATGATAACCTGTGAAATGTAATAAGAGCAAATGCGTGACTTGTGGAGTATTGACTTCCAGCAACATCCGTGCAGGGACAGACTTTTAACACATCGGATGAAAGACCTTTCTCTGGAAATGAATAGATAGAAGCTGTAGCTACTGCAATACTATCCTATTGCAATGTACTATAATATTACTAAATACTACAATATACTATTCCTATTGCTTATGTTACTATTCCGTAAATGAATTGAGAAATGAAACCATATTAGCAGCAATACTAAAGGACGTTTGCACATATGTCTGGCCGAGCCACTTTGGTGTGGAGCCTTGGTTTGTCGGGCTGGAACTCTGGTGTGGACTGGGCGTGATCTGGGCCGACCAATCACGGGGTCAGGGGGTGGCCGTCATGTGCCAGGACAAAAGGTTTGTCAGTTGGGATTTGAACTCGGGAAGTGGTGGGCGGGCAGGCGGGCGGGCGGGCGGGCGGGCGGGCGGGCGAGGGAACTGTGTTCTGTTAATGATTTTGCGCTTACGAGCGAAATGCTGAACGGCCTCCTGCTCCACGCCCTGCCTCCTGCTCCACGCCCGGCCTCCTGCTCCACGCCCTGCCTCTTGCTCCAAGCCCTGCCTCCTGCTCCACGCCCTGCCTCCTGCTCCACGCCCGGCCTCCTGCTCCACGCCCTGCCTCTTGCTCCAAGCCCTGCCTCCTGCTCCACGCCCTGCCTCCTGCTCCACGCCCTGCCTCCTGCTCCACGCCCTGCCTCCTGCTCCACGCCCGGCCTCCTGCTCCAACAGATTTCCCTCAAACAGATGTCTATGACATTCGCCTGCTCCTCGCGGACGAGGATTTCACCGAGCCCGGCCGGGTAGCTGCCCCGGTAGACGTGCCGCGGAAGGCAAAACATCAGGGTGGTGCCACCATCAAACGGGGGGCGGCGCGGCCTCGGCGGGTCAAGCGGCCGGTCCCAGCCTCCAGCGAAGGTGCGGCGGTGAAGTTGGACACGTCCGGCAATATCTGTGTAGGGACAGACCTTTAATGTATCAGATCAATGGCCTTTCACTGGAAATTATAGCCAAAAACTGCAGCTGCTGCAATACTGTACTATTACAACTTACCATAATATTACTATATACTGAAATATACTACTACTATTACTATTCGAAAAAAATCTTAAAAATAATACATATTTGCAGCAATACTAAAAGACTTTTGAATTCTTAGTTTCTCCATTGCCCAGCTTCTCTCTCGCTTCTGTATCGATGTAATCTCGCCAGGTCTCCAGGTGCTGAATCCAATTGCAATACATTGCATCCGGATACTTTGCTTCACTTTTCCTTTGAGCAATGATGTCTGCTTTGTTGTGGGTCGGTGGAAGATGGCGGGTTTTCGTTTTGGGTGCTCCAACGTGGTGATGCTTTCATCTATTGGCCTTGAAAGTGGAGCGCTGTCGATGCTGCTCTCCCCGATTGTTGGAGCTTCTGTGTCGGTCTCTGTCAGTCGGGCAGCCCATTTCCCTATATTTGCAGAATTCATTTAAACCAGAAACCTGCACGTCTTTGGACTGTGGGAGGAAGCAGAGCACCCAGAGAAAATCCAGGCGGTCACAGGGAGAGCGGTGAAGCTGGACACGAGCGATGCCAGCAAGAGTGCGTGGTGCTAGGACCACCAAAGGTGGGGTTGCGAGGCCCACCGATGCCCACCATCCTGCGCACATTCCGGGAAACGCCTTGGCCGGCCGCCAGTAGTGGCTAATGTGGCTGGCCAGAGCAATCGCCTCCTCTACACCTGGAAACCACATTTAGGACGGCGTTTCCTGGTGGACACAGGAGCGCAGGGCAGCGTTTTTGCCCCCAGCGGGAGCTGAACCTCGTTCCGGTAATAGGGGGCCTCCTCTGGCCACCGCCAACGGCAGCAACATCAGGATGTATGGGGTCCGCACGATCCCACTCACTTTGGGCTCCTGTCACTTCACCTGGCCTTTCACTATCGCCAACGTCTCCCATCTGCTGCTGGGCGCCGATTTCCTCCGGGCTCACTCCCTGCTGGTCAACGAGAAGGGGCAACAACTCGTTAATCCCGAGACGTTCCAGCCGATCGCCTTGATCCACGATGACTTGATTGCGCCACATCGTGGTTTTGTGACGTCCTCTGATAACGAATACGCCCGCATCTTGGCCGATTTACCCGACATCCTAACCCCCCAGTTCACAACGACCGGCCCCAAGCAGATTGTGGAGCACCAATGATCATTCTACAAGAGGGACCCAGTGTGAACAGCTGCCCACCATTGTAATGCCCCATCCGCTCTGATCTCCACTGGAGCCTCCAGCACTGAAATATTGATGCCCAAAGCATGCTTGAGAAGGAATGGTCATCTCCCGTCTCAGCATGATGCAGTCGTTTGGACTCAGTATTGAACTCTACAACATAATGTCCATCATATTCTCTACCTGCACCAAAACTGTCCATTACTGCTGTAAGTCATCCACCTGCAATATTGGCCCAGATTTCCTCCCTCCATTCAGGCAGCCCATTTCCCTATATTTGCAGAATTCATTTAACCCACAAACCTGCACGTCTTTGGAGTGTGGGAGGAAGCAGAGCACCCAGAGAAAATCCAGGCGAGAACGTACAAAACATCACACCGACAGCAATTGTCTTAGGATCCAACCATGGTCTCTGGCGCTGTAAGGCAACAACTCAGTGCCTCTGTGCCACATTAAATAAAAACATTTTCGAATTAAAATGAATAAGTATGTCAGTGCAAGAGTGTACAGAAAGTGATGGCAGAACACTGAACCCTTGCACTATCACCAACACGCCAAGAAACGCTTGAAGAGTGGGAACAGCTCCATGGAACTAGAGCCAACCGTGCCAGGTACCAAAACCAAACCACAGATGGCACCAGGACACCACCTGCCTTATACAACCTGGAAAGCCCTAAACCACCTCCGCACTGGAGTGGGACGTTGCGGACTCAACCTGAAGAAGTGGGGCTTCTCGGACTCTGACAAATGCACTTGTGGAGAGGTGCAGACAATGGCCCACCTACTGACTTGTGGCAGAGGGGCATGCACTGCGGACGATCTCCGCAGAGGCACAGTTGTGGCACTGGCTGTGGCAAAGCAATGGCACAACCTCGTCTGACGCACCGGCAAAAAAAACTGAACCATGAAATGATGACCAGTGATATGTAATAAGAGGAAATGTGTGACTTGTGGAGTATTTACGTCCAGCAACATCTGTGTAGGGACAGACTTTTAATGTATCAGATCAATGACCTTTCACTGGAAATTATAGCCAAAAACTGCAGCTGCTGCAATACTGTACTGTTACAACTTACCATAATATTACTATATACTGAAATATACTATTACTATTACTTATGTCACTATTCCAATTTTTTTTTACAATTAATACATATTTGCAGCAATACTAAAGGACTTTTGAATTCTTAGTTTCTCCATTGCCCAGCTTCTCTCTCGCTTCTGTATCGATGTAATCTCGCCAGGTCTCCAGGTGCTGAATCCAATTGCAATACATTGCATCCGGATACTTTGCTTCACTGTTCCTTTGAGCACTGATGTCTGCTTTGTTGTGGGTCGGTGGAAGATGGCGGGTTTCCGTTTTGGGTGCTCCAACGTGGTGATGCTTTCATCTATTGGCCTTGAAAGTGGAGCGCTGTCAATGCTGCTCTCCCCGATTGTTGGAGCTTCTGTGTCAGTCTCTGTTAGTCGGGCAGCCCATTTCCCTATATTTGCAGAATTCATTTAACCTACAAACCTGCACGTCTTCGGACTGTGGGAGGAAGCAGAGCACCCAGAGAAAATCCAGGCTGTCACAGGGAGAACGTACAAAACACCCCACAGACAGCAATTGTATCAGGATCCAACCATGGTCTCTGGAGCTGTAAGGCAACAACTCAACCACAGTGCCACTGAGGCACTTTAATAAAAACATTTCGAATTAAAATGAATAAGTATGTCAGTGCAAGAGTGTAAGGAACATGATGGCAGAACACTGAACCCTGAACTGATAACCAGTGAAATGTAATAAGAGGAAATGCGTGACTTGTGGAGTATTGACTTCCAGCAACATCTGTGCAGGGACAGACTTTTAACACATCGGATGAAAGACCTTTCTCTGGAAATGAATAGATAGAAGCTGTAGCTACTGCAATACTATCCTATTGCAATCTACTATAATATTACTAAATACTACAATATACTATTCCTATTGCTTATGTTACTATTCCGTAAATGAATTGAGAAATGAAACCATATTAGCAGCAATAATAAAGGACGTTTGCACATGTGTCTGGCCGAGCCACTTTGGTGTGGAGCCTTGGTTTGTCGGGCTGGAACTCTGGTGTGGACCGGGCGTGATCTGGGCCGACCAATCACGGGGTCAGGGGGTGGCCGTCATGTGCCAGGACAAAGGGTTTGTCCGTTGGGATTTGAACTCGGGCACATGGTGGGCAGGCGGGCGGGTGGGCAGGCGGGCGGTTGGGCGGGCAGGCGGGCGGGCGGGCGAGGGAACTGTGTTCTGTTAATGATTACCCAGAGTGTTAACACCACTTCACCTAACCTTTCACTATCGCTGATGTCTCCCATTCGCTGCTGGGCGCAGATTTCCTCTTGGCTCACTCGCTGCTGGTCAACGAGAAGGGCAACGACTCGTTCATTCCGAGATGTTCCAGCCGATCGCCTTGATCCACGATGACTTGATTGCGCCACATCGTGGTTTTGTGACGTCCTCTGATAACGAATACGCCCGCATCTTGGCCGATTTCCCCGACATCCTAACCCCCCAGTTCACAACGGCCGGCCCCAAGCAGATTGTGGAGCACCAATGATCATTCTACAAGAGGGACCCAGTGTGAACAGCTGCCCACCATTGTAATTCCCCATCCCTTCTGATGTCCACTGAAGCCTCCAGCACTGAAATATTGATGCCCAAAGCATGCTTGAGAAGTAATGATCATCGTCCGTCTCAGCATGATGCAGTCGTTTGGACTCAGTATTGAAATCTACAACATAATGTCCATCATATTCTCTACCTGCACCAGAACTATCCATTACTGCTGTAAGTCATCCACCTGCAATATTGGCCCAGATTTCCTCCCTCCATTCGGGCAGCCCATTTCCCTATATTTGCAGAATTCATTTAACCCACAAACCTGCACGTCTTTGGAGTGTGGGAGGAAGCAGAGCACCCAGAAAAAATCCTGGCAGTTACAAGGAGAACGTACAAAACATCACACCGACAGCAACCGTATCCAAGATCGAACCATGGTCTCTGGCGCTGTAAGGCAACAACTCTACCACAGTGCCTGTGTACCACTTTAAATAAAAACATTTCCAAATTCAAATGAATAAGAGCGTCAGTGCAAGAGTGTACAGAAAGTGATGGCAGAACACTGAACCCTTGCACTATCAACAACACGCCAAGAAACACTTGAAGAGTGGGAACAGCTTCATGGAACTAGAGCCAACCGTGCCAGGTACCAAAACCAAACCACAGATGGCACCAGGACACCACCTGCATTATACTACCTGGAAAGCCCTAAACCACCTCCGAACTGGAGTGGGACGTTGCGGACTCAATCTGAAGAAGTGGGGCTTCTCGGACTCTGACAAATGCACCTGTGGAGAGGTGCGGACAATGGCCCACCTACTGACTTGTGGCAGAGGGGCATGCACTGCGGAAAATCTCTGCAGAGGCACAGATGTGGCACTGGCTGTGGCAAAGCGATGGTACAACCTCGTCTGACACACCGGCAAAAAAACCCGGAACCATGAAATGATAACCAGTGATATGTAATAAGAGGAAATGTGTGACTTGTGGAGTATTTACGTCCAGCAACATTTGTGTAGGGACAGACTTTTAATGTATCAGATCAATGACCTTTCACTGGAAATTATAGCCAAAAACTGCAGCTGCTGCAATACTGTACTATTACAACATACTATAATATTACTATATACTGAAATATACTATTACTATTACTTATGTCACTATTCCAAAAAAAGTTTACAATTAATACATATTTGCAGCAATACTAAAGGACTTTTGAATATCGATGTAATCTCGCCAGGTCTCCAGGTGCTGAATCCAATTGCAATACATTGCATCCGGATACTTTGCTTCACAGTTCCTTTGAGCACTGATGTCTGCTTTGTTGTGGGTCGGTAGAAGATGGCGGGTTTCCGTTTTGGGTGCTCCAACGTGGTGATGCTTTCATCTATTGGCCTTGAAAGTGGAGAGCTGTCGATGCTGCTCTCCCCGATTGTTGGAGCTTCTGTGTCAGTCTCTGTTAGTCGGGCGGCCCATTTCCCTGTATTTGCAGAATTCATTTAACCCACAAACCTGCACGTCTTTGGACTGTGGGAGGAAGCAGAGCACCCAGAAAAAATCCAGGCGGTTACAAGGAGAACTTACAAAACACCACAGAGACAGCAACTGTATCAGGATCGAACCATGGTCTCTGGCGCTGTAAGGCAACAACTCTACCACAGTGCCTGTGTACCACTTTAAATAAAAACATTTCCGAATTAAAATGAATAAGTATGTCAGTGCAAGAGTGTACAGAAAGTGATGGCAGAACACTGAACCCTTGCACTATCACCAACACGCCAAGAAACGCTTGAAGAGTGGGAAAAGTTTCACGGAACTAGAGCCAACCGTGCCAGGTACCAAAACCAAACCACAGATGGCACCAGGACACCACCTGCCTTATACTACCTGGAAAGCCCTAAACCACCTCCGCACTGGAGTGGGACGTTGCGGACTCAACCTGAAGAAGTGGGGCTTCTCGGACTCTGACAAATGCACCTGTGGAGAGGTGCAGACAATGGCCCACCTACTGACTTGTGGCAGAGGGGCATGCACTGTGGACGATCTCCGCAGAGGCACAGATGTGGCACTGGCTGTGGCAAAGCGATGGCACAACCTCGTCTGACACACCGGCAAAAAAAAACGGAACCATGAAATGATAACCAGTGATATGTAATAAGAGGAAATGTGTGACTTGTGGAGGATTTACGTCCAGCAACATTTGTGTAGGGACAGACTTTTAATGTATCAGATCAATGAACTTTCAATGGAAATTATAGCCAAAAACTGCAGCTGCTACAATACTGTACTGTTACAACATACTATAATATTACTATATACTGAAATATACTATTACTATTACTTATGTCACTTCCAAAAAAAGTTTAAAATTAATACATATTTGCTGCGATACTAAAAGACGTTTTCACTCTCAGTTTCTCCATTGCCCAGCTTCTCTCTCGCTTATATATCGATGTAATCTCGCCAGGTCTCCAGGTGATGAATCCAATTGCAATGCATTGCATCCGGATACGTTGCTTCACTGTTCCTTTGAGCACTGATGTCTGCTTTGTCGTGGGTCGGTAGAAGATGGCGGGTTTCCGTTTTGTGTGCTCCAACGTGGTGATGCTTTCATCTATCGGCCTTGAAAGTGGAGCGCTGTCGATGCTGCTCTCCCCGATTGTTGGAGCTTCTGTGTCAGTCTCTGTTAGTCGGGCAGCCCATTTCCCTATATTTGCAGAATTCATTTAACCCACAAACCTGCACGTCTTTGGACTGTGGGAGGAAGCAGAGCACCCATAAAAAATCCAGGCGGTTACAAGGAGAACGTACAAAACACCACAGAGACAGCAACTGTATCAGGATCGAACCATGGTCTCTGGCGCTGTAAGGCAACAACTCTACCACACTGCCTCTGTGCCACTTTAAATAAAAACATTTTGGAATCAAAATGAATATGAATGTCAGTGCAAAAGTGCAAGGAACATGATGGCAGAACACTGAACCCTGAAATGATAACCTGTGAAATGTAATAAGAGGAAATGCGTGACTTGTGGAGTATTGACTTCCATCAACATCTGTGCAGGGACAGACTTTTAACACATCGGATAAAAGACCTTTCTCTGGAAATGAATAGATAGAAGCTGTAGCTACTGCAATATTATCCTATTGCAATCTACTATAATATTACTAAATACTACAATATACTATTCCTATTGCTTATGTTACTATTCCGTAAATGAATTGAGAAATGAAACCATATTAGCAGCAATACTAAAGGACGTTTGCACATGTGTCTGGCCGAGCCACTTTGGTGTGGAGCCTTGGTTTGTCGGGCTGGAACTCTGGTGTGGACCGGGCGTGATCTGGGCCGACCAATCACGGGGTCAGGGGGTGGCCGTCATGTGCCAGGACAAAGGGTTTGTCCATTGGGATTTGAACTCGGGCACATGGTGGGCGGGCGGGTGGGCGGGCGGGCGGGTGGGCGGGCGGGCGAGGGAACTGTGTTCTGTTAATGATTACCCAGAGTGTTTACACCACTTCACCTGGCCTTTCACTATCGCCGATGTCTCCCATCCGCTGCTGGGCGCAGATTTCCTCCTGGCTCACTCGCTGCTGGTCAACGTGAAGGGGCAACGACTCGTTCATTCCGAGATGTTCCAGCCGATCGCCTTGATCCACGATGACTTGATTGCGCCACATCGTGGTTTTGTGACGTCCTCTGATAACGAATACGCCCGCATCTTGGCCGATTTCCCCGACATCCTAACCCCCCAGTTCACAACGGCCGGCCCCAAGCAGATTGTGGAGCACCAATGATCATTCTACAAGAGGGACCCAGTGTGATCAGCTGCCCACCATTGTAATTCCCCATCCCTTCTGATCTCCACTGGAGCCTCCAGCACTGAAATATTGATGCCCAAAGCATGCTTGAGAAGTAATGATCATCGTCCGTCTCAGCACGATGCAGTCGTTTGGACTCAGTATTGAACTCTACAACATAATGTCCATCATATTCTCTACCTGCACCAGAACTATCCATTACTGCTGTAAGTCATCCACCTGCAATATTGGCCCAGATTTCCTCCCTCCATTCGGGCAGCCCATTTCCCTATATTTGCAGAATTCATTTAACCCACAAACCTGCATGTCTTTGGAGTGTGGGAGGAAGCAGAGCACCCAGAGAAAATCCAGGCGGTCACAGGGAGAACGTACAAAACATCACATAGACAACAATTGTATCAGGATCGAACCATGGTCTCTGGCGCTGTAAGGCAACAACTCTACCACAGTGCCTGTGTACCACTTTAAATAAAAACATTTCCGAATTAAAATGAATAAGTATGTCAGTGCAAGATTGTACAGAAAGTCATGGCAGAACACTGAACCCTTGCACTATCACCAACACGCCAAGAAACGCTTGAAGAGTGGGAAAAGTTTCACGGAACTAGAGCCAACCATGCCAGGTACCAAAACCAAACCACAGATGGCACCAGGACACCACCTGCCTTATACTACCTGGAAAGCCCTAAACCACCTCCGCACTGGAGTGGGACGTTGCGGACTCAACCTGAAGAAGTGAGGCTTCTCGGACTCTGACAAATGCACCTGTGGAGAGGTGCAGACAATGGCCCACCTGCTGACTTGTGGCAGAGGGGCATGCACAGTGGACGATCTCCGCAGAGGCCCAGTTGTGGCACTGGCTGTGGCAAAGCGATGGCACAACCTCGTCTGACACACCGGCAAAAAAAAACGGAACCATGAAACGATAACCAGTGATATGTAATAAGAGGAAATGTGTGACTTGTGGAGTATTTACGTCCAGCAACATTTGTGTAGGGACAGACTTTTAATGTATCAGATCAATGACCTTTCACTGGAAATTATAGCCAAAAACTGCAGCTGCTGCAATACTGTACTGTTACAACATACTATAATATTACTATATACTGAAATATACTATTACTATTACTTATGTCACTATTCCAAAAAAAGTTTACAATTAATACATATTTGCAGCAATACTAAGGGACTTTTGAATTCTTAGTTTCTCCATTGCCCAGCTTCTCTCTCGCTTATATATCGATGTAATCTCGCCAGGTCTCCAGGTGCTGAATCCAATTGCAATACATTGCATCCGGATACTTTGCTTCACAGTTCCTTTGAGCACTGATGTCTGCTTTGTTGTGGGTCGGTAGAAGATGGCGGGTTTCCGTTTTGGGTGCTCCAACGTGGTGATGCTTTCATCTATTGGCCTTGAAAGTGGAGCGCTGTCGATGCTGCTCTCCCCGATTGTTGGAGCTTCTGTGTCAGTCTCTGTTAGTCGGGCAGCCCATTTCCCTATATTTGCAGAATTTATTTAACCCACAAACCTGCACGTCTTTGGACTGTGGGAGGAAGCAGAGCACCCAGAGAAAATCCAGGCGGTCACAGGGAGAACGTACAAAACACCCCACAGGCAGCAATTGTATCAGGATTGAACCATGGTCTCTGGAGCTGTAAGGCAACAACTCTACCACAGTGCCACTGTGGCACTTTAAATAAAAACATTTTGAATTAAAATGAATAAGTATGTCAGTGCAAGAGTGAAATGATAACCAGTGAAATGTAATAAGAGGAAATGCGTGACTTGTGGAGTATTGACGTCCAGCAACATCGGTGCAGGGACAGACTTTTAACACATCGGATAAAAGACCTTTCTCTGGAAATGAATAGATAGAAGCTGTAGCTACTGCAATACTATCTTATTGCAATCTACTATAATATTACTAAATACTACAATATACTATTCCTATTGCTTATGTTACTATTCCGTAAATGAATTGAGAAATGAAACCATATTAGCAGCAATACTAAAGGACGTTTGCACATGTTTTTGGCCGAGCCACTTTGGTGTGGAGCCTTGGTTTGTCGGGCTGGAACTCTGGTGTGGACCGGGCGTGATCTGGGCCGACCAATCACGGGGTCAGGGGGTGTCCATCGTGTGCCAGGACAAAGGGTTTGTCCGTTGGGATTTGAACTCGGGCACATGGTGGGCAGGCGGGTGGGCGGGCGGGCGGGCGAGGGAACTGTGTACCGTTAATGATTACCCAGAGTGTTTACACCACGTGTGCATCTCCTCAGTGTGGTCCCCACGATCCTAAACGGCTTATTTGGGCTTTCTGCCATGTTTGCAGCCGGCGACCTGGACCAGTAGATTGCAGTTTCCGTTAAAGTGCCCATTTTCTGGACGTCACAGCCCCAAGTGTGGTTCAAACAGGCTGCAACCCAGTTCCACATTCGACAGGTCACAGCCGATGCCACAAAACATTACTACGTGATCAGTGCGCTGGACCAGGACACCGCCGGCCGCCTAATCGATTACCTTCGCCAGCCACCAGCTGCGGGCAGGTACCAGGACCTCAAAGCGCTCCTTTTGCGCACGTTCGGTCTCAGCTGCCGTGACAGGGCAGCCAAACTCCTTCACATCACGGGCTCGGCGACCGCAAACCGTCTGCGCTTACGAGCGAAATGCTCGCCTTGCTGAACGGCCACACGCCCTGCCTCCTGCTCCAACAGATTTCTCTCAAACAGATGTCTATGACATTCGCCTGCTCCTCGCGGACGAGGATTTCGCCGAGCCCGGCCGGGTAGCTGCCCGTGTGGACGTGCCGCGACAAGCGAAACATCAGGGTGGCGCCACCATCAACCGGGGGCGGCGCGGCATCGGCGGGTCAAGTGGCCGGTCCCAGCCTCCAGCGAAGGTGTGGCGGTGAAGCTGGACACGAGCGATGCCAGCAAGAGTGCGTGGTGCTAGGACCACCAAAGGTGGGGTTGCGAGGCCCACCGATGCCCACCATCCTGCGCACGTTCCGGGAAACGCCTCGGCCGGCCGCCAGTAGTGGCTAATGTGGCTGGCCAGAGCAATCGCCTCCTCTACACCTGGACCCACATTCAGGACGGCGTTTGCTGATGGACACAGGAGCGCAGGTCAGCGTTTTTGCCCCCAGCGGGAGCTGAACCTCGATCCGGTAATAGGGGGCCTCCTCTGGCCACCGGCAATGGCAGCTACATCAGGATGTATGGGGTCCGCACAATCCCACTCACTCTCGGCTCCTGTCACTTCACCAGGCCTTTCACTATCGCCGACGTCTCCCATCCGCTGCTGGGCGCCGATTTCCTCCGGGCTCACTCGCTGCTGGTCAATGTGAAGGGGCAACAACTCGTTCATTCCGAGACGTTCCAGCCGATCGCCTTGATCCACGATGACTTGATTGCGCCACATCACGGTTTTGTGACGTCCTCTGATAACGAATACGCCCGCATCTTGGCCGATTTACCCGACATCCTAACCCCCCAGTTCACAACGGCCGGCCCCAAGCAGATTGTGGAGCACCAATGATCATTCTACAAGAGGGACCCAGTGTGAACATCTGCCCACCATTGTAATTCCCCATCCCCCTGATCTCCACTGGAGGCTCCAGCACTGAAATATTGATGCCCAAAGCATGCTTGAGAAGGAATGGTCATCGTCCGTCTCAGCATGATGCAGTTGTTTGGACTCAGTATTGAACTCTACAACATAATGTCCGTCATATTCTCTACCTGCACCAGAACTATCCATTACTGCTGTAAGTCATCTACCTGCAATATTGTACCAGATTTCCTCCCTCCATTCGGGCAGCCCATTTCCCTATATTTACAGAATTCATTTAACCCACAAACCTGCACGTCTTTGGAGTGTGGGAGGAAGCAGAGCACCCAGAGAAAATCCAGGCGGTTACAAGGAGAACGTACAAAACACCACAGAGACAGCAACTGTATCAGGATCGAACCATGGTCTCTGGCGCTGTATGTCAACAACTCTACCACAGTGCCACTGTGCCACTTTAAATAAAAACATTTTGGAATCAAAATGAATATGAATGTCAGTGCAAAAGTGCAAGGAACATGATGGCAGAACACTGAACCCTGAAATGATAACCTGTGAAATGTAATAAGAGGAAATGCGTGACTTGTGGAGTATTGACTTCCAGCAACATCTGTGCAGGGACAGACTTTTAACACATCGGATGAAAGACCTTTCTCTGGGAATGAATAGATAGAAGCTGTAGCTACTGCAATACTATCCTATTGCAATCTACTATAATATTACTAAATACTACAATATACTATTCCTATTGCTTATGTTACTATTCCGTAAATGAATTGAGAAATGAAACCATATTAGCAGCAATACTAAAGGACGTTTGCACATGTTTTTGGCCGAGCCACTTTGGTGTGGAGCCTTGGTTTGTCGGGCTGGAACTCTGGTGTGGACCGGGCGTGATCTGGGCCGACCAATCACGGGGTCAGGGGGTGTCCATCGTGTGCCAGGACAAAGGGTTTGTCCATTGGGATTTGAACTCGGGCACATGGTGGGCAGGCGGGCGGGCGGGCGGATGGGCGGGCAGGCGAGGGAACTGTGTTCTGTTAATGATTACCCAGAGTGTTTACACCACTTCACCAGGCCTTTCACTATCGCCGATGTCTCCCATTCGCTGCTGGGCGCCGATTTCCTCCTGGCTCACTCGCTGCTGGTCAACGTGAAGGGGCAACGACTCGTTCATTCCGAGATGTTCCAGCCGATCGCCCTGATCCACGATGACTTGATTGCGCCACATCGTGGTTTTGTGACGTCCTCTGATAACGAATACGCCCGCATCTTGGCCAATTTCCCCGACATCCTAACCCCCCAGTTAACAACGGCCGTCCCCAAGCAGATTGTGGAGCACCAATGATCATTCTACAAGAGTGACCCAGTGTGAACAGCTGCCCACCATTGTAATTCCCCATCCATTCTGATCTCCTCTGAAGCTTCCAGCACTGAAATATTGAGGCCCAAAGCATTCTTGAGAAGTAATGATCATCGTCCGTCTCAGCATGATGCAGTCGTTTGGACTTGTAAGGGGTTTCTGCGCCGAGCTTTCGCCCGACCTAAGGTCCCCGTGCCTTGCTCTGGTCCCTCGACCAGGCCGCACACACTGGTTCCCCGTGTGTGGCTCGACCCATTCACCCCCTACGGTTCTAGACACTGGACTTAGATGCAGCAGCGTTGATAGTGCAGAAAATTCAACCAGACCAGATTTGAAGACCAGGGTTTAAACTGAAAAGGCATTTATTGAGCGCTTGGGACTATGGTACATGAATGCTTTGACACAGTTCTATAAGACATATACATATTACATGAATACTTTGACACAGTTCTATTAGACATATGCATAATTACATGAATACTTCGTCTCTGAATCATAAACGCAATGTTCTATAATACATATACTTGACTGTAAGATGGGGAACGTACGACACATCGTAAAATTGGCCAACACATATTCACTTACACGCATATTAATTAAACCACCCTCCCCTCTACACTAATCTATGTCCAGGATGTGCAAGATCGAGGTACATGCTCACCATGGGGCTATTACTGGGGTTACTGGCTGTTCGTGCTGCTTCTCCGCTGTTTTCCGTGAGTGCCGTGCTTGTTCCGTGAGTTTCTTCCTTCCGTTCTTCCTTCTTTTTCCGTGCTGTGCTTCGGTTCCCGTGTGTGTCTTGCGTGAGTTTTAAAACCCAAAAATCGTGGCCAGTTATACTAATCCTGACCCGTCCTATCTCCCGCCAGATCTCGGGATCTCTTTGTTTCAAAGATAGGTTTCGAGTTTTCTCTTTGTTCTGCGTTATGTCCGGGAGTACCGGTGATGGCTAGACGGTCTGTTAATCTTTTTTTCGTTAAGTGGTGATGGGTTTAACTGGTTTCCCATCAACGGCCAGGTAGGTTTCTATGGGCTATTGTGCCCCCTTAACGAGATTAACTGTGTAGGTCGGCTTGGGGCATTGTGAAGTATGCTGATGTCAGCGCCCCAGTGTCTGGACTTCGACCTGGTTTCGCGGGTTTCTGCACGGCCAATATCTATCTATTGTTCTGGCCGTGACTTTGCAGAAACCTAGAGACTGGGCTGTGGGGTTTTCTTTCTTTTGTGGCTGGTCACGAGGTCCCGTGGCCATCTTGGGACCCACTGATTGTGACATCCCTTGTTAAAAACTGACCGCAGCCTTTCTCTGCTAACAGCCCCAGTCCCGTATAAAATGTCCAAACTGCAGCTCTTTGGTTTTGTTGATTGTAGAATGAGGGAAAACTTCTCAAATCTTACAGACTCAGTATTGAACTCTACAACATAATGTCCATCATATTCTCTACCTGCACCAGAACTTTCCAATACTGCTGTAAGTCATCCACCTGCAATATTGGCCCAGATTTCCTCCCTCCATTCGGGCAGCCCATTTCCCTATATTTACAGAATTCATTTAACCCACAAACCTGCACGTCTTTGGAGTGTGGGAGGAAGCAGAGCACCCCGAGAAAATCCAGGCGGTCACAGGGAGAACGTACAAAACATCACACCGACAGCAATTGTATCAGGATTGAACCATGGTTTCTGGCGCTGTAAGGCAACAACTCTACCACAGTGCCTATCTACCACTTTAAATAAAAACATTTCCGAATTAAAATGAATAAGTGCGTCAGTGCAAGAGTGTACAGAAAGTGATGGCAGAACACTGAACCCTTGCACTATCAACAACACGCCAAGAAACGCTTGAAGAGTGGGAAAAGTTTCATGGAACTAGAGCCAACCGTGCCAGGTACCAAAACCAAACCACAGATGGCACCAGGACACCACCTGCATTATACAACCTGGAAAGCCCTAAACCACCTCCGCACTGGAGTGGGACGTTGCAGACTCAACCTGAAGAAGTGGGGCTTCTCGGACTCTGACAAATGTACCTGTGGAGAGGTGCGTAGAATGGCCCACCTACTGACTTGTGGCAGAGGGGCATGCACTGCGGATGATCTCCGCAGAGGCACAGATGTGGCACTGGCTGTGGCAAAGTGATGGCACAACCTCGTCTGACACACCGGCAAAAAAAACTGAACCATGAAATGATAACCAGTGATATGTAACAAGAGGAAACGTGTGACTTGTGGAGTATTTACGTCCAGCAACATCTGTGTAGGGACAGACTTTTAATGTATCAGATCAATGACCTTTCATTGGAAATTATAGCCAAAAACTGCAGCTGCTGCAATACTGTACTGTTACAACATACTATAATATTACTATATACTGAAACTTATGTCACTATTCCAAAAAAAGTTTAAAATTAAAACATATTTGCTGCGATACTAAAAGACGTTTGAACCCTCAGTTTTTCCATTGCCCAGCTTCTCTCTCGCTTATATATCGATGTAATCTCGCCAGGTCTCCAGGTGCTGAATCCAATTGCAATACATTGCATCCGGATACTTTGCTTCACTGTTCCTTTGAGCACTGATGTCTGCTTTGTTGTGGGTCGGTAGAAGATGGCGGGTTTCCGTTTTGGGTGCTCCAACGTGGTGATGCTTTCATCTATTGGCCTTGAAAGTGGAGCGCTGTCGATGCTGCTCTCCCCGATTGTTGGAGCTTCTGTGTCGGTCTCTGTCCCTGCCAGTTGCTTCACGCTGTCATGTTGCTTACTGGGCTGCAGCATTGCCTCGGCAGAATGTTCTTTGTCTTTTCTCATCTGTCTCAGTTCTGCGATTGAATAATGTGCAACAAAAGACAGAGAGCCTTTCTCAGGCCGATCCTCTGCCATTGGCTTGGATGGTCCTGCCACCTCCTCAGGCATTTTTTCCTCGTCTCCAACAGCTGTGTTTTCTCCACTCTCCAATGCATGGGTTGCTGCTGCTGGAGTGGTGTTGTGCTGTGCAGTACTTGCACTCGGTGCGCCTTTCCCTTCGACAGGTAGTGCGGTTGCTTCACCTTCACAGCGGTCATCTGGTCCACAGGTCTGTGGGTCTCTGAACCAACTCATCAGGTTCGCCAGCCAAGAGGGGAAAATCATCCCCGCTGTTCAGTGACACTCAGAAGAGATGAAACTGCATCTGAGTGCAGGATCTTCAGCTGTTGCTGCTATTTATTGGTTGGTTGGGGAGCAATTCCATTGTGATGAAGTTCCACATGGACAACGTGTATTAATTTTTTTCCTTTTTTGCAATAGTAGCAATAGTAACTTGTATTGGTAACAATAATAAAGATATTAACGTTCATTTCTGTTGTAATTCCTCGATGTGAAAGGGGGGAGGTTGTTTGTTCCTTTAAATGAATGAACCCAGTATTAATCCAGCCTCAGTGTACATGGGGCCAACCTGCCAGACACATTCTGACATGATGCATGGACCATTGCCAATTATATCACACCACTGGACTCACATTTACTGGTCTAGATATTTGGGTTTCCTCTTCAAGTATAGAAGTCGTATCATCCATCATCCTATCCAACTGGCCACACATTGAAGCAGATGTAAAATGACAATTTTCAAAATTAAATCCTGACAACTCCAATCAAACATTGATTTTGGAAGCTTCTGTTCCTGTAAATTCATTTTGTTTGCAGTTTCACCAGTCCCTGCATAGTTGCCAATTTTCCATATGCCCTGCGCACCCCTGTAAAATGTTCAGCCATGTTTAGGAAGAAGTCAAAGCCCTGAAGCATCCTGTCACTGCTGGTTCTGCCTTAATACCAAATATGGTATTATTTAATACCAATATAAAATGTGCAAGGTATTCCCACACAGACTGACGCCGACTGCAAACTGGAACAAAAACATTCTGCTGCAGACATTCAGCGTGCCGAGCAGCATCTGTTGGGCAGAGATGGACGGGAGGAATTGTCAATGTTTTGGGTCGAGTCCTTGCATCAGGACTGAGTGAAGAGGGAAGATTGTGAAAATATAGAGGTGGGGAGAGGTGAGACAGGGGGTCATGGTTGATAGGTGGACCAAGGAGTGGTGAAAGATGATGGGCTGAATGGGTGAATGATGGAATCAGACAAGGACAACAATGTGCGATTGAATAATGTGCAACAAAAGACAGAGAGCCTTTCTCAGGCCGATCCTCTGCCATTGGCTTGGATGGTCCTGCCACCTCCTCAGGCATTTTTTCCTCGTCTCCAACAGCTGTGTTTTCTCCACTCTCCAATGCATGGGTTGCTGCTGCTGGAGTGGTGTTGTGCTGTGCAGTACTTGCACTCGGTGCGCCTTTCCCTTCGACAGGTAGTGCGGTTGCTTCACCTTCACAGCGGTCATCTGGTCCACAGGTCTGTGGGTCTCTGAACCAACTCATCAGGTTCGCCAGCCAAGAGGGGAAAATCATCCCCGCTGTTCAGTGACACTCAGAAGAGATGAAACTGCATCTGAGTGCAGGATCTTCAGCTGTTGCTGCTATTTATTGGTTGGTTGGGGAGCAATTCCATTGTGATGAAGTTCCACATGGACAACGTGTATTAATTTTTTTCCTTTTTTGCCATAGTAGCAATAGTAACTTGTATTGGTAACAATAATAAAGATATTAACGTTCATTTCTGTTGTAATTCCTCGATGTGAAAGGGGGGAGGTTGTTTGTTCCTTTAAATGAATGAACCCAGTATTAATCCAGCCTCAGTGTACATGGGGCCAACCTGCCAGACACATTCTGACATGATGCATGGACCATTGCCAATTATATCACACCACTGGACTCACATTTACTGGTCTAGATATTTGGGTTTCCTCTTCAAGTATAGAAGTCGTATCATCCATCATCCTATCCAACTGGCCACACATTGAAGCAGATGTAAAATGACAATTTTCAAAATTAAATCCTGACAACTCCAATCAAACATTGATTTTGGAAGCTTCTGTTCCTGTAAATTCATTTTGTTTGCAGTTTCACCAGTCCCTGCATAGTTGCCAATTTTCCATATGCCCTGCGCACCCCTGTAAAATGTTCAGCCATGTTTAGGAAGAAGTCAAAGCCCTGAAGCATCCTGTCACTGCTGGTTCTGCCTTAATACCAAATATGGTATTATTTAATACCAATATAAAATGTGCAAGGTATTCCCACACAGACTGACGCCGACTGCAAACTGGAACAAAAACATTCTGCTGCAGACATTCAGCGTGCCGAGCAGCATCTGTTGGGCAGAGATGGACGGGAGGAATTGTCAATGTTTTGGGTCGAGTCCTTGCATCAGGACTGAGTGAAGAGGGAAGATTGTGAAAATATAGAGGTGGGGAGAGGTGAGACAGGGGGTCATGGTTGATAGGTGGACCAAGGAGTGGTGAAAGATGATGGGCTGAATGGGTGAATGATGGAATCAGACAAGGACAACAATGGCCGACAGTGTCAGGTGGGGGGAGGGGAGAGTGAAGGTTGATACAGAGGTTGGAGGGTGATAAGCCCGGACACAAAGACCACCAGTGCTGGAACCTGATAACTAAGCAATGTGATAATTGGAACAAAGAGAGAGATGAAGGGAAGATGGAGGATGGGACCTGGTGGGTGCAATGTATGTGTAGCAGATGGGTGGAACCAGCAAGGGAGAAAGGGGGATGAAAATGGGCTGTGATGGGCAGAACCTGATAGAGCACAATGGGAGCTATCATGTGAGGAATGGAGGGTGATAGGAACGAGAGAGAGGGAGGGAGAGAGAGAATGAGGAACCCAGGAGACGAGGGCTACCTGTAATTGGAAAGTTTAATGTTGCTGCCATTGTGTTATCTCCAGCTGCCCATACTCTTCCCATTGTTTGGTAGTTTTCTATCAGTGGGGGCTGAGGTGAAAATCTACACAAATGTAGAGAGGGCCTGAGAGGGGAGTGGAGACAGGGACACAGATGTTCACACCTCCCGGGGTGTTTTACTGCATTAATGCGTTTGTTTTGCGGTTTTCACCACGGTGAACATTGCCCATGTAGAAATTCAACACAATGGAATTGTTCCCCAGCCAATAAATAGCAGCAACAGCTGAAGATCCTGCACTCAGACACAGCTCCATCTCTTCTGTGGGTTTCTGTGGGAACGATTTTATCCTCTTGGCTGGCGTACCTGATGATTTGTTTCGGAGAGCCTCAGAGCTGTGGACCCGATGACCACTGTAAGGGTGAAGCAACTACACTCCCTGACGATGGGAAAGATGCACTGGGTGCAAGTACTGCACAGCACAACACCACTCCAGCAGGAGCAATCCATGCATTGGAGAGTGGAGAAAACACCACTGTTGGAGACGAGCAGGACCATCCAAGCCAATGGCAGAGGGTCGGCCGGAAGAAGACTCTCTGTTATTTGTTGTTCACTATTCAGTGTACAACAAATGCCTGCTTTAGCATTTTATAAATGTAGAAGGGAATTCTAGTGCTGTATGCACACCTTGTATCTGGCTTTACACAGATCAGCACAAACATGAAATAAAACAGCTACGAGATCAGTGGTAAATTTAACGAACAAGTCGGTTTATTGAAGGCATTTCATAGTGCACGTGGTTTAAAACACTTTGAGGGAACCCAAAAACTTTCAAAGATTGACTGTAGATACAGCATTTTATATTCTCAAGACACAATGCTTATTAACATAAATCAGCCAGTTAAACACAGTTACAAAGAGCAGTTGTAATCTCAATGTTGCAACGGATAATAACCTTCACAAAAATGCGAACCTAACAACTTTTCCCATCACTAGATAGGGAACCCTGCTTTTCAGCAGAGTGTATTAGTTTTACATATTTACAACCCCTGATGCCTATTTTAATTCAGCTTGCAGTGCTGTGAAGGTTAAGTACATGAACACATCTATTTATTACCGACCCAACATTCTATGTTGGCCATTTCCCCTTCATTCCCCAGTAAGTGATCTCCAGGGTTAAACAGATTAAAACCTCATCTTCCATATAATTTCCAAATTTACAACAACATTAAGATCGTGCCTGATTTTCCTGACCAATGCTACTTTTTGGAATAGATTCCATTGGGTGCCAATATCGATGAATCAATGTCTGAAATATACTCGGTGAACTCGTCTCCACAACCATCTTTGGTAGCGAATTCCCAAAATTAACTCTGAACTGGATGGAGATATGTTTTCTTTTCTTATATCAATGGTGCAAAGGTACTTTATTTACACATGGTATTAGACACATTGAAATTCATTGTTTTGCATTCAATTCAGTAAAATCATACTAAAGATAAAAACAATCATAAATAAATACAAAAGTGCAACAATTGTAATCTTGGAATAGTAGACTTCACTTCTGAAGCAGAACATAGGGTCACGGAATTGTCACCAACTTCTTGGCTTCAAGGTTTAAGTTCTTAAAGGTCCAGAGTCTAATCTTGGCCTTAAAGGCCCGTTGTCCTGGTGGTGGCACTGGGTCAGGGTTGCAGGGTCGGCCTGGCCTGGCGATGTTGTCCGTGTCCTCCAGCGCTGCTCCGCCGCTCCGTGCCATTGCAGGCTGCGTCCGATCCTCACGCTGGTCCTCTGTGGGGCCTCCAGTGGCGCCCGATCCACACCATCCCCTGGAGAATTGAGGGGAGAATTACTTTTAAATATGCAAAGATCATCTGCAAGCGTTGAGGAAACAGGAAGGACCCTTTTTCCATCACACACGAGTCACCAACCGGGGAGTGTAAGTTTAAAGTGACTTGTGAAATATGTGGACAGAAGATGGGGAAACCAAACTGACCCAGAAAGTGGTGGAGTCTGGAAAACATGTGGGAGAACAGAAGTCTCAACATGTTTAAAAGTGCTGAACGTGCATGAGGAATAGGGCCTTCAGGGTTAAACACTCTCTTCTGGGAGTTGGGATGAGGCTTGGAAAGTTCTTTGGAACGGTCATCATTTTAAAATTCAATTATACTTTATGACTACGATCATCACAGACCCACACCACCCTGACCACGCTCTCTTCCCCCTGTTATTATTGGATTGTGGGATGAAGCGGACCACCCAGAGAACATCCAGGTGGTCACAGGGACAATGTACTAAACACCAGACAGACAACAACTGTAGTCAGCATCGAACCATGGTCTCTGACGCTGTTAAAAACGGAACTATTACAACATACTATAATATTACTATATACTAAAATATACTATTACTATTACTTATAGAAAAATATACTATTACTATTCCATAACTTAATTAAAAAATTAATACATATTTGCAGCAATACTAAAGGACTTTTGAATTCTTAGTTTTTCCATTCCTGTAAGGGGTTTCTGCGCCGAGCTTTTGCCCGACCTAAGGTCCCTGTGCCTTGCTCTGGACCCTCGACCAGGCCGCGCACACTGGTTCCCCGTGAGTGGCTCGACCCACTCACCCCCTACGGTTCTAGACACTGGACTTAGATGCAGGAGTGTCGATAGTGCAGAAAATTCAACCAGACCTGATTTGAAGATCAGGGTTTAAACGGAAAAGCTTTTTTTGAGCGGTTGGGACTATGGTACATGAATACTTTGACACAGTTCTATAAGACATATACATAATTACAGTTCTTGTTTCTGAATCATAAGCGCAATAACTATGATACAATACTTGAGTGTAAGATGGGGAACGTACGACACATCGTAAAATTGGCCAGCACATATTCACTTACACCCACGTTAATAAAAACCACCCTCCCCTCTACACTAAACTATGTCCAGGATGTGCAGGATCGGGGTACATGCTCACCATGGGGCTATTACTGGGGTTACTGGCTGGTCGTGCTGCTTCCTCCGATTAGGTAGCTGTGGAAGGGTCGTCGGCGGTCGTCTCGGTCTTTCGGGTGGTCCCGGGGTTCACCTTGCCCAGGGGTCGTTCTCGTTCGCGATCGCCTCCGCTCAGCGCACCCGACTACGCTGCCTTCCGGGCCTTCTGGCACCGCTCTTAGGCCAGACCGACACTTGTCTAGCCGATCTCTAATCGTGCAGCCTTTTTCTCTACTGCTTTCCTTCAGCCAACACTTAAACTTGTGAGCCCTTAACTGCTCTCAACTTTCATCTCTGGGTCTGAGTCCTTTTCTTTTTCTTTCCATGTGGCAGGGACTCCAGCCGGAGTGTGACTCACACTAGCCACCGTGAACGTCAAGCGCTGTCCTGTGTCCTCTCTCTCTCTCTCCCCGCAAGTCTCAATATTCGTTCAGTGACTGAAGCTGTGTCTGTGTTTGCCTGTGTTCCTGTGTTCCTGTGTTCCTGTGTTCCTGTCTTTTTTAAAAACCCAAAAATCGTGGCCATTATTCTAATCCTGACCCGTCCTATCTCCCGCCAGATCTCGGGATCTTTTTGCTTCAAAGATGGGTTTTCGAGCTTTCTCTTTGTTCTGTGTTATGTCCGGGAGTACCGGTGATGGCTAGACGGTCTGTTAATTTGTTTCTCGTTAAGAGGTGATGGGTTTAACTGGTTTCCCATCACCGGCCAGGTAGGTTTCTATGGGCTATTGTGCCCCCTTAACGAGATTAACTGTGTAGGTCGGCTTGGGGCATTGTGAAGTATGCTGATGTCAGCGCCCCAGTGTCTGGACTTCGACCTGGTTTCTCGGGTTTCTGCACGGCCAATATCTATCTATTGTTCTGGCCGTGACTTTGCAGAAACCTAGCGACTGGGCTGTGGGGTTTCGCTTTTGTGGCTGGTCACGAGGTCCCGCGGCCATATTGGGACCCACTGATTGTGACATCCCTTGTTAAAAACTGACCGCAGCCTTTCTCTGCTATCAACCCCAGTCCCGTATAAAATGTCCAAACTGCAGCTCTTTGGTTTTGTTGATTGTAGAATGAGGGAAAACTTCTCAAATCTTACATTCCCCAGCTTCTCTGTCGTTTCTGTGTTGAAGTTATCTCGCCAGGTCTCCAGGTGCTAAATCCGATCCCAATACATTGCATCCGGATGCTTTGTTTCACAGTTCCTTTCAGCACAGATGTCTGATGCATTGTGGGTCGGTGGAAGATGGTGGGTTTCCTTTTCGGGTGCTCCAACGTTGAGATGTCTTCTTCTATCAGCCTTGAAAGTGGATGTCGCTCGATGCTGCTCTCCCCGATTGTAGATGCTTCTGTGACAGTTTCTGTCCCTGCCAGTTGCTCCACGCTGTCGTGCTGCTTCCTGGGCTGCAGCATTGCCTCGGCAGAACGTTCTTCCGCTTCTCTCTTTTCCCGCAGTTGGGCGATTGTGTAATGTGCACCAAATGACAGAGAGCCTTTCTCAGGCTGACCCTCTGCCATTGCCTTGGATGGTCCTGCCACCTCCTCAGGCATTTTGGCCTCGTCTCCAGCAACAGTTGTATCTCCACTCTCCAATGTATGGATTTCTGCTGCTGGAGTGGCGTCGTGCTGTTCAATACCTTCACCCGATACGACTTTCCCATCGTCAGGGCATGCAGTTGTTTCCTCCTCAGTGCGATCATCTGGTCCGTGGGTCTGAGGGTCTCTGAACCGAAACATCAGGTACGCCAGCCAAGTGGAGAAAATCATTGTCACTGTTCAGTGTAACTCAGAAGAGATTGAGCTGCATCTGACTGCTGGATCTTCAGCTCTGGCTGCTATTTATTCAGGGCCGTCTTAACGCATGGGCCTGATGGGCACTTGCCCGGGGCCCCACGAGCATAGGGGCCCCATGCTGATCTGTGTATGTTAAGTGACTTGCAATAAACAAATACTACTTTAAAAATGTAGGTTCAATAAGTGCTTTTTGCGCAACATTTTCCATCCCTAAGTGCTTCTCACAACGATTTGTAAGTGCTTTTCGCAACAATGTAGCACCCTAAGTCCATCGCTAAGTGCTTTTCGGTAAGTGCTTTTCGTCGGCACGACAGGGGGGGGGCTGGTAGGGAAAAGGGGGTGGGGGAGAGTAATGGTAGGGGCCCCAGTACACTGCTTTGCCCGGGGGCCCATAATGCTGTAAAAACAGCCCTGTATTTATTGGTTGGGGAACAATTCCGTTGTGATGAAGTTCCACATGGGTAATGGTCACAATGAGCAGATGATGCAAAACAATAAAAACTGAATTGAAAAGTAAAGAATGCTTTACTGAAGTTCTATGGAACATCTCAAAGTTTTTTCAAAAGCAAACAAAAATATAGTTTTAGAAAATGCAAAGAAAACGTTCAATATTTGGAACTGCTGCTGATTTCAAATGTTCTATTTTTATTTCATATTTACAGCAGCTGCAGTATTCATCAATTGATTTCTAGTGAAAGGGCATTGATCTGATACGTTAAAAGTCTGTCCCTACACAGATGTTGCTGGATGTAAATACTCCACATGTCATGCATTTCCTCTTATGACATTCCAATGGTTATCATTTCAGGGTTCAGTGTTCTGCCATCACTTTCTTTACACTCTTGCACTGACAAACTTATTCATTTTCATTCCAAAATGTTTTTATTTTAATCACTGCAGTGGTTCTGCGGTGGAGTTGCTGCTTCACAGCCCCTGGGACCATGGTTCGATGCTGACAGCAGTGGCTGTCTGTGTGGTGTTTTGTACATTCTCCCTGTGACCACCTGGATGTTGTCTGGGTGGCCCGCTTCATCCCATAATCCAATGACGTGGTTTCTGGGTTCATTGGCAAATTGTCGGTAGTGTGTGGGGTGATCACTGGCACGCATGGTCTTGGGGGGCTGAAGGGCCTGTTTCCACACTATCTCTAAGCTAAGCTGAGCTAAGACAATAAAGATTGTGGCGGCTGTGTTATATACATTTCTTGTCAACCTCCAGCTTCAAGATTATCTTCTTCCCACAAGCCACCAGGCTCTTGAACCACTCTGCACACAACCCGACTCAGCACCAAACAACTATGGACATTACACTACTAATGTTGCACTATTTACCTTGGCAGCATTTTCATTCCCCATCCCTTCTGATCTCAGGGCTTTGGCCGCCAGCACTGAAATATTGCACCCAAAGTATGTTTGAGAAGAACTGGTCTTCTTTCGCACCAGAACTGGCCATTACTGCTGTCAGTCATCCACCTGCAATATTGGCCCAGATTTCCGCCCTCCACGAGGGCAGGCTGACCTGCTGGGCATGTCCTATTGTCCTCTATTTGTGTTTTGACATGTTCCTTTTTACTGTGGAATACAACTGCCTCCTACTGCCCTCATCTACAGATTTGTTCCTTTGATGTTCTCTCCCTAATTGCCACGTTAAACACATTAACCAGATCTCATCTGTACACCGGCCCCATCCACGAACTCTACCTCCGCTACAGCGACGACTGCATTGGTGCTACCTCTTGTAACCATGCAGAATTCACTGACTTCATACACTTCACCTCCAATTTCCATCCTTCCCTTAAATATACCTGGACTATCTCCGACATCTCCCTCCCGTTTCTGGACCTCACCATCTCCATCACAGGAGACAGAGTAGTAACGGACATTTATTATAAACCCACTGACTCGCACAGCTATCTGGACTACACTTCTTCCCACCCGGTCCCATGCAAAAAGTCTATCCCCTACTCCAAATTCCTCCGTCTACGCCGCATCTGCGCCCGGGATGAGGTGTTTCACACTAGGGCATCAGAGATGTCTTCGTTCTTTAGGAAACGGGGCTTCTCCTCCTCCATTATAGATGAGGCTCTCACTAGAGTCTCTTCTACATCCCGCAGCTCCGCTCTTGCTCCCCCTCCCCCACTCGCAACAAGGACAGAATCCCCCTCGTTCTCACCTTCCACCCCACCAGCCAGCGGATCCAACGAATCATCCACCAACATTTCCGTCACCTACAACGGGACACCATCACTGGTCATATCTTCCCATCCCCTCCCCTCTCTGCGTTCCCTCCGTAACTCCCTGGTCCACTCGTCCCTTCCTACCCAAACCACCCCAACCCCGGGGACTTGCCCCTGGAACCCCACGAGATGCAACACCTGTCTCTTTACCTCCCCCCTCAACTCCATCCAAGGACCCAAACAGTTTTTTCAGGTGAGACAAAGATTCACCTGCACCTACTCCAACCTCATCTATTGCATCCGCTGCTCTAGATGTCAACTTATTTACATCGGCGAAACCAAGCGCACTCAGAGATCGCTTCGCTGAACACCTGCGCTCGGTCCGCATTAATCAAACTGATCTCCCGGTGGCCGAGCACTTCAACTCCCCCTCCCATTCCCAGTCTGACCTTTCTGTCATGGGCCTCCTCCAGTGCCATAGTGAGGCCCAACGGAAATTGGAGGAACAGCACCTCATATTTCGCCTGGGCAGTTTGCATCCCAGTTTGCATCGACTTCTCCAACTTTAGATAGTTTCTCTGTCCCTCCCTTCCCCTCCTCCTTCCCAGATCTCCCTCTATCTTCCTGTCTCCACCTATATCCTTCCTTTGTCCCGCGCCTTGACATCAGTCTGAAGAAAGGTCTCGAACCGAAACGTCGCCCATTCCTTCTCTCCCGAGATGCTGCCTGACCTGCTGAGCTACTCCTGCATTTTGTGAATAAGAACCTTCGATTTGTACCAGCATCTGCAGTTATTATCTTATGCAATTGTTCCACCTGATGAAACTGGTCTTGCCCGATCAGAGATATTCCCCATGTGCCATCCAGTACTTCCCATCTTCTCTGTGGCTTCAAACTAGTTTTAGTCTCTTTTCCACATAGATTGGAGGGTCTTTGCCCTGACCCTTGCTTCTCTCTCCACAGGTGCTGCCTGACCTGCTGAATGTTTGCAGCATTTTCTGTTTATGCTTCACTCCATGAAGCAGCCCTGGCTCCCGCTGTGCACTGTGACAAGTGTAATAAGAGGAAAAGGGAGTTGTTCTGTCCAGCAGCACCAGTGTAGAGGCAGACTTTTAACATATCAGATCAATAACCTTTCATAAGATCTAATTTCCAAAAACTGCAGCTGCTGCAAATTTGAAATAAAAACGGAACATTTGTAATTGGCAACAGTTCCAAATGTTCAGTGTTTATTTCAAATTTGCTGTTCATTTATTTTCGTTTGCATTTGAAACACTTTGCGATGTTCTATATTACTTAAATGAACCATTCTTTACTTTTGAGTTCAGTCTTTCTTGCTTTGCATCATCTGCTCATTGTGACCATTGACTAAGGAAAGGATGGCATTTGTTGCACTGCGTTTGTTTTGCAGTTTTCATTGCAGTGAATATTGCCCATGTAGAACTTCACCACAATGGAATTGATCCCCAACCAATAAATAGCAGCAACAGCTGGAGATCCTGCACTCAGACACAGCTCCATCTCTTCTGAGTTACACTACACTGCGGGAACGATTTTATCCTCTTGGCTGGCATACCTGATGATTTGGTTCGGAGAGCCTCAGAGCTGTGGACCCGATGACCACTGTGAGGGTGAAGCAACTGCACTCCCTGACGATGGGAAAGATGCACTGGGTGCAAGTACTGCACAGCACAACACCACTCCAGCAGGAGCAATCCATGCATTGGAGAGTGGAGAAAACACCACTGTTGGAGACAAGGCAAAAATGCCTCAGGAGGTGGCAGGACCAGCCAAGCCAATGGCAGAGGGTCGGCCTGAGGAAGACTCTGTTATTTGTTGTTCACTATTCAGTGTACAACAAATGCCTGCTTTAGCATTTTATAAATGTAGAAGGGAATTCTGTGCTGTATGCACACCTTGTATCTGGCTTTACACAGATCAGCACAAACATGAAATAAAACAGCTCCGAGATCAGTGGTAAATTTAACGAACAAGTCGATTTATTGAAAGCATTTCATAGTGCGTGTGGCTTAAAACACGTTGAGGGAACACAAAAGTTTCAAAAATTCACTGTAGATACAGCATTTTATATTTTCAAGACACAATGCTGATTAACATAAATCAGCCAGCTAAACACAGTTACAAAGAGCAGTTTTCTAACATTCCAACATTCTATGTTGGCCATTTACCCATCATTTCCCAGTAAGTGATCTGGTAGCGAATTCCCAAAATTAACTCTGAACTGGATGGAGATATGTTTTCTTTTCTTATATCAATGGTGCAAAGGTACTTTATTTACACATGGTATTAGACACATTGAAATTCATTGTTTTGCATTCTATTCATTAAAATCATACAGAAAGATAAAAACAATCATAAATAAATACAAAAGTGCAACAATTGTAGTCTTGGAATAGTAGACTTCACTTCTGAAGCAGAACACAGGGTCATGGAATTGTCACCAGCTTCTTGGCTTCAAGGTTTAAGTTCTTAAAGGTCCAGAGTCTAATCTTGGCCTTAAAGGCCCGTTGTCCTGGTGGTGGCACTGGGTCAGGGTTGCAGGGTCAGCCTGGCCTGGCGATGTTGTCCGTGTCCTCCAGCGCTGCTCCGCCGCTCCGTGCCGTTGCAGGCTGCGTCCGATCCGCACGCTGGTCCTCTGTGGGGCCTCCAGTGGCGCCCGATCCACACCATCCCCTGGAGAATTGAGGGGAGAATTACTTTTAAATATGCAAAGATCATCGGCAAGCGTTGAGGAAACAGGAAGGACCCTTTTTCCATCACACACGAGTCACCAACCGGGGAGCGTAAGTTTAAAGTGACTTGTGAAATATGTGGACAGAAGATGGGGAAACCAAACTGACCCAGAAAGTGGTGGAGTCTGGAAAACATGGGGGAGAAGAGAAGTCTCAACATGTTTAAAAGTGCTGAACGTGCATGAGGAATAGGGCCTTCAGGGTTAAACACTCTCTTCTGGGAGTTGGGATGAGGCTTGGAAAGTTCTTTGGAACGGTCATCAATTTATTTATTCAATTATACTTTATGACTACGATCATCACAGACCCACACCACCCTGACCACGCTCTCTTCCCCCTGTTATTATTGGATTGTGGGATGAAGCGGACCACCCAGAGAACATCCAGGTGGTCACAGGGACAATGTACTAAACACCAGACAGACAGCAACTGTCGTCAGCATCGAACCATGGTCTCTGACGCTGTTAAACAGCAACTCCACCGCAGAACCACTGTATTACTTTAAATAAAAACATTTCGGAATTAAAATAAATAAGGATGTCAGTGCAAGAGTGTTGGGACAGACTTATAACCTATCAGATCACTGATGTTTCACTAGAAATCAATAGATTGATCAATAGATCAATAGAAATAAACTGCAGCTTCTGCAATAACCATATAACCATATAACAATTACAGCACGGAAATAGGCTCGTTCGGCCCTACCAGTCCACGCCGACCACTTTCTCTGACCTAGTCTCATCTACCTGCTCTCAGACCATAACCCTCCAATCCCCTCTCATCCATATACCTATCCATTTTACTCTTGAATAATAAAATCGAGCCTGCCTCCACCACTTCCACCGGAAGCTCATTCCACACAGCCACCACCCTCTGAGTAAAGAAGTTACCCCTCATGTTACACCCCTAAACTTTTGTCCCTTAATTCTGAAGTTATGTCCCCTTGTTGGAATCTTCCCCACTCTCAAAGGGAAAAGCCTACCCACGTCAACTCTGTCCATCCTTCTTAAAGTTTTAAAAACCTCTATCAAGTCCCCCCTCAACCTTCTACGCTCCAAAGAATAAAGACCCAACCTGTTCAATCTCTCTCTGTAGCTTAAGTGCTGAAACCCAGGCAACATTCTAGTAAATCTCCTCTGTACCCTCTCCATTTTGTCGACATCCTTCCTATAATTTGGCGACCAGAACTGCACACCATATTCCAGATTCGGCCTCACCAATGCCCTATACAATTTTAACATTACATCCCAACTTCTATATTCGATGCTCTGATTTATAAAGGCAAGCATACCAAACACCTTCTTCACCACCCTATCCACATGAGATTCCACCTTCAGGGAACAATGCACAGTTATTCCCAGATCCCTCTGTTCCACTACATTCCTCAATTCCCTACCATTTACCCTGTACGTCCTATTTTGATTTGTCCTACCAAAATGCAGCAACTCACACTTATCAGCATTAAACTCCATCTGCCATCTTTCAGCCCACCCTTCCAAAAGGCCCAAGTCTCTCTGTAGACTTTGAAAATCGACTTCCTTATTAACTACACCACCTATCTTAGTATCATCTGCATACTTACTAATCCAATTTGCCACACCATCGTCCAGATCATTAATGTAAATGACAAACAACAGTGGACCCAACACAGATCCTTGGGGTACTCCACTAGACACTGTACTATTACAACAATACTGTACTATGACAACAAACTATAATATTACTATATACTAAAATATACTATTACTATTACTTATAGTAAAATATACTATTACTATTCCATAACTTAATTTTAAAATTAATACATATTTGCAGCAATACTAAAGGACTTTTGTATTCTTAGTTTTTCCATTCCCCAGCTTCTCTGTCGTTTCTGTGTTGAAGTTATCTCGCCAGGTCTCCAGGTGCTAAATCCGATCCCAATGCATTGCATCCGGATGCTTTGTTTCACAGTTCCTTTCAGCACAGATGTCTGCTGCGTTGTGGGTCGGTGGAAGATGGTGGGTTTCCTTTTCGGGTGCTCCAACGTTGAGATGTTTTCTTCTATCGGCCTTGAAAGTGGATGTCGCTCGATGCTGCTCTCCCCGATTGTAGATGCTTCTGTGACAGTCTCTGTCCCTGCCAGTTGCTCCACGCTGTCGTGTTGCTTCCTGGGCTGCAGCATTGCCTCGGCAGAACGTTCTTCCGCTTCTCTCTTTTCCCGCAGTTGGGCGATTGTGTAATGTACACCAAATGACAGAGAGCCTTTCTCAGGCTGACCCTCTGCCATTGCCTTGGATGGTCCTGCCACCTCCTCAGGCATTTTGGCCTCGTCTCCAGCAGCAGTTGTATCTCCACTCTCCAATGCACGGATTTCTGCTGCTGGAGTGGCGTCGTGCTGTTCAATACCTTCACCCGATACGACTTTCCCATCGTCAGGGTATGCGGTTGTTTCCTCCTCAGTGCGATCATCTGGTCCGTGGGTCTGAGGGTCTCTGAACCGAAACATCAGGTACGCCAGCCAAGTGGAGAAAATCATTGTCACTGTTCAGTGTAACTCAGAAGAGATTGAGCTGCGTCTGACTGCTGGATCTTCAGCTGTTGCTGCTATTTATTGGTTGGGGAACAATTCCGTTGTGATGAAGTTCCACATGGGTAATGGTCACAATGAGCAGATGATGCAAAACAATAAAGACTGAATTCAAAAGTAAAGAATGTTTTACTGAAGTTCTATGGAACATCTCAAAGTGTTTCAAAAGCAAACAAAAATAAAGTTTCAGAAAATGCAAAGAAAACGTTCAATATTTGGAACTGCTGCTGATTTCAAGTGTTCTTTTTTTATTTCAGATTTACAGCAGCTGCAGTATTCATCAATTGATTTCTAGTGAAAGGGCATTGATCTGATACATTAAAAGTCTGCCCCTACACAGATGTTGCTGGATGTAAATACTCCACATGTCATGCATTTCCTCTTATGACATTCCAATGGTTATCATTTCAGGGTTCAGTGTTCTGCTATCACTTTCTTTACACTCTTGCACTGACATGCTTATTCATTTGCAGGATTAAATAAGTTCACGCTTCTTCCAACTCCTTTTCGCACATGTAAGGACGTTAAGTAATGGATGAAATTCTTCGTATTTCTTCTGTTTTTTTGATTATTTTGTTTTTTAATTGATGTCTTTTAATATGTACGAAATAAAACGATAGAATAGAATGAATTTTCATTCGAAAATGTCTATATTTTAATCACTGCAGTGGTTCTGTGGTGGAGTTGCTGCTTCACAGCCCCTGGGACCATGGTTCGATGCTGACAGCAGTGGCTGTCTGTGTGGTGTTTTGTACATTCTCCCTGTGACCACCGGGATGTTGTCTGGGTGGCCCGCTTCATCCCATAATCCAATGACGTGAAGGTTTCTGGGTTCATTGGCAAATTGTCGGTAGTGTGTGGGGTGATCACTGGTCCGTGTGGTCTTGGGGGTCTGAAGGGCCTGTTTCCACACTGTATCTCTAAGCTGAGCTGAGCTAAGACAATAAAGATTGTGGCGGCTGTGTTATATACATTTCTTGTCAACCTCCAGCTTCAAGATTATCTTCTTCCCACAAGCCACCAGGCTCTTGAACCACTCTGCACACAACCCGACTCAGCACCAAACAACTATGGACATTACACTACTAATGTTGCACTATTTACCTTGGCAGCATTTTCATTCCCCATCCTCTCTGATCTCAGGGCTTTGGACGCCAGCACTGAAATATTGCACCCAAAGTATGTTAGGAGGAACAGCACATCATATTTCGCCTGGGCAGTTTGCAGCCCAGTGGTATGAACATCGACTTCTCCAACTTTAGATAGTTCCTCTGTCCCTCCCGTCTCCTCCTCCTTCCCAGATCTCCCTCTATCTTCCTGTCTCCACCTATATCCTTCCTTTGTCCCGCCCCCTGACATCAGTCTGAAGAAGGGTCTCGAACCGAAACGTCACCCATTCCTTCTCTCCCGAGATGCTGCCTGACCTGCTGAGTTACTCCAGCATTTTGTGAATAAAAACCTTCGATTTGTACCAGCATCTGCAGTTATCTTCTTATGCAACTGTTCCACCTGATGAAACTGGTCTTGCCCGATCAGAGATATTCCCCATGTGCCATCCAGTACTTCCCATCTTCTCTATGGCTTCAAACTAGTTTTAGTCTCTTTTCCACATAGATTGGAGGGTCTTTGCCCTGACCCTTGCTTCTCTGCCCTGACCCTTGCTTCTCTCTCCACAGGTGCTGCCTGACCTGCTGAATGTTTGCAGCATTTTCTGTTTATGCTTCACTCCATGAAGCAGCCCTGGCTCCCCCTGTGCACTGTGACAAGTGTAATAAGAGGAAAAGGGAGTTGTTCTGTCCAGCGGCACCAGTGTAGAGGCAGACTTTTAACGTATCAGATCAATAACCTTTCATAAGATCTAATTTCCAAAAACTGCAGCAGCTGCAAATTTGAAATAAAAACGGAACATTTGTAATTGGCAGCAGTTCCAAATGTTCAGTGTTTATTTCAAACTTGCTGTTCCTTTATTTTCTTTTACATTTGAAACACTTTGCGATGTTCCTTATAACTTCAATGAACCATTCTTTACTTTTGAGTTCAGTCTTTCTTGCTTTGCATCAGCTGCTCATTGTGACCATTGACTAAGGAAAGGATGGCATTTGTTGCACTGCGTTTGTTTTGCAGTTTTCATTGCAGTGAATATTGCCCATGTAGAACTTCACCACAATGGAATTGTTCCCCAACCAATAAATAGCAGCAACAGCTGGAGATCCTGCACTCAGACACAGCTCCATCTCTTCTGAGTTACACTACACTGCGGGAACGATTTTATCCTCTTGGCTGGCGTACCTGATGATTTGGTTCGGAGAGCCTCAGAGCTGTGGACCTGATGACCACTGTGAGGGTGAAGCAACTGCACTCCCTGACGATGGGAAAGATGCACTGGGTGCAAGTACTGCACAGCACAACACCACTCCAGCAGGAGCAAATCATGCATTGGAGAGTGGAGAAAACACCACTGTTGGAGACGAGGCAAAAATGCCTCAGGAGGTGGCAGGACCAGCCAAGCCAATGGCAGAGGGTCGGCCTGAGGAAGACTCTCTGTTATTTGTTGTTCACTATTCAGTGTACAACAAATGCCTGCTTTAGCATTTAATAAATGTAGAAGGGAATTCTGTGCTGTATGCACACCTTGTATCTGGCTTTACACAGATCAGCACAAACATGAAATAAAACAGCTCCGAGATCAGTGGTAAATTTAACGAACAAGTCAGTTTATTGAAAGCTTTTCATAGTGCGTGTGGTTTAAAACACGTTGAGGGAACACAAAAAGTTTCAAAAATTCACTGTAGATACAGCATTTTGTATTTTCAAGGCACAATGCTGATTAACATAAATCAGCCAGCTAAACACAGTTACAAAGAGCAGTTTTCTAACATTCCAACATTCTATGTTGGCCATTTACCCATCATTCCCCAGTAAGTGATCTTGAAGCGAATTCCCAAAATTATCTCTGAACTGGATGGAGATATGTTTTCTTTTCTTATATCAATGGTGCAAAGGTACTTTATTTACACATGGTGTTAGATACATTGAAATTCATTGTTTTGCATTCAATTCAGTAAAATCATACTAAAGATAAAAACAATCATAAATAAATACAAAAGTGCAACAATTGTAGTCTTGGAATAGTAGACTTCACTTCTGAAGCAGAACACAGGGTCACGGAATTGTCACCAGCTTCTTGGCTTCAAGGTTTAAGTTCTTAAAGGTCCAGAGTCTAATCTTGGCCTTAAAGGCCCGTTGTCCTGGTAGTGGCACTGGGTCAGGGTTGCAGGGTCGGCCTGGCCTGGCGATGTTGTCCGTGTCCTCCAGCGCTGCTCCGCCGCTCCGTGCCGCTGCAGGCTGCGTCCGATCCGCACGCTGGTCCTCTGTGGGGCCTCCAGTGGCGCCCGATCCACACCATCCCCTGGAGAATTGAGGGGAGAATTACTTTTAACTATGCAAAGATCATCGGCAAGCGTTGAGGAAACAGGAAGGACCCTTTTTCCATCACACACGAGTCACCAACCGGGGAGCGTAAGTTTAAAGTGACTTGTGAAATATGTGCACAGAAGATGGGGAAACCAAACTGACCCAGAAAGTGGTGGAGTCTGGAAAACTTGGGGGAGAAGAGAAGTCTCAACATGTTTAAAAGTGCTGAACGTGCATGAGGAATAGGGCCTTCAGGGTTAAACACTCTCTTCTGGGAGTTGGGATGAGGCTTGGAAAGTTCTTTGGAACGGTCATCAATTTTTAAATTCAATTATACGTTATGACTACGATCATCACAGACCCACACCACCCTGACCACGCTCTCTTCCCCCTGTTATTATTGGATTGTGGGATGAAGCGGACCACCCAGAGAACATCCAGGTGGTCACAGGGACAATGTACTAAACACCAGACAGACAGCAACTGTAGTCAGCATCGAACCATGGTCTCTGGCGCTGTTAAACAGCAACTCCACCGCAGAACCACTGTATTACTTTAAATAAAAACATTTTGTAATTAAAATAAATAAGGATGTCAGTGCAAGAGTGTTGGGACAGAGTTATAACCTATCAGATCACTGATGTTTCACTAGAAATCAATAGATTGATCAATAGATCAATAGAAATCAACTGCAGCTTCTGCAATACTGTACTATTACAACATACTATAATATTACTATATACTAAAATATCCTATTACTATTACTTATGTTACTATTCCATAACTTAATTAACTCTGCACACAGCCCGACTCAGCACCAAACAACTATGGACATTACACTACTAATGTTGCACTATATACCTTGGCAGCATTTTAATTCCCCATCCCCTCTGATCTCAGGGCTTTGGCCTCCAGCACTTAAATATAGCACCCAATGTATGTTTTAGAAGAACTGGTGTTCTTCCACACCATAACTGGCCATTACTGCTGTAAGTCATCCACCTGCAATATTGGACCAGATTTCCGCCCTCCATGAGGGTAGGCTGACCTGCTGGGCATGTCCTATTGCCCTCCATTGACCTTCAAAATGGCCGCGCCGTTGTGTTTGGCTGCCCGTCGTCACTCACCTAGTCATCCATGTGTTCTGCAAGCCACCTTGGCCTACGAACGCCTAACTCTCCTGAGCATATGAGCCTCCGTCGTCGACTCCTTCATTCCAGGTCCCAGACAAACCTTCTTCGAGCGATCGCTCCCCGATCAACTCCCGGTAGTTGTGCGGGCCCAGCCTTACAGCCATCGCAGTATGAACTGCATTAGGAGGCGGAGTAAACGCGCGGGCGACTTGGAAAAGCTTAAGAACCTCGCCCGGGCACGCCCAAAATCGGCCTACCTCGCCCAGCGCTACGAAGTCGGTCCTGGTCGGCCTTACCGCTCCATCCACCAGCGCTCCCTCGAGCTCAGGTACGCCTCTCTCCGACCGATCATCCCGGTCCCCGGACAGCCGGACAGCAGGTCCCGGTCCCCGGACTTGCTCCCAGCAAGGCCATCTGTGAAGTGCAGCGGCGTGGTCTCCCTGAACCTCCACCCGCTGGAGTGGGAGCCGCTACCAGACCGAAGCTTACCTGCTGTCCCTGCTAAAGTGGCCCTGATCAACGCAAGATCCTTACCGAACAAGACCTTCATCCTCAACAATTTGTTCACCACCCGTGGATTGGACTTCTTACTTTATCACAGAAACCTGGCTTAACCCTGGTGAGCTTGCTCCACTCGTGGAACTCTGTCCTGAGGACTGTAACTTCTTCAGCTCGCCTAGGCTCTCCGGACGTGGTGGGGGCTTAGTCACTGTGGTTAAGAAACATTTCAACTGCCGCCTCCTGAACGCTGATCATTTCTCCAGTTTTGAGGTGTAACCAATTAAAGTAGACCTAACCTATCCCCTCTTAATTGTTCTTGTGTATCGCCCACCAAAAATGCATAAGGACTTCATCACCCAATTTGCTGATCTTATCTCTAACATTTTGCCCAAATTTGACCGGGTCATGATTCTTGGTGATTTTAACATTCATGTTTGCTGTCCTACTAAGCCTCTTATGAGTGAATTTATGCACCTGGTTGAGTCCTTCAATCTGACTCAACTTACCACTGGACCCACTCACAAGCTAGGCCATACACTCGACCTAGTGTTATTGTCCGGTTTCCCAATCTGCTATATTGAAATTATTGAGGCTTGTCTGTCGGAGCACAGCGCTATTATTTTTGATACATCTCTCCCTTTCTCTCCCGCCAAATCTCATCTCCCTGTTCGTTACTCCCGCAACATAAATTCATTGACTGCCAGTAAGTTCTCCGAGGCTCTCATAGCTGCCCCCAACATCTGCACTATTGAGGCTTCTCCCCCCCCCCCCATCTCAGCACTGAGGATCTCATCTCTTTATTTAATACCACTTGCTCTTCCATCCTGGATTCTGTTGCTCCTCTTAAAATGAAAAAGCCTAAGCCCAAAGGTCGGCCTTGGCTCAATGACTCCACCAGAGCCCTAAGAAGGGAGTGCAGAAAATCAGAACAGAGGTGGAAATGTGATAAGCTTCAAATTTCCTTCGAAATTCTGAGAAACAATCTTCTCAAATACCAGGAAGCAGTAAAGTCTGCAAGAGCACAATACTTTCCCGACCTTATCTCCAAAAACTCTCATAATTCTAAGGTCCTATTTAGCACTATTACCTCTGTCATATGTCCCACCCCCAGTACCAGCTTAGTTGGGTACCCTGCTAAGTGCGAAGAATTCTCTAAATTTTTCACTACCAAAGTTGAGAACATTAGAATGAACATTTCCCCTCCCACCCGTGACCTAGCTGTCTCACTAGTCTGTTCATCTAAATTGGACTGCTTTCAACCCGTCACTCTATCCTCCCTTGCAAAGCTTGTCTCCACTATGAAACCTGCAACCTGCCCCCTTGACGCTGTCCCCACTGCCCTTCTGAAGGATGTCATTGCAATAGCTGGTCCCAGCATCCTCTCTATTATCAACAGTTCCCTGGCCACTGGCACTGTTCCAACCTGTTTCAAGCACGCGGTGGTCCAGCCCCTCCTGAAAAAACCAAACATGGACCCCACCTTGCCTAGCAACTACAGACCCATTTCCAAACTGCCATTCCTATCAAAAGTCCTTGAAAAGGCAATTCTAAATCAATTACTGCCTTACCTGCACCAAAACACCATCCTGGAAAGTTTCCAGTCAGGTTTCAGAGCCCACCACAGCACAGAGTCTGCCTTGTTGAAGGTACACAATGACCTGCTTCTCGCCATCGACACCAGCGACTGCGCAATCTTGCTCCTTCTTGACCTCAGCGCAGCGTTCGATACAGTGGACCACACCATCCTTATTGACCGTATCCGGTACGCGGTTGGCATTGATGGCACTGCCCTGAGCTGGTTCGTTTCCTACCTCAAAAATAGGAGTTTCTCCATCAACATAGGCAGTTATTCCTCTTCCCCAGCTAGCCTCTCCTGCGGGGTTCCACAAGGCTCCATCCTAGGCCCCATTCTCTTCTCTCTATACATGCTCCCCCCTGGCCAAATCATTCAAAGGCACGGCATTTCTTTTCACTGCTATGCGGATGACACTCAGCTTTACCTCCCCCTGAAACCCAACAACCGGTCAAATTTAATCAGCCTTATGCACTGCCTTGAGGACATAAAATGTTGGATGGCACAGAACTTCCTTCAACTAAACGAGAGCAAGTCTGAGGTCATCTTATTCGCCCCCCCCCCCCCCAGTCAAACCGCATGTCAAAAACCTTGGCGTGATATTTGACTCTGCATTAAAATTTGACAAGCAAGTCAACGCTGTGGAAAAAGCCAGCTTCTTCCAGCTTCCTCCCGCCTAGACTACTGCAACTCCCTATACACCGGGATCAGTCAATCATCCCTGTCCCGCCTACAATTGGTCCAAAACGCCGCAGTGAGACTCCTGACGAGTACCTATAAAAGGGACCACATCACCCCGATACTGGCCTCTCTCCACTGGCTCCCAGTACAGTACAGAATCAATTTCAAGCTCCTCCTATTCACATACAAAGCCCTAAACGGGCTTGCCCCCCCCCCCCCATATCAGTGAGAACTGATGTACAGCACTTTGGTCAACGTGGGTTGTTTTTAAATGTGCTATACAAATAAAATTGACTTGACTTGACTATTTGTGCTTTGACATGTTCCTTTATACTGTGGAATACAACTGCCTCCTACTGCCCTCATCTACAGCAATTGTTCCTTTGTTTATTTCAAACTTACTGTTCCTTTTTTTTCCGTTTTCATTTGAAACACTTTACGATGTTCCATATAACTTCAATAAACCATTCTTTACTTTTGAGTTCAGTCTTTCTTGCTTTGCATCATCTGCTCATTGTGACCATTGACTAAGGAAAGGATGGCATTTGTTGCACTGCGTTTGTTTTGCAGTTTTCATTGCAGTGAATATTGCCCATGTAGAACTTCACCACTATGGAATTGTTCCCCAACCAATAAATAGCAGCAACAGCTGGAGATCCTGCACTCAGACACAGCTCCATCTCTTCTGAGTTACACTACACTGCGGGAACGATTTTATCCTCTTGGCTGGCATACCTGATGATTTGGTTCGGAGAGCCTCAGAGCTGTGGACTCGATGACCACTGTAAGGGTGAAGCAAATGCACTCCCTGATGATGGGAAAGATGCACTGGGTGCAAGTACTGCACAGCTCAACACCACTCGAGCAGCAGCAATTCATGCATTGGAGAGTAGAGAAAACACCACTGTTGGAGACAAGGCAAAAATGCCTCAGGAGGTGGCAGGATCATCCAAGCCAATGGCAGAGGGTCGGCCTGAGGAAGACTCTCTGTTATTTGTTGTTCACTATTCAGTGTACAACAAATGCCTGCTTTAGCATTTTATAAATGTAGAAGGGAATTCTGTGCTGTATGCACACCTTGTATCTGGCTTTACACAGATCAGCACAAACATGAAATAAAACAGCTCCGAGATCAGTGGTAAATTTAACGAACAAGTCGGTTTATTGAAGGCATTTCATAATGCGTGTGGCTTAAAATCACTTCGAGGGAACCCGAAAAGTTATAAAGATTCACTGTAGATACAGCATTTTATATTCTCAAGACACAATGCTTATTAACATAAATCAGCCAGCTAAACACAGTTACAAAGAGCAGTTGTAATCTCAATGTTGCAATGGATAATAACCTAAACAGAAATGCGAACCAAACAACTTTTCCCCTCACCAGATAAGGAACCCTGCTTTTCAGCAGTGTATTAGTTTTACATATTTACAACCCCTGATGCCTATGTTAATTCAGCTTGCAGTGCTGTGAAGGCTAAGTACATGAAGACATCTATTTATTACCGTCCCAACATTCTATGTTGGCCATTTACCCATCATTCCCCAGTAAGTGATCTGGTAGCGAATTCCCAAAATTAACTCTGAACTGGATGGAGATATGTTTTCTTTTCTTATATCAATGGTGCAAAGGTACTTTATTTACACATGGTGTTAGATACATTGAAATTCATTCTTTTGCATTCCATTCATTAAAATCATACAGAAAGATAAAAACAATCATAAATAAATACAAAAGTGCAACAATTGTTGTCTTGGAATAGTAGACTTCACTGAAGCAGAACACAGGGCCATGGAATTGTCACCAACTTCTTGGCTTCAAGGTTTAAGTTCTTAAAGGTCCAGAGTCTAATCTTGGTCTTAAAGGCCCGTTGTCCTGGTGGTGGCACTGGGTCAGGGTTGCAGGGTCGGCCTGGCCTGGCGATGTTGTCCATGTCCTCCAGCGCTGCTCCGCCGCTCCGTGCCGCTGCAGGCTGCATCCGATCCGCACGCTGGTCCTCTGTGGGGCCTCCAGTGGCGCCCGATCCACACCATCCCCAGGAGAATTGAGGGGAGAATTACTTTTAAATATGCAAAGGTGGTCACAGGGACAATGTACTAAACACCAGACAGACAGCAACTGTCGTCAGCATCGAACCATGGTCTCTGACGCTGTTAAGCTGCAACTCCACCGCAGAACCACTGTATTACTTTAATTAAAAACATTTTGGAATTAAAATAAAATAAGTAAGTATGTCAGTGCAAGAGTGTAAAGAAAGTGATGGCAGAATACTGAACACTGAAATGATTACCATTGGAATGTCATAAGAGGAAATGCATAACTTGTGGAGTATTTACATCGAGCAACATCTGTGTAGGGACAGACTTATAACCTATCAGATCAATGACCTTTCACTAGAAATCAATAGAGAAAACTGCAGCTGCTGCAATACTGTACTATTACAACATACTATAATATTACTATATACTAAAATATACTATGACTATTACTTATGTTACTATTCCATAAAAAAAATTAAAAATTAAAAACATATTACCTGCGATACTAAAAGACGTTTGAACTCTCAATTTCTCCATTGGCCAGCTTCTCTCTCGCTTCTGTATCGATGTAATCTCGCCAGGTCTCCAGGTGCTGAATCCAATTCCAATACATTGCATCCGGATACTTTGCTTCACTGTTCCTTTGAGCACTGATGTCTGCTTTGGCGTGGAGTGGTGGAAGATGGCGATATTTTCCTGGTATTAACTTTGTAAATGGGGTAATCTTGTTAATATTGCCATTTCTCTCAAGAAAAACATTGAATAACATGATCAGATCTAAATAGAACCACACCACACACATGCCAAGTAGTGATGTTACCATATTAGTTTAGTTTAGCTTTATCTTTAGTTTAAAGATAGCATGGAAATAGGGCTTTGGGCCCACTGCGTCCATACAGATGAATGGTCACACGTACACAAGTTCTATATTTATACATTAGGGATAATTTACAGAAGCCAATTAACCTGCAGAAATAAAGAACTGCAGATGCTGGTTTATAGACACATCAATCATTTGTGATCTCATTCAACAGTAACTGATGAATGATAATTTAACACAATAATGTTAAAACAATAATATTTTTCTTGTTGTGTTAAATTACAAACAAGGAACTGCAGATGCCAGAATCTTGAGCAAAACACAGAGTGCTGGAGGAACTGAGTGGGTCAGGCTGCATCCGTAGAGGGAATGGATAGGCAATGTTTCAGGTCAGGACCCATCTTCAGATTCAGATTTTTCACTGTATTTTGGTACATTTACAATAATAAACCAATAATAAATGAATACCAATTCTTTGCCCAATGATCGACCCCTAGAGTTCACATAAGCAGTTTGTTCGTACTGCAGGAGGAGAATGTTTTCAAATCAGTGAAGTACGTGGGCATTCATCAGCCACAATTTGCCTGTAAATGCTCCATGTCCTAGAAGCAAAATAACCAAACAGCATAACACAGATGCTGCACAACACCACGTAGTATTAATGTAGCACAATTTAGAAACGTAGAAAATAGGTGCAGGAGTAGGCCATTCGGCCCTTCAAGCCAGTTCCGCCGTTCAATATGATCATGGCTGATCATCCAAAATCAGTACCCCATTCCTGCTTTCTCCCCATATCCCTTGATTCCGTTAACCCTAAGAGTTATATCTAACTCTCTCTTAAATACATCCACTGCAATCTGTGGCAGAGAATTCCACAGATTCACAACTCTCTTTTCCTCATCTCAGTTCTACACCTTATTCATAAACTGTGACCCCTGGTTCTGGACTCCAACATCAGGAACATTTTTCCTGCATTTAGCCTGTCCAATCTCTGGAGAATTTTGTATGTTTCCATAAGATCCCGTCTCATCTTTCTAAATTCCAGTGAATATAAGCCCAGTGAATCAATTCTTTTAAGAAATCTTAAATCTTAAATCTTCTTAAGAAACCTTACAGACAAAATTCGGCACAGGGCAAGATTAACAAGTTTGCTGATGATACAAAAGTGAGTGGTTTTGCAGATAGTGAAGATAGTTGAGAATGATTGTAGCAGGATCTGGATCGATTGGCCAGGTGGGCGGAGGAATGGTTGATGGAATTTAATACAGAGAAGTGTGAGGTGTGGCATTTTGGGACGTCGAACAAGGGCAGGACCTACACAGTAAATAGTAGGCCTCTGGGCAGTGTTGTAGAGCAGAGCGATCTAGGAGTACAGGTGCATGGTTCCTTGAAGGTCGAGTCGCAGGTAGATAAGGTGGTCAAAAAGGCTTGTGGCACTTTGGCCTTCATCAGTCAGAGTATTGAGTATAGAATTTGGGAGGTCACGTTGCAGTTGTATAAGACGTTGGTGAGACCGCATTTAGAATATTGTTTTCAGTTCTGGGCACCATGTTACAGGAAAGATATTGTCAAGCTTGAAAGGGGTCAGAAAAGATTTACGAGGATGTTGCCTGGACTAGAGGGTGTGAACTATAGGGAGAGGTTGACTAGGCTGGGTCTCTATTCCATGGAGCGCAGGACGATGAGGGGCGATCTTATAGAGGTGTACAAAGCATAAGAGGAATAGATCGGGTGGATGTACAGTCTCTTGCCCAGAGTAGGAGAATCGAGGACCAGAGGACATAGGTTCAAGGTGAAGGGGAAAAGATTTAATAGGAATCCGAGGGGTAACTTTTTCATACAAAGGGTGGTGGGTGTATGGAATAAGCTGCCAGAGGAGGTAGTTGAGGGTGGGACTATCCTATCGTTTAAGAAAGTTAGACAGGTACATGGATAGGACAGGTTTGGAGGGATGTGGACCAAGTGCAGGCAGGTGGGACTAGTGTAGCTGGGACATTGTTGGCTGGTGTGGGCGAGTTGGGTGGAAGGGCCTGTTTCCACACTATCACTCTATGACTCTATGGATCAAATATATAGAAAAGTGATCAAAATCTTGATCATAGTAATAGGTTTGAAGTTAGAGAGGCAACTGCAAAGCTTGGAGTCTGTACAGCTGGCGATAACATTGAAGTCATTAATGTTTTGTTTAGTTTAGTTTAGTTTAGTTTAGCTTAGTTTTGTTTATTTCGTTGAGTTTAGAGATACAGCGCAGAAACAGGCCCTCTGGCCCACCGACAAATTTACATTTATATCGCGTCAATTAACCAACAAGCCTGTACGTCTTTGGAGTGCGGGAGGAAACTGGAGAAAACCAACGCAGGTCACGGGGAGAACGTACAAACTCCGTACTGACAGCACCCATAGTAAGGATCGAACCCGGGTCCCTGGCGCTGTGAGGCAGCAACTCTACCGCTGCGCCACCGTGCCACACTGTGTCATCCCACTTCTGCATTCACTTTGTAGACAGTGGGCAGAAATAAGGAATTGCTGATGCTGCTTCACAGCAAAGATAGACACAAAGTGCTGGAGTAACTCAGCTGGTCAGGCAGCATCTCTGGATACAAAAGATGGGTGACTTTTCGGGTTGAGACCTGTCTTCAGACTGAAAGTATGGGGTGGGGTGAGGGGGTAGGTGCAGAGCTGGAGCGAGATCCGGGCCAGTCAGGGCCAACCACAAATGATGTGACCCATTGTTGGCCAGGGAAGATGGGATCTCAAGATAAACAACGTGGAGAAATATGGAACTGCTGAAACATCTAGGAAGGATAAAGGGGCAAGGAGGAGGAGGGAGGGCACATAAAATAAGAACATTCATTGTTTATAGGACTGGGCTGTAAGCTACCCAAGTTGAGGTTAGTTTAGTTTAGTTTTGTTTAACGTCACGTGTACCGAGGTACAGTGAAAAGCTTTTGTTGTGTGCTAACCAGCCAGCAGAAAGACAGCACATGATTACAATCGAGCCATTCACAGTGTACAGATACATGATAAGGGAACAGTGTACCATGCAAGATAATGCCAGTAAAGCCTGATCAAAGATAGTCCGATAGTTCCTGACTGCTCACAGGTTGCGGTAGGATGGTTTTCAAGTGAAATGTGAGGTGATGTTCCTCCAAGTTTTGGTTTGCCTCGGCTTACAGGATCTCCTGGTTCCCAACCCCTTCCCATTCCCATACTGACCTTTCGGTCCTGTGCCTCCTCCATTGCCAGAGTGAGGCCACATGAAAATACACTGGGGGCCAATTTTACAGAGGCCAGCTGACCTTCAAATCCGCAAGTCTTTGGGAAGCGGTAGAAAATCGGATTACCCGGAAGAAACACACAGGGAGAATGTGCAAACTCCACACAGACAGCATGTGAGGCCAGGCCAAAGGGCCTGTATCCATGCTTTACCACTCTATAACTCTAAGACTAGGGACAATTTACAATTTTACCAAGCCAATTAGTCTACAAACCTGTACGTCTTTGGAGTGTGGGAGGAAACCGGAGCTCCTGGAGAAACCCACACAGGTCACGGGGAGAATGTACAAACTCTGTGCAGACAGCACCCATAGTCGAGAACGAACCCGGGTCTCTGGCGTTGTAAGGCAGAAACTCTATCGCTGCACCACTATAATAAGCATCTTTGGAGAAAAGGAACAACAGCCTGAAGAGGCAAGTTATCATCGTGGCAAGTCAGAGAAACCTAGAAGCATAGAAAATAGTTGCAGGAGGCCATTTGGTCCTTCAAGTCAGCACCACCATTCATTGTGATCATGGCTGATCATCCACAATCAGTAACCTTTGCCCAACTTCTCCCCATATCCCCTAATTCCACTAGCCCCCAGAGCTCTATCTAACTCACTCTTAAATTCTTCCAGTGACTTGGCCTCCACTGCCCTCTGTGGCAGAGAATTCCACAAATTCACAACTCTCTGGGTGAAAAAGTTCCTTTTCACCTCAGTTTTAAATGGCCTCCCCTTTATTCTAAGTCTGTGGCCCCTGGGTCTGGACTCCCCAACATTGGGGACATTTTTCCTGCATCTAGTTTGTCCAGTCCTTTTAGAATTTTATATGTCTCTATAAGATACCCTTTCATCCTTCTAAACTCCAGTGAATACAAGCCTAGCCTTTTCAATCTTTCCTCATATGTCAGTCCCGCCATCCCAGGGTTCAATCTCATGCGATTGAGGATTGACCGTGATGAGGTGCATAAAATCACAAGAGGAATAAATCGGGTAGATGCACAGAGTCTCTTGCCCAGAGTAGGGGAATCGAGGACCAGAGGACATAGGTTTAAGGTGAAAAGATTTAATGGGAATTTGAGGGGTAATGTTTTCACACAAAGGGTGGTGGGGGTATGGAACAAACTGCCAGAGGAGGTAGTTGAGGCAGGGACTATCCCAACGTTTGAGAAACAGTTAGACAGGTACATGGATAGGACAGGTTTGGAGGGATATGGGCCAAATGCAGGAAGGTGGGACTAGTTGGACTAATGTAGCTGGGACATGTTGGCCAGTGTGGACAAGTTGGGCCAAAGGGCCTGTTTCCACTCTATTGTATCACTCTATGACTTTAGGTTCTCCATGTTGAGTGAATGAACCCACACCCGAGTATAAAGTCTGCAGTAAACGTCAGGAGCATGAATGATCACAGGTAATTTGTCGAGATATGTATGCATGGCACTGACACATGCCAATATTTCTGTCAATGTTATAAAATGCTGTTTTGTGCATCTCATTTCCCAGATTCTTTACTCGAATAATACAACTGTTTGTCATGCTCAAGACAATAGTTTACAAGAAAGATATCTTCGGCATCAAGCAAGGTGTCGGTAAAATAGCAAACGAAATATGATTACATTCAAATGATGGAATATATTAGCATATATATAGTGTAATTAAGTATTAGCATCACAGATTGAGAATTTATGCTCCTGGAATTTGTTTCATTTCTATGCAAATGTAAAATTAATCTTGTTTCAGCTTTGTTGCATGTTACACATACAATTTTTACAAGGCATTTGGTGAACGACCAAAGACAAGGCAGAATATTAATTGCTACCTTAAAATAACTTCAAAGACATTTTGTGACCACTCATTCAACCAGTCCGCAGGTGAATACTTGCACAAAACTTTTATCACTCAAGAAAATTCCAACTCCATTTCCAACAACTTTAGTTTAGTTTGGAGATACAGTGTGGAAACAGGGCCTCGACCAGCGAGTCCATGCCAACCATTGATCATCCACTCACACTATTTCTACATTCTCCCACTTCTGCATCCACACGTCAAGGGACAATTTACAGAGGCCAAATAATCGACAAACCTACCTTTGCCCTTGGCATTTCACGATCAGTAGTGAACACAGTCAACAGTCACTCTGAAGAAGGGCCTCGACCCGAAACGTCACATATTTCTTTCCTCCAGGAATGCTGTCTGACCCATTGAGTTACTCCAGCATTCCGTGTCTATCTTCAGTGAGCTCAGTAACTTCAGAGAAAGCACCATTTCCATTTTCCTGGCAAGCAGATGGACAGAACTTATAACATAGAACTGTAGAGCACAGGAACAGATCCGTCAGCCCACAATGTCTGTGCCGACCATGATGTATGGCGGGAGTGTCCCAGGGAACTGCACGGGCCGGATCCACCCGCTGAACAACAGCGCGCCAACGACCGGGGCGGCGACCGAAGACCGGAACATGTCCTGGTAGGCCCGACTCGCCCCACGGGCCTCCCAGAGGACTGCGGTGAAGCCGGGTGGCGAGGCCTGCCTGGGCTGAACGAGCCTCAGAGGTGGCGGGGACGGAAGCCTCGGCGGCGGTGAGGCCTCATGTTTGATGAGCGTGAGGGGGGAGGATGTGGACCCAGTGTGGGGAGACCGCTGTGAGGAACAGTGGGAGAACAAAGGGGGACCCACTCTATCCCCCCCTACCACCCCACTCTCTCCCCCCCCACACTCTCTCCCCCCCACTTTCTCCCCCCCACACCCCCCACTCTCTCCCCCCCACACCACCACCCCCGTACCCCCCACTCTATCCCCCCCTACCACCCCACTCTCTCCCCACTCTCTCCCCCCCACACCCCCCACTCTCTCCCCCCCACACCACCACCCCCATAGCCCCCACTCTATCCCCCCCCACTCTATCCCCCCCCCACTCCATCCTCCCCCACTCTATCCCCCCCCACTCTATCCCCCCCCTACCACCCCACACTCTCCTCCCCCATTTCCCCACCACTCCTTCTTTCCCCCTCACTCCTACTCTCTCCTCTCGCCTCCTACCCCCACCCTCCCCTCTCGCCTCCTACCCCCACCCTCCCCTCTTACCCCCACCCTCCCCTCCTACCCCCACCCACTCGCCCACTCCCCTCCGCGGACCCGTTGGCGATGAAAGCCACTTACCGAGGGCGGAGGAGGAGGAGGCAGCTCCGGGTGCGGCGGCGGTGGCGGCTGCGGCCCGGCCGAGCCGGCTCTACTCGAGGCGGGCGGCGGCGGTGGATGCGGTGGGAGCTGCGACTGCTGGAGCGCGGCAAGGCGGCGGGAGGTGGGTCTACTCGATGCCGGAGGCGCGGCGGGAGGCGCCCACAACATGGCGGAGGGAGGAGGAGAGCGGCCGCCGTCTTTATGCAGCCGCGACGGGGCCGTCGGAGGAAGCAGCCGCTGAAGGAGGAGGAGAAGCTGCCCGCCTGTGTGCGGTAACGGTGTGGGGCGCGGGGGGGAGCGGGGAGGAGAGGACGCCGTGGGTTGAAGGGAAGGATGAGTGGACCATCAGTCCGACCATCTCCCCCCTGCTCGGAGTGTCCCGGGGGGGGGGGGGGAGCGGGCGGGGGGAGCGGGGGGGGGGTAGCGGGGGGGGGGGGGCGGGGATGGGGGAGTGCGGGCGGGCGGCCCCGCTAACGGCGGCCATCTTGTTTGTGCGAGCGCGTGCCCTAATGTGACGTCTCACACCCGATTAGAAATGAAACTTTAAAGTCCCTCGCACTTAAAACACATAAGACCAATTTAAATACTACTTGTTTTAAACAGCCGTCAGGACAGTGGCGCTAAAATTGTACCGTTTTGGCTATATGGAGCCAATTAACTTACAAACCTGTATGTCTTTGGAGTGTGGGAGGAAACTGAAGATCTGAGAAAACCCACGGGTCACGGGGAGAACGTACAAACTCCGTACAGACGGCACCCGTGGTCGGGATCGAACCCATGACTCTGGAGCTGCAAGCGCTGTAAGGCAGCAACTCTACCGCGGCGCCACCTTTGTTCAAATTAAACTTCCAATTTTTTTAAAGCTTGAATTTCATTGACTTATAAAGTCAAGTGGAGACACGAGAGACCGCAGATGTTTGAATCTACAACAACAAACAGGCTGCTGGGGGGCCATTGAGTCGTACAGCGTGGAAGCAGGGCCTACCTCTCAACTTGTCCATGCTGACCAAGCTCCACCTGCCTGCGTTTGGCCCATATCCCTCTCAATCTTTCCTATCTGTGTACCTGTCTAAATGTCTTTTTAATGTTGTTATTGTACTTGCCTCAACTATCTCCTCTGGTAGCTTGTTCCATACACCCACCATCATCTGCCCTCAGGTTCCTATTAAATCTTTCCCCCCTCACCTTTAACCTATGTCCTCTGGTTCTTGATTCCCCACTCTGAATAAAAACTGTGCGTTTACCTGATCAATTCCTCTCATGATCTTGAACACTTCTATAATATCATCCATCATCCCCCTGCTGTCCTCGGAAGCCCTAACCTGTTCAACCTCTCCCTATAGCTCAGGCCCTCTAGTCCTGGCAACATCCTCATAAATCTTCTCTGTACCCTTTCCAGCTTAACAACATCTTTCCGAAAACAGGATGACCAAAAATGAACACATCACTCTAAATGTGGCGTCACCAATGTTTTGTACAACTGGTACATGACCTCCCAGATGTTGTGCTCAATACTCTGACTGCTGAAGTTCAATGTGCCGAAAGTCTTCTTGACCTCCCTATCTACCTGTGACACCACTTTCACGGAACTATGTACCTGCACTCCAAGATCCCTCTGTTCTACAACTATCCCCAGAGCCCTGCCATTGACTTAGGTCCTGCCCTGGTTTTACCAATATGCAACACCTCGCACTTCTCTGTATTAAACACCATGAACCATTCCTCAGCCCACCTGCCCAACCAATCAAGGTCCCACTGCGATTTTTGACAAGCATCTTCCCAATCTACAATTCCATACAAGTTAGTGTCATCTGCAAACTTACAAATCATGCCTTGCACATTGTCAACCAAATCATTGATATGGATGACAAACAACAATGGGCCCAGCACTGAACACTGAGACACACCACTAGTCACAGGCCTCCGGTCTGAAACATCACCTTCCATCATCAACCTCTGTTTCTTTCCATGAAGCCAAATTTCTATTCTGTCAGTTCGCTCTACTTGGGTCCCATGTGATCTAACCTTCTTCCAGAGCAGCCTACCTCATGGAACCTTGTCAAATGCCCTGCTGAAATCCACATAGACAACATCTACTGTATATCTCTGCCTCATCAACCTTTTTGGTCACACCTTCACAAAACTCAACGGGTGAAATGCCACCAAACGTGGCTACTACTACATGTAGACACAGTGGGCTGTTTTTTTGCATCGTGTGCTAACTGGGTATTGTACCAATCGGGTATGGTAACAATCCCACTGATCTATATTCAAAAAAGGAATCTCACTGTACTTTGATAATAAAGGAACTATTAAACTATCAAACCAAATAAGATTTGTGAGACACAACATCCCACGTACAAAACCATGCTGACTATCCCTAATCAGACCTTGTCCATCTAAATGCATGTATATCTTATCCCTCAGAATGCTCACTACTAACTTTCCAGGCACAGATGTTAGACTCACAGGCCTGTAGTTCCCAGGGATTTTCCTGCAGCCCTTCTTAAAAAGAGGCTAAACATTTGCAACCCTCCACTCTTCCAGCACCTCACCCGTATTTAATAATGACACATAAATCTCACCCAAGTCACCGGCAATTTCCTCTCTAGCTTTCCATGGTGTCCTCGGGTAAATCTGATCAGGCCCGGGAGATTTGTGGTAATTGTAACGGTATAATGGTAAAATTATAAATTGTTCCACATGCATATGGATAGTGTTCGTGTATGGGGATCGTTGGTCGACGTGGACTTGGTGGGCCGAAGGGCCTGTTTCCACGCCACAACTCTAAATTAAACGAAACTAAACTAAATGTTGTGTTGGAAGGAACTGCAGATGCTGGTTTAAACAGAAGATAGATACGGAATGCAGGAGTAACTCAGCGGGACAGGCAGCATCTCTGGAGAGAAGGAATGGGCGACGTTTCGCATGGAGGCCCTTCTTCAGACCCTAAATTAAAATGTTCATGTTTTTAAAAACATAGTGAGGTAGTGGTATAACTATTATCACTTTGGGGTTGTATTTACTGCCAACAAAAGGAATATTCACTAATTCAGAAGAAAAAATGAACTTTTGAGGCAGATAAAGAGTTAAACCTGCAAACCTGATGCAATATCCCACTCACTTAATGGAGTGTTGTTTGGCTTTTGTTGCTGTCATGATTGATCGTGAATGTTTAGTATGCTCTTGTTGTTCTTGTTCCCAAAATAACTGCGGAATTTCATGCTGCATTATTTATTTATTTATTTATTTTTATCTGATGAGAAAATCAAAGCTGTCTTAATAAAAAAGCAAAATAAACCTATTGTTTGAAGGACATTTTTAAAAAAAATAGCCACAAAGTGCTGGAGTAACTCCATGGGTCAGGCACCATCTGTGGAGAGAATAGGGAGGCGATATTTTGGGTTGTGTCCACGATCAGCCCGAACGGGCCCCAGCTGTGCATGTCTTTGTCGGCTATGTTGAACAGTCCTTGTTCCAAATGTACTCCACTATCATCTCCCCACTCTTTCTCCCCGACATTACTGACTGCCTCCTGTATTAGGGCGGCACGGTGGCGCAGCGGTAGAGTTGCTGCCTTACAGCGAATGCAGCACCGGAGACTCAGGTTCGATCCTGACTACGGGCGCCGTCTGTACGGAGTTTGTACGTTCTCCCCGTGACCTGCGTGGGTTTTCTCCAAGATCTTCGGTTTCCTCCCACACTCCAAAGACGTACAGGTATGTAGTTTAATTGACTGGGTAAATGTTAAAAAAAATAAAAAATTGTCCCTAGTGTATGTACGATAGTGTTAGTGTGCGGGGATCACTGGGCGGCGCAGACTCGGTGGGCCGAAGGGCCTGTTTCCGCGCTGTATCTCTAAAAAAAGTATTTTTTAAAAACTCACTCATTTCATCAACTTTGCTCCCAGCATCCACCTGCACTCAAATTCACCTGGACTATCTCTGACACCACCTTTTTCACTCACTCTTTCTCCATCACAAGGGCGGCCACGGTGGCGCAGCGGTAGAGTTGCTGCCTTACAGCGCTTGCAGTGCCGGAGACCCGGGTTCGGTCCTGACTGCGGGTGCTGTCTGTACGGAGTTTGTACGTTCTCCCCGCGACCGTGTGGGTTTTATCTGAGATCTACGTTTTTTTCCTTACATACTCCACAGACGTACAGGCATGTAGGATAATTGGCTCGGTGTCTGTGTAAAATTGTCCCTGGTGTGTAGATTAGTGTTAGTGTGCGGGAATCGCTGGTGGGTGCGGACTCGGTCGGCCGAAGGGCCTGTTTCCGCGCTGTATCTCTAAACTAAAGAACAGACTATCAGCTGACGTTTACTGCAAACCCACTCACTCACACAATTATTTTAACTACACGTCCTCCCACCCTGCTTCTTGCAAGGATGCCATCCCTTATGACCAATGTCACCGTCTCCACCACAGCAGGCAGAGTTGCTGCCTGACAGCACTTACCCGGGTTTGATTCTGACTACGGCTGCTGTCTGTACGCAGTTTGTACGTTCTCCACATGACCACGTGGGTTTTCTCTGAGATCTTCTGTTTCCTCCCACACTCCAAAGACATACAGGTTTGTAAACCAATTGGCTTGGTAAAAATGTAAATTGTCTCTAGTGTGTGTAGGATAGTGTTAATGTGCAGGGATTGCTGGTCGGCATCGGCTCCACGCCTCTATCTCTAAATTAAACTAAACAAATCTGTTCCCAAGATGAGACTTTAGTACATAGTTAATCCAAAATGTCCTCTTTCCTCAGGGTGATAAATGTGGTATTCCCCCCTGCTGCTGTGGATGGATCCCTCACCCCCCGTTCTCCTCTGTATCCCATAGTTCTGCTCTCGCTTCCTTTTCCCACAGACGGAACAGGATGGAGTTCCTCTAGTCCTCACCTTTCACCCCATCTTTCACCCTACCATGGGTGTCAGAGGTCATGGGGAAAAGGCAGGAGAATGGGCTTAGGAGGCAGAGATAGATCAACCATGATTGAATGGCGGAGTAGACTTGATGAAACGAATGGCCTCATTCTTCTCCTATCACTTATGTTCATATGAACTCTGCAACCAACACATGATTCTCCTGAAACCAATTGCTGGATGCCCATGCATGCCTTTCAATGCAGGCTCTCAGTTTAACTTCTGAGGAATGCTTCCACTTACGCTGCAGTCTTATTTTAAATCCTGAAACATGAGATTCTGATGCAACCAAAAGGGCATCAGCAATGATCAATTCTCTCCACCATAAAGACCGAAGAAGGTGAGGAACAGAAGCAGAGGAAGAGGGGGGGGGGGGGGGTTCCAAAACCAGGGGCCACCGTTTAAGAATAAAGGGGAGGCCATTTAAAACTGAGATGAGAAAAAACCTTTTCACCCAGAGAGTTGTGAAGATGTGGAATTCTCTGCAACAGAGGGCAGTGGAGACCAATTCACTGGATGAGTTTAAAAGAGAGTTAGATAGAGCTCTCTAGGGGCTAGTGGAATCAAGGGAGAAGGCAGGCACGGGTTACTGATTGTGGATGATCAACCATGATCACAATGAATGGCGGTGCTGGCTCGAAGGGCCAGATGGCCTCCTCCTGCACCTATTTTCGATGTTTCTAAGATCATCTGGTCCTTCAAAGCTGTTGCCACCATTCATCTAGACCATGGGTGGTCTATCTTGTCACCATATTTCATCTAGACCATGGGTGGTCTATCTTGTCACCATATTTCCTGCGCCGTGATGCCCCTAGTGGCCATAACTGGTCCATGTTTTGAACAGCTTCTGCAACCCTTCGATGTAGAGAATTTCACTGATTTCTGTTCCTCTGTGCAGAAATGTCCACTCATCTCACCCCTGAGCAGCCGACACTTTTGTACGATACTGTGACCCATTCCACCCCCACCCCTTCAACCCTGGATAGTGTTATGGCTCAATATGAAAATAAGTAAATGCTAAAATATGTTTTAGCTTTGGAGACATTGGACACACAGAACCCAAAGTCTTATCTTTCTTTCCTTTATCATCCTACCTTGTTATCTACAACAATCACTTTATTTGCTTTGCAGCCAATTTGTCCTTCACTTTAGACTGTAGATTTTACAGTACACCGTGGAAACACCTTCGGCCCACCAAGTCCATGCCGACCAGCGATCTCTCACTATCCTACCCACTAGGGACAATTTATAATTCACCAAAGCCAATTAACCTACAAACCTCTACGTCTTTGGAGTGTGGGTGGAAACCGGAGCACCTGGAGAAAACTCAAGCAGTCACGGGGAGATCGGACTAACTCTGTGCAAGCAGCACCCGTAGTCAGGATCGAACCCCGGTCTCTAGTGCGGTAAAGCAGCAACTCTACCGCTACGCCACCATTCCGTCCTGTTGAGAATTTCCAGCATTTTCTCTCTTTATAACCGTAATCCAGAATGTGATATTTTAAAAATAAAACCATTTAGCTTGCATTTGAGTTTATTTATATTTTAATTTAGATTTTTGTTTAGATTTTTTAGATTTAAATTTTTAGATTTAGAGATACAGCGCAGAAACAGGCCCTTCGGCCCACCGGGTCCGCACCGCCCAGCGATCCCCGCACACTAACACTATCCTACACCCACTCGGGGTAATTTTTACATTTGCCCAGCCAATTAACCTACATACCTGTACGCCTTTGGAGTGTGGGAGGAAACCGAAGATCTCTGAGAAAACCCACGCAGGTCACAGGGAGAACGTACAAACTCCGTACAGACGCCGCCCATATTCAGGATCGAACCTGAGTCTCCGGCGCTGCATTCGCTGTAAGGCAGCAACTCTACCGCTGCGCCACCGTTTCCTCCCTTTGCCTACATAGAATCACCACCTTTCTGTTTGTGCCACTGAGAATTTGGTAATTGCAGCAATCTCAGTCGTTTCCTACACATGTATCGATTTTGACAAGCCAGGTTAGAAACTATCAGTCACTTCAGTCCACATGGTGATCCCACAATGCAATTGGGAAGATTGGCACCAATATTTGGTCAAGGATAGACACAAAGTGTTGGAGCAATTTAGCGGGTCAGGCAGCATCTCTGGAGGAAAAGAATGGATGACATTTTGGGTCGGGACTCTTATTCAAGGATGACAATACAATGCATCTGGAAGATCTTCAGTCAGAAGCTTGTCGGCTTGTGTGTTTTAGAGACCCATTTTATCTTCAGAGTTGGGAGTAACCAGTGGGGATGACATTCAGATCATTAAGAATGTCACAGGTTGAAACAATAAGAAATAGAATAATTAGAGGGCAGCACAGTGATGGAGTTGCTGCCTTACAACGCTAGAGACCCGGGTTCAATCCTGACTACGGGTGCTGTCTGTGCAGAGTTTGCATGTTCTCCCTGTGACCTGCGTGGGTTTTCTCCGGGTGCTCCAGTTTCCTCCCATTCTCCAAAGACATGCAGGATTGTAGGTTAATTGGCAGAGTGTAAATTGTCCCTAGTGTGTCGGATAGAACCTGTGTACAGGTGATCATGGTCGGCGTGGACCCAATGGGCCGAATGACCTGTTTCCATGTTGTATCTCCAAACTAAACTAAACCAAACTAAACTAAACTGCTATTTATAAAAATAATCTGCATATAAATAAGTAGAGTTTGAACAAATATAAATCAACTAGACCAAATTGACCCATTGGGCCCAAACCTCCCCTGCATTGGAGCAGCACCCCCTCCCCCCCCCCCCCCCCCTCCCTCCTCCCCTCCCCCCATCCCTCCCTCCACCCCCTCCCCCCTTTCACCTCCCCCCTTCCCCTCCCCCCTCACCCCCTTCCCCTCCCCCCCTTCCCCTCCCCCCCTTCCCCTCCCCCTCACCCCCTTCCCCTCCCCCCCCACTCCATCCCCCTCAAGCCCCTTATCCTCCCTCCTTTCCCGTACCTCCTTCCCCCCCATCCTCCCTAGGAGATAGATTTAAACTTTTAAATGTGAATAACTTTTAAAACATAACACCGATTTCAATGAAACTTCTTCTATGAGCACCAAAGGGACGACGGTGAGTAAGGTGGGCATAAAGTTGTCGCGCTATCGTGTACCGTTTTGGCAAACAAGCATATTAGTATATAGATGTTTTTGATAATGAACATTTTTTACAGATCCTATAGGGTTTCTCCATAAAGTTTGGATGGTTTGCTTTATCTTTGAACCTTCAAAGGGAAGGAGTGCTTATTGATCCAAGTTCTATGCCTTCATGAAAAAAAATCAAAAGCTATTCTATTTTTAACAGAGATTTAGAGGTTTAAGATCAGAACAGTGTGTCAGATATGCTTAAATAAGCACAAACAGCAAGTCACTGCAATATTCTCAGCTATTTCATTGGTGATGGATCTACCCTTCTCATCCCATACTACCTCTATTCCCTTTTATCCCACTTCTTTCCCCTCTCCCTGTCCACTTTCCCTCAAACTCCTCCCTCTGGCTTTATATTTCACCCCTCCTCTTCCCTCCTTATCAGACACCTTTGTTTTCAACCCAAGAGCATGGTTTCAGATGATCAAGCCAAACCAAGATTCTTAACATCTATAAGGAAATGATGACCTTAGCAGACTGGGAAATTTTCAAAAGCGTTTTCAAAGATGTATTCAAGAGAGTTTTAGATATAGCTCTTAGGGCTAACGGAATCAAGGGATTTGGGGAGAAAGCAGGAACAGGATACTGATTCTGGATATAGGCACAAAATGCCGAAGTAACTTAGCGGGACAGGCAGCATCTCTGGAGAGAAGGAATGGGTGATATTCTTCAGATTGGTTCTGGATGATCAGCCATGATCATATTAAATGGCGGTGCTGGCTCGAAGGGCCAAATGGCCTATTCCTGCACTTATTTTCTATGTTTTTGATAAGTTCCACATTAAAGAGTGCTTATTAAATTCTAAACTGTGGGCAAAGTAAATCCTGAGAATAAATAATTCTCTAGTGGAAGGTTAGCAATGCTTGTTAGAGTGAGCTGTGCAGTTTGTGTCACTAACACACTGTAACACACTGCAAGAGAGAGCTGGATAGAGCTCTTAAGGATAGCGGAGTGAGGGGGTATGGGGAGAAGGCAGGAACGGGGTACTGATTGAGAGTGATCAGCCATGATCGCATTGAATGGCGGTGCTGGCTCGAAGGGCTGAATGGCCTACTCCTGCACCTATTGTCTATTGTCTATTGCCTATTGAAAGAAACACTTTAAAACGAGAGTATTTTTCAAAGAAGACATATCAGTGAACCAAGTAATGGTGGTTGGAATTTAGCTTAGACAATTGTGTGAATAGGAAGCAAAGGTAGGCAGACGTCTGGCATTTTCCATGAAGGGTGTTAAGTTAGTAATGTAGGATATTGAAATAAAATTGGTAATGGTATTGGTTTATTATTGTCACATGGACCAAGGTATAATGATTTTGCATATGATTTAGGCCGGCACGGTGGCACAGGGGTAGAGTTGCTGCCTTACAGCGAATGCAGCGCCAGAGACCTGGTTCAATCCTGACTGCGGGTGCTGTCTTTACGGAGTTTGTACGTTCTCCCCGTGACCTGCGTGAATTTTCTCCGAGATCTTCGGTTTCCTCCCACACTCCAAAGACGTACAGGTTTGTAGGTTAATTGGCTTGGTAAATGTAAAAATTGTACCAAGTGGGTATAAGATAGTGTTAATGTGCGGGGATCGCTGGTCGGCGCGGACCCGGTGAGCCGAAAGGGCTTGTTTCCGCGCTGTATCTCTAAACTAAACTAAATCATACTACAAATCAGTCAAATCGCTCTCTACACAAGTACAACAGGTAGTGCAAAGAAAATAATAACCGGAGTGCAAAATATGGTGTTGCCGTGTTAGAGTAGAGTAAATCAGGGGTGAAGTGTTAGAGTTACAGAGAAAGTGCACATTAAAAAAACGTGCAGGGTTACAAGGTGGTAGGTTGGGAGATCAGGACTATACCCATAGCTGAGAAAAGGTCCATTCAGTAGACTGATAACGCTGGAGAAGATAGACACAAGGTGATTGAGTAACTCAGCGGGTCAGGCAGCATCTCTGGACACTAAGGATGGGTGACTGCAGTTCCTTGTTTCTACATTAACACTGGAGAAGAAGCTGTTCCTGAATCTGATGCTGCATGCTTTCAGCTCTTGTATGTTCTGCCTGACGGGACAGGAGAGACGAGGGAATGACCAGGGTATGAGTTGGCCTCGATTATGTTGGCTGCTTTCCCGAGGTGGCATGAATTGTAGGTGGAGTCAACGTTGGTGGGAGAGGCTGGACTGGGCTGCATCTACTACCCTCTGCAATCTCATACAGACTTGCACAGAGCAGTTGCCAAACCAAGTTGTAATGCATCCTGCATTCTATGGTGTTTCTATGGAAATTGGTACAAGTCATTGGTGACATGTAAGTCAATTCCCTGCATCTTTGGAAATTATTGGTGATATTTATGTTCAGAAACGTTAAGCTCTCAACCATGTTCACTTCAGCACTTTTGAAGTCAATGAGCTTAGCTCCTTCAAAAGGCCGGCATGTTGGCACAGCAGGAGAGTTGCTGCCTTACAACTCCAGAGACCCAGATTTGATCCTGACTACAGGTGCTGTCTGTATGGAGTTTCTCCAGTCTCCCCGTGACCTGCGTGGGTTTTCCCCGGGTGCTCCTCCCACTCTTCAACGATGTACAGGTTTGTCGGTTAATTGGCTTGCCATAATTGTAAATTTTCCCTAGTGTGTGTAGGATAGTGTTGGTGTGCGGGATCGCAGGTCAGTGCTGACATGGTGGGCCGAAGGGTTCCTTGCTGTATCTCTAATCTAATTAAAAAGGACACAAAGTGCTGGAGTAACTCAGCAGGTCAGGCAGAATCTCTGGAGAACTTGGATAGGTGACATTCCGGGTCAAGACCCTTCTTCAGTCGCTCCATCGTCTTTCTGACATTGAGCGAGAGGTTCTGCCCAGACACCATGTCTGCTTCCTTGCCAATCTCTATCCTGTCATAGTTAGGGATCGGTGGTGAGATCTGAAAACTTGTAAATGGAGTCAGAGCAAAATTTGGCCACACAGTCCTAAGTGGCAGCAGGCAGTGAAGAAAGCTACTGGCATGTTGGCCTTCATAACGAGAGGATTTGAGTACAGGAGCAAAGAAGTCCTTCTGCAGTTGTATAGGGGCCTGGTGAGACCACATCTGGAGTATTGTGTGCAGTTTTGGTCACCTAATTTGAGGAAGGACATTCTTGCTATTGAGGCAGTGCAGCGTAGGTTCACGAGGTTAATCCCCGGGATGGTGGGACTGTCATATGAGGAAAGATTGGAAAGACTAGGCTTGTATTCACTGGAATTTAGAAGGATGAGAGGGGATCTTATAGAGAAGTATAAAATTATAAAAGGACTAGTCAAATCCTTGGACTATACAGGAAAAATGTTCCCAATGTTGGGGGAGTCCAGAAACAGGGAACACAGTCTAAGAATAAAGGTGAGGCCATTTAAAACTAAGGTGAGAAGAAACTTTTTCACCCAGAGAGTTGTGAATTTGTGCAATTCTTTGCCACAGAAGGCAGTGGAGGCAAGTTCACTGGTTGAATTTAAAAGAGAGTTAGATAGAGCTCTAGGGGCTAGTGGAATCAAGGGATATGGGGAGAAGGCAGGCACGGGTTACTGATTGTAGATGGTCAGCCATGGTCACAATGAATGGCAGTGCTGGCTCGAAGGGCCAAATGGCCTCCTCCTGCCCCTATTTTCTATGTTTCTATGTATAGGAAGTATAGAAAGTGACTGAGAGCCTTGATGTTGAGAATTATCGTGGAGTGGATTTTGTTGCTATTAAAGTGCTCAATTATTAACATACCCAATCAATATAAACCAGAGATCAAGAATGCCAAATAGACTACTGGAATACATAGCCAAAATCACGAAATGCAAGCCATTAGAGGGAATAATTAAATCTGAAACTCATCACAGTCTTTAAACCAGTCAGAACCTTATCCCAAGGTGGAACTGTCAAAGAGGGCACAGGTTTAAGGTGAGAGGGGCAAATTTGAAAGCAGATGTTGAGGGCAAGTTCTTTTTTTAACACAGAGTGGTGGGTTCCTGGAATGCACTGCCAGAGGTGATGGTGGAGGCAGATACGATAGTGACATTTAAGAGGCTTTTAGATAGGCACTTGGATATGCAGGGAATCTTCTTTTGTGTCACATTCGCGTTCTGCAGAGACCGTTCCCTCTGTACCTCCCTGGTCCACTCGTCCCTTCCCACCCAAACCACCCCCTCACCTGCAACCACAGGAGATGCAACACCTGTCCCTTTACCTCCCCCCTCAACTCCATCCAAGGACCCAAACAGTCTTTCCAGGTGAGGCAGAGGTTCACCTGCACCTCCACCAACCTCATCTATTGTATCCGCTGCTCTAGATGTCAACTTCTCTACATCGGCGAGACCAAATGCAGGCTCGGCGATCGTTTCGCTCAACAGCTTCGCTCAGTCGGCCTTAACCAACTTGATCTCCGTGTGACTGAGCACTTCAACTCCCCCTCCCACTCCCAGTCTGACCTTTCTGTCATGGGCCTCCTCCAGTGCCATAGTGAGGCCCACCGGAAATTGGAGGAACAGCACCTCATATTTCGCTTGGGCAGCTTGCAGCCCAGCGGTATGAACATTGACTTCTCCAACTTTAGATAGTTCCTCTGTCCCTCTCTTCCCCCCTCCCCTCCCCAGTTCTCCCACTGTCTTCCTGTCCCCATCTATATCCTTCCTTTGTCCTGCCCCCCTGACATCAGTCTGGAGAAGGGTCTTGACCCGGAACGTCACCCATTCCCTCTCTCCTAGATGCTGCCTGACCTGCTGAGTTACTCCAGCATTTTGTGATGCCTTCTTCTTTCATGTCCATCATTCAAATGTTGCATCACTATCGTCGTCCGTCCTGAAAAGGGTGCAAGCTTCTGGCGACCATCAGTGGGAGCCATCACTTGTACAGTAGACGATGGTGGTAGCAGAATTACCTCAGGACACTTCCAGTTTCCAGCCCCGCCATGTGGTCGCTTCTGCTATGGGGCCAAGCAGGGAATGAAAGGATATGGATCATGTGCAGGCAGAGGAGATTAATTTAGCTTGGCATTATGTCCAGCACAGACATTGTGGGCCGAAGGGCCTGTTCCTGTGCTGTACTGCACTATGTTTCTATGTTCTATCACTCCAACATTCAGGAGTTAGGAGTCAAGAATATTTTATTGTCAAAAGTCCTACTTTTGAAATTCCTACTTGCAGCAGCACAAAATATGTACACATAGTATGTAGTCATTATAATAAACGAGAAAAAAAGGCCAGGATATATATGTGTGTGTATATATATATATATATATACATACAATATATGTGTGTGTGGGCGTAATTTTTTGTACAGGTTTGTATTCTGAGGAATGACAGGAAAAACCCTGCTTTAACCTAAAGAACAGACTTTTGATGTTTGCCATATGTATAAATATAAAAGATAAAGATATGTAATTCCATTCTGCTTCCTACATTTACCTGGTATCTCGTACATGTTTTAATGTTTGAACACAGCTTGAAGGGTTGATGGAAACCCCACTGTAAAGGGTGTAATCTTCTTGTTGAATGACAATGAAATTATATTATTAACCTTTAATTCGGAGTATCCTTCACATGCACAGTTACAAAAAAGAATCAAACTGGCATTATAATACAAATCAAAAAAATAGTAATAATTTAATACATAACATAGTTTTCTATGAAGCCTCACCTTCTGCCCAGCTAATCCAATATAATACGGGCCTCTATAGATTATTACTGAGCATTACGGTGGCCTCAAATACATCAGACTTGATTTTACAGCTACTGGACTAATAGGCAGAGAGTTCATAGGCCTCTCTCTGTTTGGGGTGTGCCACCCATCATATGTTATCTGCAGGACCTTCGCTAACCTACCTATCCCACTCACTCCATTCATCTCACTCACCCACACACACTCATAAGTTCACAAGTGATAGGAGAAGAATTAGGCCATTCGTCTCACCAAGTCTAGTCCATCATGCAATCATGGCTGATCTATCTCTCCCTCCTAACCCCTTTCTCCTGCCTTCTCCCCATAATAACCTCTGACACCCGTACTAATCAAGAATCTATCTATCTCTGCCTTAAAAATATCCACTGACTTGGCCTCCGCAGCCTTCTGTGGCAAAGAATCCCACAGATTCACCACCCTCTGATTAAAGAAATTCCTCCTCATCACCTTCCTAAAGGAGCGTCCTTTAATTCTGAGGCTATGACCTCTGGTCCTAGACTCTCCCACCAGTGGAAACATCCACCTATCCACGCCTTTCACTATTCGGTAAGTTTCAACGAGGTCCCCCCTCATCCTTCTAAACTCCAGCGAGTACAGGCCCAGTGCCGACAAACACTCATCACTCTCACTCACTCACTCACTCACTCACTCACTCACTCACTCACTCACTCACTCACTCACTCACTCACTCACTCACTCACTCACTCACTCACTCACTCACTCACTCACTCACTCACTCACTCACTCATCACTCACTCACTCACTCACTCACTCACTCACTCACTCACTCACTCACTCACTCACTCACTCACTCACTCACTCACTCACTCACTCACTCACTCACTCACACACTCACTCACTCACTCATCCCCCCACCCACTCACTCACCCCCCCACCCACTCACTCACCCCCCACCCACTCACCCCCCCCACCCACTCACTCACCCCCCACCCACTCACTCACCCCCCCCACCCACTCACCCCCCCACCCACTCACTCACCCCCCCCACCCACTCACCCCCCCACCCACTCACCCCCCCACCCACTCACACACTCACACACACACACTCACTCACCCCCCCACCCACTACTCACCCCCACTCACACACCCACTCACTCACTCCTCACTCACTCACACACCCACTCACTCCTCACTCACACACTCACTCACACACACACTCACTCACACTCACTCACACTCACTCACACTCACTCATTCACTGACATACACACACACTCACTTACTCACTCGCTTGCTCGCTCTCACACTCACTACCAGTGGAGGGTGAGGGGAAGACTCTTTAATCCATGAATGCTAGGGGTCCTATAATTCAATCAAACAGTTGTTACAGTACTAATTTATATTGGCCTCTTTGGACCAATGGTATATTAAACTAATTGAATATAAGCAGATAGGCAATGACCTGTTGTTGAAAGCACTGATGTGACTCTTTTAGAAATGTGCCAATACTAGGCCGATTGACGTCCAAACTGATAAGCACCTTAGCATTTGTTAGTAAGATGTACAGAAGTTATTTGCAATGCATTCCATGAATTTGGATGTAGACACAAAATGCTGGAGTAACTCAATGGGTCAAGCAGCATCTCGGGAGAGAAGGAATAGGTGAATCAGTCTGAAGAAGGGTCTCGACCCAAAACGTCACCCATTCCTTCTTTCCCGAAATTCTGTCTGACCCGCTGAGTTACTCCAGCATTTTGTGTCTACCTTTGATTTAAACCAGCGTCTGCAGTTTGTTTTCCTATCCATGAATTTGGATCTTCAATAATTGTAAAATGATAGATGAAGCTGGTTATAATTAACAAGACCTTCCACCAGCTTCAATCAGCACCAATTTTTAATATTTAAAAATTGCAACAAAGTGGAGGTGACCGTCTCAAGGATTGCGAGCAATTTGAAATCAATCAGTTCACAATACGTCCCATTGAACACCCTGTGACAGCTTATTGATTTTTAGCTGTTTTCTGACGAGATAATACTAAATCTGAGATAACACTTTCAATTGTGCCTCTCGGTTGAAAGTTTTATAATCGAAAATTATTCTTGTAAGGAGTCAGCTTAGTTTTCTAACTTTTTAAAAACAACAATTAGAATGTCAAACGCCTTTTCTAGCCAACTACAATTTATGTTCAGGTAGCCAAGATTATCAGTGACCAAGTTATTCATGCACTCCACTTGCTGTTAATTCAATATTCCACATTAAAAAAAATTTGTTATCTTACAACCTGTAATTAGACAGTCAGCCAATAAAAGAATAGCTTAATTGATGATGAAGAGGAAGTTCCAAATTTCAGAAAGAAATATATAAATATATATATATATTCATAAGTAGAGCACAGATTGATGTTGCACTGCTGAGATGCATATGCACATTATAGTGAAAGGTCTGGATAGAGTGGATGTGGAGAGGATGTTTCCACTAGTGGGAGAGTCTTGGGCCAGAGGCCATCGGCTCAGAATGAAAGTCCGTTCCTTTAGAAAGGAGACAAGAAGGAATTTCTTTAGTCAGAGGGCAATTCATTGCCACAGACGGCTGTGGAGGCCAAGTCAATAGATATTGACAGATTTTTGATTAGTACAGGTGTCAGGGGTTATGGAGAGAAGGCAGGAGAATGGGGTTGAGAGGGAAAGATAGATCAGCCATGATTGAATGGCGGAGCAGACTTGATGGGCCGAACGGCCTAATTCTGCTCCGAGAACATATGAACTTATTATATACATGCAGACACACACCCATATATACATATATATATATATATATATATATATATATACACACATACATATATACACAAACATCTTTTATGCACACACATTTGTATGTAGAGCACAGTTTTATTCTGCACTGCTAAAATATCATTCCAGAGTGTACACCAGTGGCCTTTTTGGAATCTAGACCTTTATTACTCATTTCTAATTGCCCTTGAGAAGGAACTGCTGAACTGCCTCATTAAGGCACCGCAGTGGTGGTGAGAGTAGTGTATGAGGCTTTTCGAAGGGCACAAGGATATGTGGGGAATGAAGGGATATGCGGGAGGAGAGCGGCAGAATTGGTTAGTTGAAAATGGCACCATATTCTACACTGACATTGTGGGCCAAAGGGCTGTTCCTAAGCTGTACTGCCCCATGTTCTTTGATCATCTTGCTTAATTGACCAGCGAAAAAGGCTTTTCACTGTTGCTTGGTACACGAGACAATAAACTAGACTGAACTGAACTGAACTGAACCCAGAAAGAACAGCTGTCTGTATTGTAGACGGTGTAACTTGCAGCTGGTGGAGATGCATGTGAGCAGATAGGCTAATATTTTATGGAACTCCACTTATCCAGGCAAGTGAGGAGAATTCTCCCACACTCCTGACTCGTGCTGCATAGATATCAGAACAGGTTTGGGGTGTCTACTGCCTCTCTTCTCATGAGCTGTGACAGGCAGGGATCCAGTTAAGGAGAAGGGTCTCGACCTGAAACGTCAACCTTCCTTCTCTCCCGAGATGCAGCCTGACCCGCTGAGTTACTCCAGCATTTTGTGGCCACCCAGCATTTTGTGTCTATCTTGATCAGAGTAGATGGATTAGACAGTCAGAAACCTTTTCTCGGGCAGATATGATATAAACTAGAGGGCATAGCGATAAGGTCAGAGAGGAAACATATAAAGGAAATGCTTGGGGCAAGTTTTGATATATAGACCAGGTTGGTGCTGGAATGCATTGCCAGAGGTGCTGATGGAGGCAAATATGGCAGTGGTATTTAAGAAATGTTAGATCAACATGTGCATCAGCAGGGAAAGGAGGGGTGTGGAGCATGCTCAGGCAGAACAGATTAGTGTAAGTAGGCATCAAGTGTGGCAAAGACATTGTGGACCTAAAGATTGGTCCTGTGTTGGACTATCTAGATTAATTCACCAGAATAAGTGTACAGCGCCCAGCTTGGCTGCGCAGGGGGTCAGTTTCATTGTATGCTTTTCCCAGATGTCAAAGGAAGGCTCTGAACCTTGCCCCAGCCTGGGCTTGCAATTTGGTTGGACAACAGAGAGCTGGGCAGCGGTAGAATTGCTTACTTACAGCGCCGGCAACCCGGGTTCGATCTTAACTACCAGTGCTGCCTGTACAGAGTTTGTACGTTCTCCCCGTGACCTACGTGGGTTTTCTATAGGATATCTGGTTTCTTCCCACACTCCAAAGACGTTCAGGTTTCTAGGCTAATTGACTTGGTAAAATTGTAAATTGTTCCTAGTGTATGTAGGATAGTGTTAGTGTGTGAGGATCACTGTCAGTTTAGTTAGTTTCGTTTATTGTCACGTGTACCGAGGTACAGTGAAAAGCTTTTGTTGCGTGCTAACCAATCAGCGGAAAGACAATGCATGATCCATTCACAGTGTACAGATACATGATAAGGGAATAAAGTTTAATGCAAGATAAAGCCAGGAAAGGACAATCAAAGATAGTCCGAGGGCCATCAATGAGGTAGATAGTAGCTCAGAACTGTTCTCTAGTTGTGGTAGGATGGTTCAGTAGCTTGATAACAGCTGGGAAGAAACTATGCCAAATCTGGTGTGAGTTTTCACTTTTCTATACCTTTTGCCCGATGAGAGAGGGGAAAAGAGGGAGTGACCAGGGTGAGACTGGTCCTTGATTATGTTGCTGGCCTTGCCGAGGCAACGTGAGGTATAAATGGAGTCAGCGTGCGCTCGGTAGGCCGAAGGGTCTGTTTCCGCGCAAGGTTACCAGCGACCTTCTTCCTCTGAGAATAAAGAATCAAACGACTGCAGATATAAATCTAATACAAAGCCTGGTATTTATTCACAAATAACATAACATAACATAACAACACTTTATTGTCATTCGGCACAACACCGAACGAAATTTCAGCAGTCACAAGACACAGCAAAAAAGAAAAGAACACAGGACACACGACCCCAACACAAACATCCATCACAGTGACTCCAAACACCCCCTCACTGTGATGGAGGCAACAAAACTTCCCCTCTCTTCCCCCCGCACCCACGGACAGGCAGCTCGACCCCCTACCGCGGCAACCGACACGCACAGCCCCCGCAAGAGGATGGAAGGCCCCGCGGCCGAGCCGCCCCGGGCACCGAAACGTCCTGCGGCCGCACCGGGCGATGTTAAGTCCAGCGGCCGAGCCGCACCGGGCACTGAAACGTCCCGCGGCCGAGCCGTACCGGGCACTGAAACGTCCCGCAGCCGAGCCGCGCTGGCGATGTTAAGTCCAGCGGCCAAGCCGCGCCGGGCACCGAAACGTCCCGCGGCCGAGCCGCACCGGGCACTGAAACGTCCCGCGGCCGAGCCGCACCGGGCACTGAAACGTCCCGCGGCCGAGCCGCACCGGGCACTGAAACGTCCCGCGGCCGAGCCGCACCGGGCACTGAAACGTCCAGCGGCCAAGCCGCGCCGGGCACTGAAACGTCCCGCGGCCGCACCGGGCGATGTTAAGTCCAGTAGCCGAGCCGCACCGGGCACTGAAACGTCCCGCGGCCGAGCCGCGCCGGTGATGTTAAGTCCCGCAGCCGAGCCGCGCCGGGCAATGGAAGGCCCCGCGGGCGAGCTGCGCCCCGGGGAAGAGACCTAATAAAAGAAAGGTTTCCCCCCGCCCCACCCCACCCCACCCCCCCACACCCCACACCCCCACCACACATACACAGCCAAAAACAGAAACAAAAACCATCCCAACACCGACACAAACAAAAAAAAAAAAAAAAAGACAACAGACTGCCAGAGAGTCGCAGCAGTTAGGCGCAGCCAACTCCTCCCAAAATTGCTGGAGTAACTCAGCTGGTCAGGCAGCATCTCAGGAGAGAATTCCTTCTCTCCTGCGATGCTGCCTGACCTGCTGAGGTACTCCAGCATTTTGTGAATAAATACCTGCGATTTGTACCAGCATCTGCAGTTATGTTCTTATAATACAAACCCTGTGCTTGATGTACTCGTTGAATTAAGTAGAGTTTGCTCACTGAGTAAAGACTAAGTGCTAAAGGTTGATAACCTATCATCAATACAGAGCTGCAACATGACATCCATTCACATAATTGGAACAGTGTCTGGCCATTGAGTTTGTGCTTTGCTCTGCCGTTACTATTTATGCTCTGTGCTCTTTCCAAAACTTTAAACGTGAATTCTCATCTTGCAGCTGTTGCGAAGCAGGAAATGTTATTGTATCGTTCAAACAGAATGAAAGTGCCAACAGTATTTAATCAATTATTGAAATGCATACATTTTAAATAAATGTTCATTATTAATTGCATCCCAGTTATTAATTGTGCTTATTTTGCAAATCTATTCAGAAAATAGGTGCAGGAGGAGGCCATTCGGCCCTTCGAGCCAGCACCGCCATTCATTGTGATCATGGCTGATCATCCACAATCAGTAACCCGTGCCTGCCTTCTCCCCATATCCCTTGATTCCACAAACCCCAAGAGCTCTATCTAACTCTCTTTTAAATTCATCCAGTGAATTGGCCTCCACTGCCCTCTGTGGCAGAGAATTCCACAAATTCACAACTGTCTGGGTGAAAAAGATTTTCCTCATCTTAGTTTTAAATGGGCTCCCCTTTATTCTTAGACTGTGGCCCTTGGTTCTGGACTTCCCCAACATTTTTCCTGCATCTAGCTTGTCCAGTCCTTTTATAATTTTATACATTTCTATAAGATCCCCTCTCATCCTTTGAAATTCCAGTGAATTCATGCCCAGTCTTTCCAATCTTTCCACATATGACAGTCCCGCCATCCCGGGGATTAACCTCGTGAACCTATGTTGCACTGCCTCAATAGCAAGAATGTCCTTCCTCATTTTGGGAGACCAAAACTGTACACAATACTCCAGATGTGGTCTAACCAGGGCCCTATACAACTGCAGAAGGACCTCTTTACTCCTATACTCAAATCTTTACTCCTACATTCAACTTGAGGATGTAACTAGAAAAATCGACAGGGGAGAGCCGGTGGATGTGGTGTACCTCAACTTTCAGAAAGCCTTTGACAAGGTCCCACATAGGAGATTAGTGGGTAAAATTAGAGCACATGGTATTGGGGGTTGGGTACTGACATGGATAGAAAATTGGTTGACAGACAGAAAGCAAAAAGTGGGAATAAATGGGTCCCTTTCAGAATGGCAGGCAGTGACTAGTGGGGTACCGCAAGGCTCGGTGCTGGGACTTGGTGCTATTTACAATATACATTAATGACTTGGATGAAGGGATTAAAAGTAACATTAGCAAATTTGCAGATGATACAAAGCTGGGTGGTAGTGTGAGCTGTGAGGAAGATGCCATGAGGTTCCATGGTGACTTGGACAGGTTGTGTGAGTGAGCGGATGCATGGCAGATGCAGTTTAATGTGGATAAGTGTGAGGTTATCCACTTTGGTGGTAAGAATAAGAAGGCAGATTATTATCTGAATGGTATCAAGTTAGGAAAAGGGGACGTACAACGAGATCTGGGTGTCCTAGTGCATCAGTCACTGAAAGGAAGCATGCAGGTACAGCAGGCATTGAAGAAAGCCAATGGAATGTTGGCCTTCATAACAAGAGGAGTTGAATACAGGAGCAAAGAGGTCCTTCTGCAGTTTTATAGGCCCCTAGTGAGACCGCACCTGGAGTACTGTGTGCAGTTTTGGTCTCCAAATTTGAGGAAGGATATTCTTGCTATTGAGGGCGTGCAGCGTAGGTTTACTAGGTTAATTCCCGAAATGGCGAGACTGTCGTATGTTGAAAGACTGGAGCAGCTAGGCTTGTATACACTGGAATTTAGAAGGATGAGAGGGGATCTTATCGAAACATATAAGATTATTAAGGGGTTGGGCACATTAGAGGCAGGAAACTTGTTCCCAATGTTGGGGGACTCCAGAACCAGGGGCCACAGTTTAAGAATAAGGGATCGGCCATTTAGAATGGAGATGAGGAAAAAATATTCAGTCAGAGAGTTGTAAATCTGTGGAATTCAGTGCCTCAGAAGGCAGTGGAGGCCAAGTCTCTGAATGCATTCAAGAGAGAACTAGATAGAGCTCTTAAGGATAGCGGAGTCAGGGAGTATGGGGAGAAGGCAGGAATGGGGTACTGATTGAGAGTGATCAGCCATGATCACATTGAATGGTGGTGCTGGCTCGAAGGGCCGAATGGCCTACTCCTGCACCTATTGTCTATTGTCCTCTCATTATGAAGGCCAATTTAATGTACCAAATGGATTACCAAAGAGACGGACACAAATATTGAAACTACTTGATGGGATTTACAGGAGTCGCTGCCTCAAAAAACCAGCCAGCATCATCAGAGACCCACGCCACCATCCTCCCATGGTGCAGCGCGCGGCAGAGGTTGCAGCAGAGGGTCCAACAAGATGGCCGATCGCAGCCGAGCTGCAGGAGAGGCATTGGCTCCATGCCCGGCCCTCACGAGAAATGGGGCCGAGGTCAGTGCCTTCTCCCTGTCCACTCTCGCCCACCCACGGCCCCAGGAGACACTCCCCGCCCGGCAATGGGTCCATGCCGTCGCCACTGTTCCCCGCCGCAGATTGCAGCCTAGCCGCTTCGGCTCCACAGGAGAAATGGGGCTGAGGTCAGTGCCCCTCTGCCCCCTTGCTGGCACACGGCCACGGGGGCACTACCCGCCCGGCAACCGCTTCACGGTTGGGCCGGAGGGGGAGGAGGGTGGGGGGGAGATAGGGTGGGTGGGGAGAGGGGGGGGTGGGAGGAGGGGGGAGAGGGTGGGAGGAGGGGGGGTGGGAGGAGGGGGGGGTGGGAGGAGGGGGGGGTGGGAGGAGGGGGGCAGGGTGGGAGGAGGAGGGAGGGGGGGTGGGAGGAGGAAGGAGAGGGTGCTACACCAATGCAGGAGAGGTTTGTGCCCCACTTGGTCCAGTATGATAATAAAACACTTGCCTCTTGAAATAGCCGACAAATGTTCAAGTCTGTGTGACATTGGATTTGCTTTGCTATATTCTTTATAATTTATGGTGTGTGCTTCTTTAAATACCTTTCAAAGTAAAATCTGCTCTAGCAGTAGATTGAACAATAGGATCTGTTATTGTTTCATCAAATCAGAAAGACAGTGCTAAAGGGAAGCCCTGTCATTATCCTCGTTGACGTACTGTAATCCAAACATGCCAAAGTGTGGTGAGACAATATGCATTTTAATGTAATTTAACTAATTTGCTTACTAAACTTAGCACATTGAAATAGAATAATGATCCAAATGGGTTTCAGGATTATAACCCATTTTGTGTTGAGGCAAGAATGATGAATTGATTTTTGCGATGATGGTTCATGATGTGTTTGGCCTTTCAACGCATTATCGGTACAGATTGCATTCCTGTATTTGCCACACTCTATATTTCCATCATCAGAAATCTGGACAATTCGCACAAGAGAGACGAACACACAGACTGGAATAGAGGCACGGCTCAATCTAACCCACAGTCTGCCGAGCCTGATTCTGTGTAGGAAAGAGCTGAAAATACTGGTTTAAATCGAAGGCAGACACAAAGTGCTGGAGTATCTCAGCAGGACAGGCAGCATCTCTGGAGAGAAGGAATGGGTGATGTTTCGGGTCGAGACCCTTCTTCAGACATCAGAGCCTGATTCTGTTGCTGGTTTCAGTCCTGATCAGTCCAATAATAAATCTGTTTACATGCAGTCCATTATTCTTAGGGTTTACAGCTATTTTAGTTTAGTTTAGTTTAGAGATACAGCGCGGAAACAGGCCCCTTCGGCCAACTGAGTCCGCACCGACCAGCGATCCCAGCACATCAACACTATCCTACATGCACTAGGGCAATTTACATTTATACCAAGCCAATTAACCTACAATCCTGTACGTCTTTGGAGTGTGGGAGGAAATCGGAGCACCCGGAGAAAACCCACGCAGGTCACGGGGAGAACGTAGAAACTCCATACAGACAGCTCCCGTAGCCCAGCTTTTATTAAAAAAACAGCGGCTATAACCAAACAGCTTCATACCTTTCCTGCAAGAGTCAGTTCAAATCAAACGGTTGCTATCTACATGTATCACTAGCCGGAATGGCACTTAAGTGTGGAACCACTCAATAGCTGTCTGTGGTGTGTGCATCGTTTAGTTTAGTTTAGAGATACAGCGCGGAAACAGGCCCTTTCGGCCCACCGGGTCCGTGCCGACCAGCGATCCCCACACATTAACACTATCCTATACCCACTAGGGACAAGTTTACATTTACCAAGCCAATTAACCTACAAACCTGTACGTCTTTGGAGTGTGGGAGGAAACCGAAGATATCGGAGAAAACCCACGCCGGTCACGGGGGAAACGTACAAACTCCGTACAGAAGCACCCGTAGTCGGGATCGAACACGGGTCTCCGGCGCTGCATTCGCTGTCAGGCAGCAACTCTACCGCTGCGCCACCGTGCCGCCCTATGCAGTATGGATGGAGAATCTTCTGCGTTATTGGTGTCCTGTGGGGAAAAGCAATCACACAATCACCTCAGCCTTAGTGCACGGGCAAGAGAATGACTGCAGGTTACCGGAGTGCATGGCACGTCCCATCTCCCCTCACTGTCTATGAGTAATATCACCTGATGTGTGAGCTGGAGCATATTACGTTGCCAAGCGAGATTTATGATGCCTCACCCCTCATCGTATTCAATCACGGGCCGTGATCGCATTCCTCGGCGTGTACCGAGTGCGTGCGGTGACATTTCAGAGGGAGTGAAGACCCGGCCGGTGCTTTGTGCAGCCAGTTGTCACGCATAGATCAGGCCATTGTGGACGCAGCCCAGACCATCACACAAACCAACCTCCCTTCCATCGACTCAGCGGGTCAGGCAGCATCTCGGGAGAGAAGGAATGGGTGACGTTTCGGGTCAAGACCCTTCTTCAGACTGATGTCAGGGGAGGGGGCGGGACATTGTTGGATCTTTATGCAGGATATTTCTCCAATTAGGGGACCTCAGGCCTTTTACAAATCAGAATATTTGACTCTTTCCTGCAACCTGAAACTGGACTGGGTTCTGAATTTAAAAATTATAATTACGATCTGTTAGCTGGGCCTCAATAAACACATCACTCCAACTTTCCTGGTTGCATGACTTCCTTTCGATCCCCCATGACCTGTTATTTGGTCCTATCCAGAACATAGATTTGAGCGGCACGGTGGCGCAGCGGTAGAGTTGCTGCCTTACAGCGAATGCAGCGCCGGAGACCCGGGTTCGATCCCGACTACGGGTGCTGTCTGTACGGAGTTTGTACGTTCTCCCCATGACCTGCGCGGGTTTTCTCCGAGATCTTCAGTTTCCTCCCACACTCCAAAGACGTGCAGGTTTGTAGGTCAATTGGCTTGGAAAATGTAAAAATTGTCCCTAGTGGGTGTAGGATAGTGTTAATGTGTGGGAATCGCTGGTCGGCGCGGACCCGGTGGGCTGAAAGGGCCTGTTTCCGCGCTCTATCGCTAAACTAAACTAAACTAAACTAATCCAAAGAAATGTAGGAACACATGTGTTGAGATGGGAACATTTGTCACTTTACCTTTGCTCGCTGGAATTTTTCATGTCGCTTCACACAACCTTCTTGTTTTGGAAGATTGATGGAAATGACAATACTTTTCTTACGGTTAGGATAGACATGATTATGTAACATCTAAGAGGTGGCAAAAAAACAATACCTGGCATGCACAACATTTTTGCAAAGATGATATACTTCACCGCTGCCATCAGGAATGACAACTGTATTACTGTGTCACAACGTACCATTCGATTAATCAAACGACCCACCAATTTCGTTGTGTTCGAGTGAGAACATTGATTTTCAGCTTCAATGGGCACCAATTTTGACCACCGTTACCTGACATAAGTCATGCCCGAAAACTGTTCAACTTTCTTCCCAGATATGCAGAGACTCCCTACATTACAAATGACCTGACTTATGAAAATCCAACTTTAAGCAACTTCTCCCATATGTTTTAAAAACATTTTTAATGCTTCTAGTAACAACAATAAAATGTTTTATGGTATTCATGAAGGACAGGATACAGTGCATCTTTCATGAGTTTAATTGTGAATGATTATTGAATGGAATGAAAGAAATTATAATAAGTCTACAGATGGCAATATGATATAGTTACTATCGAAAATTTGTGGGGAAATGGCTTTTAGTTTAGTTTAGAGATACTACGTGATCAGCGATACCCACACACTAACACCATCCTATACCTACTAGGGACAATTTACAATTTTACCAAGCTAAGTAACCTACAAACCTGTATGTCTCTGGAGTTTGGGAGGAAACCAGAGCTCCTGGAGAAAACCTACACAGGTCACGGGGAGAACGTACAAACTCCGTACAGACAGCACCCGTAGTCGGGATCGAACCCGGGTCCCTGGTGCTGTGAGGCAGCAACTCTATCGCCGCACCACTGTGCCGCCCTGATAGTTGCTGATGGTTCCCAGGAACAGAGGCCTAACATAAACAAGAGGCAGTTTGTTATTGGGAAAGGACAAGATTAGGATGATGATTACTTAGAAAATTTGGAAAAATTAGAAAATTTCCCAAAATTGGGGCAAGATGATTGGGGCGCAGAGGTAGAGTTGCTGCCTTGGTGCTAATATTACCAATGATCTGGAGCAGCTAAAGGCCACTGCTACACCTCGCCACCTCCAGCGACTGAGGAAACACAGTATATCTTCAATGAGTCTTACAAACCTCGACAGATGCACGTACAAAGCAGACTGTCGGGCTGCATCACAGCTTGGTTTGAGGTCAGCTCCGCCCAAGACCACAAGAAATTGCAGAGAGTTGTAGAGTTGCAGAGAGTAGCCCAGGCACATCACACAAACCAGACTTCCAACCATTGACTCCATCTACACTTCACACTGGCCCAGAAAAGCAGTCTACATTGTCAAAGATTTGTGCCACCCATGTCATCTTCTCCATGCTCCTGTCAGGCAGATGATGCAGAAGTTTAAAAGCACCCGCCACCAGACTCAAGAACAGCTTCACTCCCTCTGTAATTATTCAACTGAAAGGCCCTTTCATAAGCTGGGGTACTGTCTGATTCACCTCTACCTTATTGTGGACATTGTCCATGGAACTGATGCGCTACATTGCTGATAACTTCTCTCTGTATCTTCCCCTTTGCTTTACCTATTGTACTGAGGTTTGACTTGATTGTATTCATGTCTAGTATTATCTGATCTGATTAGATAGCATGCAGAACAAAGCTTTTCACTGTACCTCAGTGCATGTGACAATAATAAACATAAACTTAAAAGTTATGTAGTTATTGACTCGAACAGCTCAGGGTCTTCAGCCCAATATGTCCACTTATTAATGGTGCCCCTGGGCAGCACGGTGGCGCAGCAGTAGAGTTGCTGCCTCACAGCGCCAGAGACCCGGGTTCGATCCTGACTATGGATGCTGTCTGTACGGGAGTTTGTACGTTCTCCCTGTGACCTGTGTGGATTTTCACCGGGTGCTCCGGTTTCCTTCCACTCTCCAAAGACGCACAGGTTTGGAAGTTATTTGTCTTCGGTAAAATTGTAAATTGTCCGTAGCGTGTGTAGGATAGCGCGAGTGTGGGGGATTGCCGGTTGGTGTGGACGTGGTGGGTCAAAGGGCCTGTTTCCACGCTGTATCTCTAAACTAAAATCATCATCATTGGTCCAAAAATGCTCACCAAATCCACCCAAAACTTCATCCTCAACATTGATGGTCTCCCAGTATCCACCTCACCTCACATCCGGAATCTTGGAATCATCCTTGATCAAACCCTCTCCTTCGACAAACACATCAAACACATCACAAAGACAGCCTTCTTCCACCTCAAAAACATTGCCCGTCTCCGTCCATCCCTCTCCTCCACAGCTGCAGAAACCCTCATCCACGCCTTCATCACCTCCCGTCTGGACTACTGCAACAGCCTCCTCTATGGCGCACCCTCAAAAATCATCAATAAACTTCAATACATTCAAAACTCTGCTGCCCGTCTACTCACACACACCTCGATCCGTGACCATATCACCCCCGTCCTTTATAAACTCCACTGGCTCCCCATCCCCCAGAGAATCCAGTACAAAATCCTCCTCATAACCTACAAAGCCCTCCATAACCTGGCCCCATCCTACCTGACCGACCTCCTCCACAGGCACACTCCCACCTGCACCCTCCGCTCTGCCGCTGCCAATCTCCTATCCCCCCACATCCGGACTAAACTCAGATCCTGGGGGGACAGGGCTTTCTCCATCGCTGCTCCCACCCTATGGAACTCACTACCCCAAACCGTTAGAGACTCCCCCACACTCACCACATTCAAAACATCCAGGTATGTAGGTTAATTGGCTGGGTAAATGTAAAAATTGTCCCTAGTGGGTGTAGGATAGTGTTAATGTACGGGGATCACTGGGCGGCACGGACTTGGTGGGCCGAAAAGGCCTGTTTCCGGCTGTATATATATGATATATGATATGATATGATATGATCGCTGAAGTCTCACCTGTTCAGTACTGCCTTCAACCACTGAAGGTCACCTCACCTACTGTCTCCTTTCTCTGTTCATTTATTTATTTACTTATTTATCTATTTATTAATTTCCCTATGTTCTCAAAATCTCTGTAAAGCGTCTTTGAGTATATGAAAAGCGCTATATAAATAAAATGTATTATTATTATTATTATTATTAAAACTAAGCTAACCTTAAAAGTTATAGAATCATTGGCTCATACAGCCGAAACACTGACCCTGCGGGAGTAACTCAACAAGTTAGGAAGCAACTCTGGAGGACAAGGTTAGGTGACGATAAGGATTGGGACCCTTCTGCAGTCTGATTATAGAAGGGGGAAGAAAGGTGGAAAAGACAGGTTGGTGGGACAAAGCCTGGCGAGTGATGGGTGGATATATGTGAGGGATTTCCAATTGGCAAACGGTGGACAAAGGCTAGAGATAAAGAGGAAACAAAATGCTGTGAGATAAGAAGAGGAATGCAATGCGAAGACAGGCATAAAATGCCGGAGTAACTCTGCGGGATTGACAGCATCTCTGGAGAGAAGGAATGGGTGACGTTTTGGGTCGAACCCTTCAGTCTGAGGAAGGGAGTCCACTTGAATCGTCTACCATTACCTCTCTCAAGTGATGCTGCCTGTCCCGCTGAGTTACTCAAGTTTTTTGTGTTTATCTTTGGTGTAAACCAGCATCTGTAGTTCCTTCGCACACAATGCAATGTGAAGCCAGGGAAAGGCATAAAGGTGGAGGGGGCGGGGAGAATGGGCGAGGGGGGACAGGATAGTGGGAGAAATTGGTGTGACCTCAGGTCAGAGAGGAGAAGAGAGGAGGGGTGGGGGGGGGGTGGGAAGGAGGGTGAGGTGTACCTCAGATTGGAGAATTCGATGTTTATTCCATTGGGTTATGTCTACATTTTGAATTGATACTTTTCTTTAAATATATATTTTGTTTATAAAATCTACACTATATTTAATTCACATTAGGGCGGTCACGGTGGCGCAGCGGTAGAGTTGCTGCCTTAGAACGAATGCAGCGCCAGAGACCCAGGTTCGATCCCGACTACGGGCGCTGTCTGTATGGAGTTTGTACGTTCTCCCCGTGACCTGCGTGGGTTTTCTCCGAGATCTTCGGTTTCCTCCCACACTCCAAAGACGTATAGGTATGTAGGTTAATTGGCTGGGCAAATGTAAAAATTGTCCCTAGTGTGTGTAGGATAGTGTTAATGTGCGGGGATCGCTGGGCGGCACGGACCCGGTGGGCCGAAGGGCCTGTTTCTGCGCTGTATCTCTAAATCTAAATCTAAATCTAAAAAGTAGCAAATGAACCATTGAACCACTGAAACAGCCCACTGAGTCCATATGCAAGAGTCACCATGTTTTGGTCCCATTTTGAAAGTCCTAGCCATATAAAGGCCCATTGGAGCCGTTGCCTTTATCCAGTCCACCAAGCTAGTTTGCTGCCAGTTTATTCACATCACAATGGATGATAAATGCATTGAATAAGCCATCGTGGACAAAAATACAATGTGCTGTTATTGGGGCTACCCAGGGGAATCGTTTTGTTTTATGGTCCTTCCACTGCCTGTTTCAAAGTGCTGTTAAACATCTGGTGAAATGTTCAGACTCTGCAGCTGCATTCTCAGAGAAACTCTCAACTGACAAAAAACTGGAGCCCAAAAACGAAACCATGTATTATACCTGCCTTAACGACATAGATATTTACCATGTGCATCAACTTTAGAGTCCAGTCATTTCTCTTCTAACCAGAGCAGCCGGCTGCTGTGTGTGGTGGCACGGTGGTGCAGCGGTAGAGTTGCTGCCTTACAGCGCTAGAGACCTGGGTACGATCGTGAGTATGGGTGCTGTATGTACGGAGTTTGTACGTTCTCCCTGGGTTTTTTCTAGGTGCTCCAGTTTCCTCCCACATTCCAAAGACGTGCAGGTTTGCAGGTTAATTGATAAAATTGTAAATTGTTCCTAGTGTGTTGGATAGTGTTAGTGTACGGAGATCATTGGTCGGCGTGGACTTGTTTCTCTAAACTAAATTAAACTAGTGTAGGCATGTGGAAGAAAGGATTGCAGATGCTGGTTTATACCAAAGATAGACACAAAGTGCTGGTGTAACTCAACGGGTCAGGCAGCATCTCTGGAGGAAAGGAACAGGTGACGTTTTGAGTCAGAATCCTTCTCCAGACTGCGTCAGGCTGATTCAGTGTGCCTGATTGTATTTTTGCTCCATCCTGAGAATAGACACATCCTTGTAGCCACATGCTGTACATAATAATAATAATAATAATAATAATAAGCATTTATTTTATATAGCGCCTTTCCAGAAGCTCAAAGCGCTTTACATAAACAATCATAACATAAAAACAAACAGACAAACTATCCTAACGGAGAAGCGGCGAATAGACAACGCCAGCGTCCTCTCACGTCAGGGTCCAGCAGTAGACAACAAAAAGCACAGGACACACAGATACAATTTTTACACAAACAGCCATCACAGTGATTGCTCTAGGCACACCCTCACTGTGATGGAAGGCAAAGTCTTATCTCCTCCTCATTTCTTCTCCCGTGGTGCCACGAGGTGATCGAGGCTCCCAACTTTTTGAAGCCCCCACCGGGCAATGGTAAGTCCCAGGGCCGAGCCAAGCAGGCCAATGAAGGTCCTGAGCCCCCACCGGGCAATGGAAAGTCCCAGGGCCGAGCCAAGCAGGCCAATGAAGGTCCTGAGCCCCCACCGGGCAATGGAAAGTCCCAGGGCCGAGCCAAGCAGGCCGATGAAGGTCCTGAGCCCCCACCGGGCGATGGAAAGTGCTGCGGCCGAGCCACGCAGGGCGCTTCGGGGCGGTCGAAGCTGCTACGGCTGGAGCTCCCAAAAACCGGTCGCCAGCCAGGGACCTGCGAGCTCCCGATGTTGCGGTCTGCAGGGCCCACGGCCGAAGCCTCCGAGATGGTAAGTCCAGGCCCTGCGACCGGAGTCTTCAAGGTCGATCCCAGCTGGAGGCCGCCGACTCCACGATGTTAGGCCGTAGCGCGAACGGAGATACGACACGGTAAAGGTCGCATCTCCGTTGAGGAGGAGATTTGAAAGAAGGTTTCCCCCACCCCCCCCACCACCCCCCCACATACACAGAGTTAAAAATAGAACAAACCGTACATTAAACGATGACAATAGACAAAAAAACAAAAAAAAGACAGAAAGACTGCCGGTGAGCCGCAGCTACAGAACACAGCCACGCCCCTTAATAAGAGATATCTTACAGCAAACTTCCACACCTAAACTGTATTCTTCAAGAGAATTTTGATCAATGCAAAAGAAGATTGGAATAAAGGTACACAGCACATGTGGCCATTTGAGTTGGCATGTTCCATAACATGACATTGAATTATGGCTCGTTTGCTTTGGATTACGTACTTATTGAAAAAGTTCTATTTTCAATAAAGAAATACAAAGTTAATTCCGTCCTTCATGCAAAGTCCCCTTGATGACTAGAAGCAGGGAGGTTCTGCTGCAGTTGTACAGGGCCTTGGTGAGACCGCACCTGGAGTATTGTGTAGAGTTTTGGTCTCCTAATCTGAGGAAAACATTCTAGCCTTAGAGGGAGTACAGAGAAGGTTCACCAGATTGATCCCTGGGATGGCAGGACTTTCATATGAAGAAAGACTGGATAGACTAGGCTTATACTCGCCGGAATTTAGAAGACTGAGGGGGGATCTTATTGAAACATATAAAATTCTTAAGGGGTTGGACAGGCTAGATGCGGGAAGATTATTCCCGATGTTGGGGAAGTCCAGAACCAGGGGTCACAGCTTAAGGAAAAGGGGGAAGTCTTTTAGGACCGAGATGAGAAAACATTTCTTCACACAGAGAGTGGTGAGTCTGTGGAATTCTCTGCCACAGAAGGTAGTTGAGGCCAGTTCATTGGCTATATTTAAGAGGGAGTTAGATGTGGCCCTTGTGGCTAAAGGGATCAGGGGGTATGGAGAGAAGGAGAGCTGGATGATCAGCCATGATCATATTGAATGGCGGTGCGTACAGGCTCGAAGGGCCGAATGGCCTACTCCTGCACCTATTTTCTATGTTTCTATGTTTCTATGATGCTGACAATAGTTTATATGTGATGACATGAGACATTGGGAGATTACAATGGCACTCTGAGAGCTGCTACTGTCATGGCTAACAGCGGCTTCCAATCACAGTCCATGGTACTTTACAGAGGCGAGGCGTTGAGATCACTGGGAGTGGTGTCATTACATGATGCCACTGCAACCATGTCCTCGTGAAATGTGGGCTGAGACCTTGTGATATGGCCCAATATTTCCAGGTTAGAAACATAGAAGATAGGTGCAGGAGTAGGCCATTTGGCCCTTCGAGCCAACACCGCCATTCAATATGATCATGGCTGATCATCCAAAATCTGCACGCCATTCCTGCCTTCTCTGCATATCCCTTGATTCTGTTAGCCCTAAGAGCTAAATCTAACTCTCTCTTGAAGGTTACAGTAGCAATTGTTGAGCTATCGTGTACTGTCTTGGCTGTAGTTCAGGAACAAACAAACAAATGAGAGTTTTAGTATATAGATACCAAGCGAATTAACCTACAAACCAGTACATCTTTGAAGTGTGGGAGGAAACCGGAGATCCTGGAGAAAATCCACGCAGTTCATGGGAGAAATGTACAAATTCCGTACAGACAGCACCCACTGTCAGGGTCGAACCCGGATCTCTCGTGCGGTAAGGCAGCAACTCTACCATCGCGCCACTGTGCCACCCTCAAAGTTTTGAGGGCTTGATACTTATGAAGCAACTATATGCGATCATCCATCTTGCAATGGCAGGAGTCCAAACCTGGAACCATTCCACAACACATAACCAACATGTCAGGCTACAGTAGGGACATCTCTCTCCACTGATTTCAATGAAGGAGAACAACCACCACGGATTAAGTTATATTTTGGTTTTAATTCAAGACTAATGATTCTGTGGTTGGATTTTAATATTGTTAACCACTGTTGGTCAGCTGCATTTCTCAGTGTATTGTCATTCTCCGCAGAGCCATCTGTTGTGGACGGCTGGATTGTAATCACCTTTAGATTTTCCGCTGACTGGACAACGCGCAATCTGACTGCATAGCATGGTAAAGCTTTTCACTGTACCTCAGTATGCGTGGCAATAAACTAAACTTAACTTCTCTTCACAATTAGCTCCATCGTCAAAGTCACGCTATCAATTGAATTAAAATCAGCTTGGGTTTTTATCGCCTGGCTGCCTCATAATGAGTATTTCTTTAATTGCTGTTTTTAACAATGGGAAGTCAAGTGAAAGACTTCCACCAGGCGTGATTAATGGCACTTCCCAAACACCACAGCAAAGAAGAGACGCATTTTATTTATTTTGGTGAGGGAAAAGTAATGTCAAAAATGTCTTGCTGGAAAATGGATAGGTACAATTATGTTGACTATTGCTGTGCCAACTCACACCGAGCGAGCTGCCTTTGTGTGATGAATGAGAATAAAGAACCTGCAGTAAACTACTGGGGGTCGTTAATCACAGCTCGCCACAAAGACTTCAGTTGTTTTGTTTTGTGCATCAATGATGGGGCTACAATGAAATAAAGATGACAAATACTTAATGCCGTTGTTCATCAGTGGTCAGTCTCACTCAGTAACACTTACTGTAACGTATGAGCCTTGAAGGTATCCATCATGTATGTGAATGGAGAGAATGAAGCGAGCACCAGAGCATGCGGCACAGTGGCGCAGCGGTAGAGTTGCTGCCTTACAGCGCTTGCAGCGGTAGAGACACGGGTTCGATCCCAACTACAGGTGCTGTCTGTACGGAGTTTGTACGTTCTCCCCATGATCTCCTTGGGTTTTTCCCGAGATCGTCCTGGGTGTGCTTGTACACCAGTCACTGAAAGTAAGCATGCAGGTACTGCAGGCAGTGAAGGAAGCCAATGGCATGTTGGCCTTAATGGCGAGAGGATTTGAGTTTAGGAGCAAGGAGGTCCTACTGCAGTTGTACAGGGCCCTGGTGAGACTGCACCTGGAGTATTGTGTGCAGTTTTGGTCTCCTAATTTGAGGAAGGACATTATTGCTATTGAGGCAGTGAAGCGTAGGTTCACCAGGTTAATTCCCGGGATGGCAGGACTGACATATGAAGAAAGAATGGAGCGACTGGGCTTGTATTTACTGGAGTTTAGAAGGATGAGAGGGGATCTTATAGAAACATATAAAATTCTTAGAGGATTGGACAGGCTAGATGCAGGAAAAATGTTCCCCATGTTGGGGGAGTCCAGAACCAGTGGTCACTGTTTAAGAATAAGGGTTAGACCATTTAGAACTGAGATGAGGAAAAACATTTTCACTCAGAGTTGTGAATCTGTGGAATTCTCTGGCACAGAAGGCAGTGGAGGCCAATTCACTGGATGTTTTCAAGAGAGAGTTAGATTTAGCTCTTCGGGCTAACGGAATCAAGGGATATGGGGAAAAACCAGGAACGGGGTACTGATTTTAAATGATCATCCATGATGGCTCAAAGGGCCGAATAGCCTACTCCTGCACCTATTTTCTATGTTTCTATCTTCGGTTTCCCCCCAAACTCCAAAGACGTATAGGTTTGTAGGTAGGAAAGAACTGCAGATGCTGGTTTAAATCGAAGGTATACACAAAATGCTGGAGTAACTCGGCAGGACAGGCAGCATCCCTGGAGAGAGGGAATGGGTGACGAAGGGTCTCGACCCAAAACGTCACCCATTCCTTCTCTCCAGAGATGCTGCCTGTCCCGCCAAGTTATTCCAGCATTTTTTATCTACCCAGGTTTGTAGGTTAATTGGCTTGGTATGTGTAAATTGTTCCTAGTGGGTGTAGGATAGTGTTAATGAGTGGGGATCACTGGTCGATGTGGACTCGGTGGGCTGAAGGGCCTGTTTCCATGCTGTATCTCAAAAACTAACACAAACAAAACTAACAGGTGCAGATTATGTGTGTCCTTGCATCCATTATATTGGGTCAATATGATAAGTGGTTTGTAAGAGGAACCAGAGATGCTGGTTTACACTGGAGATAGATACAAAATGCTGGAGAAACACAGCGGGCAGGGCAGTCAGCATCTCTAGAGAGGAAGAATAAGTGACGTTTCGGATCGAGACCCTTCATCAGTCCAATAATTTCCGATGAAGGGTCTCGACATGAAATGTCACCTATTCCGTTTCTAGATAGATGCTGCCTGACCCGCTGAGTTACTCCAGCATTTTGTGTCTATCATAAGTGTTCTGTACCTTAACTAAATCTTGTTTCTATTTTGCTGCAAGAATATATTTTAAAATTATTTTATTGCTTTTCAATCTCATAACTCTTTGCTCTTCCCTTTCTCAAAGTGTTGACCCTGGCTCGGATAAAGTTCTGCAGGTATCAAACGAATCTTTACACAATCAGGACAATTAATAAACATTTGATGTTGCTGGTTGCTTCATAAGACCCGTTTATCTGAAGCAATATGTTTTGAAAAGCTGAAAGAACACACACAACAAAACAAACTAAAATATACTCATGCAGACACAAGGAGCTGCAGTTGCTGAAGTTTTGCTCAGAACTATGTAGATGTGACATGTTGGTCGGTGTGTGCAAGTTGGGCCTAAAGAGCTGTTTCCACGCTGTATGACTCTATAACAGAAAGAGATGGAGTAACTCAGCATATCAGGTAGCATCTCTGGAGGATATTCATCGGTGACATTTCAGGTCAGGACCCTTCTTCAGACTGATTGTAGTGGGGGGGGGGGGGGGGGGGGGGGGAATGAAAGCTGGAAAAGAGGTGGAATGGGATAAAGTGAATGATATCCTGGTGAATGTGGATGCAGGTGATTTAATTTGGCAGATGGGTGGATAAAGGCTAGAGATGAAAATAAGACCAAATGGGGACAAAAGGGAACTAAATGAGACCAAAGGAGACAAGAAGACAAATGGGTATCAGATGGGTGGTGCAGTGGTAGAGTTGCTGCCTTACAGCACCTGACCACGGGTGCTGACTGTACGCAGTTTGTACGTTCTCCCTGTGACCGTGTGGGTTTTCTCCGGGTGCTCCGGTTTCCTCCCACACTCCAAAGATGTGCAGGTTTGTAGGTTAATTAGCTTCGGTGAAATTGTAAATTGTCCCCAGTGTGTGTAGGATAGTGCTGGTGTACATGGTGATTGGTGGTCAGCGCAGTCTCAGTGGGCCGAAGGGCCTGTTTCCACACTGCATTTCTAAAGTGCAAAGTCTAAAGTTTAACAAGGAGAAGAGAAGAGTGAAAATTCACTTTAAACTCAATGGTTGAGAGTAGAAGATGTGAACATTGACCACATATCTGACCAGGGACCAGTGACAGGGTCCTTGGCCCCAATACTGTCCACCCTTGGAATGTGCAGATGCTTCCATTACTAATGGGCGGCACGGTGGCGCAGCGGTAGAGTTGCTGCCTTACAGCGCTTGCAGCGCCGGAGACCCGGGTTCGATCCTGACTACGGGTGCTGCCTGCACGGAGTTTGTACGTTCTCCCCGTGACCTGCGTGGGTTTTCTCCGAGATCTTCGGTTTCCTCCCACACTCCAAAGACGTACATGTTTATCGGTTAATTGGCTGGAATAGGAGTGTAAATTGTCCCTAGTGTGTGTAGGATAGTGTTAGTGTGTGGGGATCGCTGGTTGGTGTGGATTCGGTGGGCCGAAGGGCCTGTTTTCGTGCTGTTTCTCTAAACTAAACTAACTGGGTTTTTTAGCAGGTTGCCACCAAAGGCAAGCGTCTTGGCTCAACATTGTGATCAGTTGGATAATCTGTCAATGGATAGTGGGAGGGGTTTTTGGTTTTCTATCAACTATATCACTCCCATAGACACACAGTGAAGCACTCTGATCCAGTTGAGATCAGCAACGAAATTACCAACTAATTTTGATGAAGCTCTCTCTAGTTATGTTTTTAATCTTTCAATCAAAACATGGCAGCAAGATTGCCCCAGACCTGGTGTATTGGCGGAGAAGGCTCCTGACACCAATGGCTTACTCGAAGGTAGACACAAAATGCTGGAGTAACTCAGTGGGTCAGGCAGCATCTCGGGAGAGAAGGAATGGATGACGTTTCGGGTCAAGACCTTTCTTCAGATTGAGAATCGGGGAGAGGGAGACTAGAGATATGGAAGGGTAAGGTGTGAAAACAAAATGTTGCTCATTTCTCCTCTCCAGAGATGCTACCTGTCCTGCTGAGTTACTCCAGCACCCTATGTCTATTTTTAGTTTAAACCAGCATCTGCAGTTCCTTCCTAGACTTGTCTCTTTTGTCAACCATTTCATTAACTTGTTCACTGCCAAGTTTTCTTTGCACTATTGGCCATGGCCTGAGTATATATACTCAGGTGTGGCACTGAAAGGGTTAATTTAAAACATCCCCAACAATAGTTGTGAGCAAGAAACAAGCTCGAGGATGTACAGTCATGGACTGGGTGATTGCTACAGCATGGAAGCAGGTCCCCCAGCCCACCTCAGGCCTGCCAACAAGGTTTACAACTGGGCTGGTGCCATTTGCCTGCATGTGGCTCTCAATGTTTCTATCCTTGTACTTGTCTTTAAAACATCGCAATAGTGCCTGCCTTCACAGCTTCCTCTTGACAGCTTGGTCCATTTATGCACCAATCTTTGAGACCATCAGAATAGTGAAAGGCTTGGATTGAGTGGCTGTGGAGAGGATATTTCCACTAGTGGGAGAGTCTAGGACCAGAGGTCACATCCTCAGAATTAAAGGAATTTAGGAAGGAGATGTGGAGAATTTTCTTTAGTCAGAGGGTGGTGAATCTGTGGAATTCTTTGCCACAGAAGGCTGTGGAGGCCAAGTCAGTGGATATTTTTAAGGCAGAGATAGATAGATTCTTGATTAGTGCGGGTGTCAGAGGTTATGGGGAGAAGGATGGGGTTAGGAGGGAGAGATAAATCAGCCATGATAGAATGGCGGAGTAGACTTGATGGGCCGAATGTGTAAATCAACTCCTATCACTTATGACCTTAGGACAATCTATGGATGAAGAAATTACCCCTCTGGCCTCCTTTAAATCTTTTCCCTCTCTCCTTAGAACTATACCCTGTAGTTCTTGACTACTCTACCTGGGGAAAACACCTTGTCGATGCCTCTCATGATTGTGTACACCTCTCTAAGGTCACCCCTCAGCCTCCTGCACTCCAGGGAAAACGTTCTGCCAATCTAGCCTCTCCATATAACTCAAGCACATTAATAACTCCTGACATTTCTTGAGTCCTCAGGTTTGATAATAAATTTACTGGAAGGTGTGTTTAAACCATTTCTACAAGCTTACTGCTGATAGATATTATTAGAGGGGAGCAGGAACAGGATGATGAAGAGGGGTCGACCGGGTGGGACTCATGTCATGGGTAGGATTTGATAGAATTGAGGCAATTGTTCGTCTTCTTCCTGATTTAAAGACAATAATATTAAGGATTTGAATATGGGAGTAAAGGCCCTGCAGTTGTACAGGGCCCTGGTGAGACCACATCTGGAGTATTGTGTACAGTTTTGGTCTCCTAATTTGAGGAAGGACGTCCTTGCTATTGAGGCAGTGCAGCGTAGCGCTAACACATAGTTTTACAGTGTTGTGACCAGAACTGCACATAATATTCCATGTGTGGCCTTACCAACGTCTTGTGCAACTGCAACACGATATTCCAACTTTTATATTTAATATCTCTTCCCATGAAAGCAAGCAAGCTATCTTCACTATCCCATTTAGTTTAGGTTAGTTTAGTTTAGGGATACCGCGTGGATACAGATCCTGTGGCCCACTGAGTCCACGCCGACTAGTGATCTCTGTACATTAGCACTATCCTACATGCCAGGGACTATTTACAATCTTTACTGAAGCCAATTAACATACAAACCTGTACGTCTTTGGAGCATGGGAGGAAAACCCACGCAGGTCACGGGGAGAACGTACAAACTCTGTACAGACAGCACCCGTAGTCAGGATCGAACCTGGGTCTCTGGCACTGTAAGGCTATTCTTCTGTGTTGTTATTTACAGGGAGAAATAAATTTGCGCACCAATATCCCACCACACACTCATGCCTCTGAGGTCTGCAGTACGTGGCCGGTCAGGATTAGCTGCATTGTCTAACATTTGTCTGGATTAAATTGCATTTGCCATTGTTCTGCCCAACTCTCTGTCTACTGAAACATAGAAACATAGAAAATAGGTGCAGGAAGAGACCATTCGGCCCTTCGAGCCAGCACCACCATTCATTGTGATCATGGCTGATCGTCCCCAATCAGTAACCCGTGCCTGCCTTCTCCCCATATCCCTTGATTCTACTAGCCCCGAGAGCTCTATCCAACTGAACTATGCCCCACTGTGCATCCTCAGTCAACCACCCTCTATATCTACAACTCCACCAGTCTGTATCAGCAACACACTTACTGGTGAAAGATGGACATTCTGACCTAAATTATTTACAGAAATGACTAACAACAAAGGTCCCAGTACTGATTTCTGAGCTACACTGTTGTCAACAGACTTCCAGTGAGATTTATGAGCAATTTTTTACAGATATTTTTCCATCATCTTATTATAAAATTGTTGCCAAGAAAGGGAGTTTTTTGAGTTTCTGGCTGTGCTCCTGGATATTTGGTCTCGGACAATATTGGTCTTGTAATTAGAGGTAAAGAACAGATTTTCCTAAATATTGCCCTTTGCTGTGTTCAACTTGGATGTCATTCATCTTATCCTATAATAGTCACACCAATTGATTGGTCGGGCAATACCCTCAGATCTTATATTAATACACATTTTATTTCTCATCAAACTGTCATTGGGCCCCACACAGTAGTGCTGAAGTACGTACCATCAGTTGGATGAAACTTGCCTTTTAAATGACTGGAAGCTGAGCACAGTGTTGGTACACAGTAAGTATTATTACAGGTGCAAAGCTTAGCTGAGCAGTTAGTCAAAGTTCAATACTAGACCTTCCACAGCAATGGACAAATAAACGCTCCTTAAATAATGATGGTTCCATACACAAAGATAGACAATGCTTATCCAAGTCTATTTGACAAGTGCTGTTTGACATTTACTGAAGTTTGAAGAGCAATCTTGAAATTGCACCTCGTTGTTAAAAATCTTAGCATTAAATGCGGCACCTCAGTGATTAACTCCTTGAAACACAGGCAGCCGAATATTACTGGAGAATCCAGGAGCACAGCATATCCAGTGATGCTGCCTGTCTCGCTGAGTGACTCCAGCGTTTTGTGTCTATCTTCAGTTTAAACCAGCATCTGCAATTCCTTCCTACACAGCCGAATAGTACATTTAAAACTGAGGTGAGAAGAAACTTTTTCACCCAGAGAGTTGTGAATTTGTGGAATTCTCTGGCGCAGAGGGCAGTGGAAGCCAAATCACTGGATGGATTTAAGAGAGAGTTGGATAGCGGTCTAGGGGCTAGTAGAATCAAGGGATATGGGGAGAAGGCAGGCACAGGTTATTGATTGTGGACGATCAGCCATGATCACAGCTAGCTCGAAGGGCAGAATGGCCTCCTCCTGCACCTATTTTCTATGTTTCTAGTACAATGTTGATACTTAAAGAGACATTTTGTGATCAGCCGTGACATTTGAGCATTATGCCAAAACATCTTTGGCTGACTAATCCTACCACTGGTTGGGTTAACAGATCACCAAAGTTTTACCTTCTATTAAGTGTGCTTAAATAAAATTACATGAACTTAGTGTTTCTGCCCCATCATTTTGTTATTTAAGCTACTAAATCTTGTTCTTTTATTCTGTCAGCATAACTGTAGAAGCCCGCAGAAATGGTCAATGTTTCTGCTTCGGAAATAAGGATGTAAATGCTGAATTCCCTGACAATTTGACCCAGGTAAGTTTCAGTGCTATTGAACTGTTCAACATAAACACAACAGTCAGCAGAAACAAGGGCGTTTTAATCGACCCATATTTTTGCTATTTAAACTGTTTGTGGTGGTGAATAATGTTTCTGGCCCTTCCTTGCCCTGTTTATACACTGACTTGCTCATTGCTGTGCAGGAACAAAACTGCAGCAGATGCTGGTTCAAATCGAAGGTAGACACAAAATGCTGGAGTAACTCAGCGGGTCAGGCAGCATCTCTGGGGAGAAGGCATGGGTGACATTTTGGGGCGGGTCCCGGGCGGGGCGGTGCCATTGGTGGAGCGGGAGCACGTGGCCGCTGGCTGGGTGAGGCCACGTGGGGCGTGGGGCGATGATGTCCCCTTGTCCCTTATTTGGGAATGAGATAGTTGGCACCCCTAGCCACAACGCCACCCCTCACCCCCAACCCTCTCTTTCACCTCCACCCTATTTGCTCTTCTTTATAAAATGGGTAGAGAAGAACTTCAAAAATAGTTTCACTCGTTGAATTTTCCTTGGGTTAGACAGCGCAAAGTTATCGATAGTTGTTTAGATTAGTTTAGAGATACAGTGTGGAAACAGGTCTTTTGGCCTATGGATTCTGTGCCGACTAGTAGCACATTAACACTATCCTACACACACTAGGGACAAATTACAGTTACACCAAGCTAATTAGCCTACAAACCTGCACGTCTTTAGAGTGTGGGAGGAAAGCGAAGATCTCGGAGAAAACCCACGCAGTTATAAGAAGAACGGAGAAACTCCGTACAAACAGCGCCCTTAGTCAGAGCAAACCCGGGTTTCTAGCACTGTAAGCGATGTAAGGCAGCAACTCTACCGCTACACCACCGTGCCGCCCCAAAAGTGACTCTCCTACTTGCTGAATTGATGATACTTTTTCGGGGTATATGGTGACCTCTGGTCGGCGTGGACTCGGTGAGCTGGGTGAACCGGTGAGTGGGTGAGAAAGTAAAGCGGAATACTTTGCTGATGTTTCGTTCAGTAAGAATATCTGGCACTTGCGTTATACCATTGATCGCCTATCAACAACAGCACAAACTGCAGGTGTACCAACTTCCTAACACGGGAAAGCCTCTGGGAACTCAACAGACATTTAATATTTCATACTGGAGACAGGCACAACGTGCTGGAGTAACTCAGCAGGTCCGGCAGCATCTCTGGAGAAAAGGGATGGGTGACGTTTCAGGCTGGATCCCTTCTTCAGAATGGCAAATCTCTCACCAGTTAAGGAAGACAAAACTTTCATACTTACGTATTACAGCATGGAAAAGAGACTATTTAGCCCATCAGACCCTTTCCAGAATCTAACAGAGCCGTTCATCAGTCCCTTTACACAGTAACGTCAAGGCAGATGTGGTCAGTTTATCTTGGTATTATGTTCATCACAGACATTGTGGACCAGAGTCCTCTGCTGCAATGTTCAATATTCTATGTTCTAAACAGATTATTCCACACTCGGTCAACTGCCCTTTGTTCCTTTTGTCATGTAACAATGATAATGGACTCTGTACACTCGTCGTACACAGTGTGTTTGTCAGATGCAGAAGGAAACTGGAGGAAAACGTGTAAACTCCACACAGAAAGCAACAAAGGTCAGCATCAAAACATGACTGTTTACAAGAATGATCCCAGGAGTGAGTAGGTTAACCGAAGATGAACATTTGTCGGCACTGGGCCTGTACTCGCTGGAGTTTAGAAGAATGAGGGGGGACCTCATTGAAACATAGAATAGTGAAAGGCCTGGATAGAGTGGATGTGGAGAGGATGTTTCCATTAGTGGGAGAGTCTAGGACTAAAGGTCCTGTAGCCTCAGAATTAAAGGGCATTCTTTTGGGAAGGAGATGAGGAGAAATTTGCTTTAGTCAGAGGGTGGTGAATCTATGGAATTCTTTGCCACAGAAGGCTGTGGATGCCACAAGTCAGTGGATATTTTAAGGCAGAGATAGGTAGATTTTTGATTAGTGCTGGTGTCAGAGGTTATGGGGAAAAGGCAGGAGAACGGGGTTAGGAGGGAGATATGGATCAGCTATGATTGAATGGCGGAGTAGACCTGATGGGCCGAATGGCCTAATTCTACTCCTATCACTTATATCCTTATGACATTATGACTGTGAGGAAGTAGCACCTACTATGTTTTACCATGCAGTCCGAATCGAGAAAATGGCATAATGCCAAAGAAAATGCTTGGCAGAATAGCCAAAGGTTTAGATATTGCGTGCCTTTCAAGAGAAGGAATTTAGAGTTGGCAGAAATAAGGGAAGTATCTTCAGAGCATGGCCTTGTTGGGTAAATTCATCATAAGGTCATAAGTGATTGGAGTAGAATTAGGCCATTCGGTCCATCAAGTCTACTCCGCCATTCAATTATGGCTGTTCTATCTCTCCCTCCTAACCCCATTCTCCTGCCTTCTCCCCATAACCTCTCACACCTGTACTAATCAAGAATCTATCTATCTCTGCCTTAAACATGTCCATCCATTCATGGCTTGAGTTTGCAATATGGATCATTGAACATAGAACAGTCCAGCACAGGGACTTCAACGTTTGTGCTGAAAATTGGGTGCACATATTCTGAGAGGCACGGTGGTGCAGCAGTAGAGTTGCTGCCTCACAGCGCCAGAGACCTGAGTTTGATTCTGACCATGGGGGCAGTCTGGATTGGGTTTGTATGTTCTCCTGTGACCCATGATAATTCTCTGGATGCTCTGGTTTCTTCCCACACTTCAAAGACGTGCATGTTTGCAGGTTAATTGTGCAGGTGATCATGGGAGGGAGGGAGGGAGGGAGGGAGGGAGGTAATGAGGGTGTGGGAGAAAGAAAGTGAGAGAAAGTGGGCGGCACGGTAGCGCAGCGGTAGAGTTGCTGCTTTACAGCGAATGCAGCGCCGGAGACTCAGGTTCGATCCTGACTACGGGTGCTGCACTGTAAGGAGTTTGTACGTTCTCCCCGTGACCTGCGTGGGTTTTCTCCGAGATCTTCGGTTTCCTCCCACACTCCAAAGACGTACAGGTATGTAGGTTAATTGGCTGGGTAAATGTAAAAATTGTCCCTAGTGGGTGTAGGATAGTGTTAATGTGCGGGGATCGCTGGGCGGCACGGACTTGGTGGGCCGAAAAGGCCTGTTTCCGGCTGTATATATATGATATGATATGATATGATAGAGAAGGAGGGAGGGAGGGGGGGAAGGAGGGAGGGAGAGAAGGAGGGAGGGAGGGAGGGAGGGAGGGAGGGAGGGAGGGAGGGAGGGAGGGAGGGAGGGAGGGAGGGAGGGAGGGAGGGAGGGAGGGAGGGAGGGAGGGAGGGAGGGAGGGAGGGAGGGAGAGAAGGAGGGAGGGAGGGAAAGAGGGAGAGAGGGAGGGAGGGAGGGAGGGAGGGAGGGAGGGAGGGAGGAAGGGAGGGAGGGAGGGAGGGAGGGAGGGAGGGAGGGAGGGAAGGAGGGAAGGAGGGAGGGAGGTAATGAGGGTGTGGGAGAAAGAAAGTGAGAGAGCGGGAGGGAGGGAGGGAGGGAGAGAGGGAGGGAAGGAGGGTGGGAGAGAAGGAGGGAGGGAGGGAGGGAGGGAGGGAGGGAGGGAGGGAGGGAGGGAGGGAGGGAGGGAGGGAGGGAGGGAGGGAGGGAGGGAGGGAGGGAGGGAGGGAGGGAGGGAGGGAGGGAGGGAGGGAGGGAGGGAGGGAGGGAGGGAGGGAGGGAGGGAGGGAGGGAGGGAGGGAGGGAGGGAGGGAGGGATATGGTGTGGAAGATTGAAGCCTGGAACGAGTGATATTAGGCTCAGGAGCTAGCTTGGGAGTTAGAGGTTAATGGGGAGATGAGGGCCAGTGGTGTGTGGAGTGGAGGAAGAATGTGAGGAAGAAACCTGAAGGACAAAGATAACAAATGAATGTACCTGACAAGTGTGTGGGCTCAGTGATGCAGCAACAAATGCTAGTGATCCTGGTCTACCCATCACAGCACAGACCGAGTAAGGTCAAACTTCTCCTGAAAGCTCCCAAAATGAGTATTGCATGAGTAACAACATCAGGCCATTGGTGCTGACTCAGTAACCATGCCTGGGACTAAGGCTCACAAACCCAGAGCCATTAGGTCAGATTATGACCTGGAAATATGTTGCATTTCCCTCTGGAAAAAAAACTTTTTAAGGAGCGTAACAGTGAAAGATAAAGATATCGTTCTGCTCTGAGTCTCCAGGAAACAACTTTTAGCATGGAATCAACTTTTAATAGAATGGAATCTGTTCTGATCTTGCAACTTTTCATGCATCTTTAACTTGCAACTTTTCTTGCAATGTGCAGCTTTAGTGTAGTCTAAACCATAAAGGTATTTCGTTAAATTGGTAGCATGCGTTTTATGGGGAAATAAAAGTTCCAATCTATTCATCTCTCCTCATCCTAACTCTTTGAAGTTATTGTTGGCAAGCTGATGCATTGCATATTATATTGTTGTTGCTGTCCGGCCTACTAATGGAATGATTGCTTTACACATGGACATTGAGGTCGTGAGTTAACGTTGCACAGGGTGACGTATTCTTTCTTATTGTTGTAGACAGGCATCATTCTATATTCACTGGAGTTTAATAATAATAATAATAATGCATTTTATTTATATAGCGCTTTTCATATACTCAAAGACGCTTTACAGAGATTTAGAACATAGGGAAATGAATAAATAGATAAATAAGTAAATAAGTAAATGAACAGAAGAGAAAGGAGACAGAAGGTGAGGTGACCTTCAGTGGTTGAAGGCAGTACTGAACAGGTGAGACTTCAGCGATGTTTTGAATGAGGTGAGTGTGGAGGAGTCTCTAACGGTTTGGGGTAGTGAGTTCCATAGGGTGGGAGCAGCGATGGAGAAAGCCCTGTCCCCCCAGGATCTGAGTTTGGTCCGGATGTGGGGGGATAGGAGATTGGCAGCCGCAGAGCGGAGGGTGCAGGTGGCAGTGTGCCTGTGGAGGAGGTCGGTCAGGTAGGATGGGGCCAGGTTATGGAGGGCTTTGTAGGTTATGAGGAGGATTTTGTACTGGATTCTCTGGGGGATGGGGAGCCAGTGGAGTTTGTAAAGGACGGGGGTGATATGGTCACGGATCGGGGTGTGGGTGAGTAGACGGGCAGCGGAGTTTTGAATGTATTGAAGTTTACTGATGATTTTTGAGGGTGCGCCATAGAGGAGGCTGTTGCAGTAGTCCAGACGGGAGGTGATGAAGGCGTGGATGAGGGTTTCTGCAGCTGTGGAGGAGAGGGATGGACGGAGACGGGCAATGTTTTTGAGGTGGAAGAAGGCTGTCTTTGTGATGTGTTTGATGTGTTTGTCGAAGGAGAGGGTTTGATCAAAGATGATTCCAAGATTCCGGATGTGAGGGGAGGTGGATACTGGGAGACCATCAATGTTGAGGATGAAGTTTTGGGTGGATTTGGTGAGCGTTTTTGGACCAATGATGATGATTTCAGATTTGTTGCAATTGAGTTTGAGGAAATTTCAGTGATGCAGTTTGTCAGTGTAGAGTGTGTGGTGGGGGAGATTGACTTGGTGGAGATGAGGAGCTGGATATCATCGGCGAAGCAGTGGAAGTTGAGACCATGACGGCGGATTAATTGACCAAGGGGGAACAGGTAGAGGATGAAGAGGAGGGGGCCAAGGACTGAGCCTTGGGGGAGGGGAGCGGTGGGGGATTTACAGTTGTTAATGGAGATGAACTGGTGTCTGTCAGAGAGGTAAGATTTGAACCAGGATAGGGCTGTGCCGGTGATGTTAAGGGAGGTTTCAAGTCGGGTGAGGAGAATGGAGTGATTTATGGTGTCAAAGGCGGCGCTGAGGTCAAGTAGGATGAGGATGTTGAGGTTGCCAACGTCGGAGGAGAGGAGAATGTCGTTTGTGATTTTGAGGAGCGCAGTTTCAGTACAGTGGTTGGAGCGGAATCCGGATTGGAAAGTTTCATACAGGTTATTGGTAGAGAGGTGGTATTTGAGTTGGGAAGCTACAGCACGTTCCAAAACTTTGGACAGAAAGGGTAGGTTGGAGATTGGTCTGAAGTTGTTTGGGGTGTCAGGGTTGAGACCAGGTTTTTTCAGAATGGGGGTGACAGCAGCGATTTTGAGGGATGGCGGGACGATGCCAGTGGACAGGGAGGAGTTTATTGTTGCAGTGATAAGTGGAGAGAGAGCAGGAAGGCAGGCCTTGACAAAGCTGGAGGGGATGGGGTCCAGAAGTTTATCCTTCCAGTTTAGAAGGATGAGAGGAATCTTAGAGAAACATATACAATTCTTAAGGGATTGGACAGGCTAGATGCAGGAAAAATGTTCCCCATGTTGGGGAGTCCAGAACCAGGGGTAACAGTTGAAGAATAAGGCGTGGCTATTTAGGACTGAGATGAGGAAAAACTTTTCCACCCAGAGTTGTGAATCTGCAGAATTCACTGCCACAGAAGGCAGTGGAGGTCAATTCACTGGATGTTTTCAAGAGAGAGTTAGATTTAGCTCTTAGGGCAAATGGAATCAAGGTTATATGGGGAGAAAGCAGGAATGGGGTACTGATTTTGGATGATCAGCCATGATCATATTGAATGGCGGTGCTGGCTCAAAGGGCTGAATGGCCTCCTCCTGCACCTATTTGTCTATGTTTCTATTCTGAGGATGTCATTCCTGTGAAAGTGACTGTGCTGCCCCAGTAAGTGAATGCCCCAACACCCAACCTAAAGACGATGGACTGGGCAGCATTGGATTCCCTGTCACATAGATCATTATCTCCACACATCGTATATGGATATAAACGTCCAATTACAGGAAATAATGTGATTGTCTTACTAATAGGACTTCTGTATGGTTTCAATCAAACTGATATCCGTTAATGAAAGTGAAGTATTACAATATAATTCTTCATATCGTTCTTATTGTTTTAAGTGGTGTGGTAACAGATTGTATGTTTCCCCACTAATACCCTGATGATGATAAACACCTCAGCATTGCAGCAATAGAGTGTAGATCTTATTAACGGGCTATGGACAAATCAATGCAGTCATTTGTGTTAACGCCATTAAACAAGGACTCCTCTGCTTATATTAACGAGCAGGTCGTTGTCTTTCCATTGTGCAACTCCTTCACTAGCGATTGCTGTTAGTGTTTTCAACATGAGGCTGTTAACGCGCAGGTTGGCTGTGGGAACTCTGCTGCAATTTATGGATCTTATTTATGGAGTGTGTGTAGCAGATGTTCCTCCCACTTACATTGGGTGTCTTGTGGCCTGCTCCTCCACATTTAGATCATAGCCTGGTGTGGTATGGTACTTTATTTGTTACATGTACCGAGGTACAGTGACATTCACTGTTGTATACAGTTCAGTACAAGTATCACTATACACAAGCAATGAGGGAAACTCTCTCAGTGAGAAAGATGTCTGAAGAAGGGCCTCGACCCGAAAGAGTCTGAACAAGAGTCTCGACCCGAAAAGTCACCCATTCCTTCTCTCCAGAGGTGCTGCCTGTCCCGCTGAGTTACTCCAGCATGTTGTGCCTACTAAACATAATCACATGGAGACATCTTAGATCAGCATCTCAGATACAGTACAAGTGCACAGCAGTAGTAGTACACTGAGACAGTATACAGAGACACCAGTTGGCACCATTTACAAGTCCCAGTTGTTGCAATGGTTTCGGATTCCTACTGCATAACGTACAGCAGGCCATCGTGATTTTTCACCAGCAATCAAAGAAGGCCCAACACAACATGGTGGGCCAAGAACAAACAGAAATATGCCCTTTCCTTTTCTCCGGAGATGCTGCCAGACCCTGACAGTATATGGAGAAACTGCATGAAAGATATGTACCGTCTATATCTCTCGTTTCCCTCTCCCCTGACTCTCAGTCTGAAGAAGGGTCTCGACCCGAAATGTCACCTATTCCTTTTCTCTAGAGATGCTGAGTTACTCCAGATTTTTGTGTCTATCCTCAGTTTAAACCAGCTTCTGCACTTCCTACAAACACAAACACCAAATGTCTATCACCAAATATATATTCCAATGGACTTTTGAAGACCTTGATGATCTTGCTGAGATTGTTGGAAAGGAGTGTGTGTTTAACTTGTTGCCTGAATCTGCCTTTCACATGGGGTACAGTTACTGTGAGAGAATTTTGTTGAACTTTAACTGTTCTGCTTGTTCACACGTATTGCTAAAGTAAAGATGTTGCATTGGAATGAGGAAAGCCTTGGCCGAATGATTGAGCATTGTGGACAGATATCTGTTGCTTTGTGCGTGATGTTATTATCTGTTATCTGCAAAACCAACAGTGCCTGTGTACGGGTCTGAGTAATGTCATTTAGGCGGTTTCAATAAAATCGCAACTCCCTGACTAAGCTGTTTAAGGAACTAAGATGTGTGCGAGTCCGCACATACATTTGTTTGTTTGGCAGTGTATAAACTCGGGCCGTCTGTACTCTGGAGGAACCGTCTCCCAGGGCAGTCCCTCCGTGATATCACGTAATGAAGTCTCACTCCCCACGTCCGAATCCTCCATTGATTTCTCTGACCATTGCCCTGTTTATTGTGACTCAGATCCGGTCAGACACAAAATAAATAGTGTAGAGCAATGGTGAGTTTCTCAAACAAGTCGGTTTATTCAAGGCCTCAAGAGTTCGCACTGGGAAACACACTAAGAGAACCTGAGAGGGCAGCACGGTGGCACAGCAGTGAAACTACTGCTGTACAGCGCCAGAGAACCGTGTTCCATCCTGACTACAGATGCTTGTCTGTACAGAATTTGTACGTTCTCCCCGTGACCCGCGTGGGTTTTCTCCAAAATCTTCGGTTTTGGAGAAAACCACACTCCAAGGATGTACAGGTTTGTAGGTTAATTGGCTTGTCCCCAGTGTATGTGGGATAGTGTTAATGTATGGGATCGCTGGTCAGTGCGGACACGATGGGCAGAAGGGCCTGTTTCCACATTGTATCTTTAAAAAAAACTAAAAAACCCAAAGTGGTTCCATGATTTGCAACATCTATCTCATTTTTACATTCTTATGACACAATGGTTACGTGGGGATTTTACATTTTTGAAATAATTAAACAGTGATCAATGTCTTTTTGTAATCTTTCATTCTTGTTTTTCTTCCCCAGATTATATTTAACCTGCTTCCAATTATTTAGAAAACTATTCTCCCATTTGTCTGACAAATGGATGCAATAAAGGACAACTGCATTTCCTTGATCAGTTTTAATGCTCTGCCTCGTTTACAACCTCCTGTACATTACTCCAGTGAGCTATGCCTTGTGATCAAAAGACTTCTAAACAGATCTAAATCTGTTTATTGCCTTCATTAAGTTGGCCTATTTTTCCATCAATTGACTCTTTTGACGATGGGAAAATAGGAGAACATAATGAAGGGAAATTAAAGATTATGTTAAGGGATAGAACAACGAAATTCTTCCTTGCAGCGGCATAACGGAATCTGTGAACATAGTACCCTGAACGAGAAAAAAACCTTCAGTGTATACATACACACACACACACACACACACACATATATATATATATATGTGTGTGTGTGTGTGTGTATATATATATATATATATATGTGTGTGTGTGTGTGTGTATATATATATATATATATATGTGTGTGTGTGTGTATATATATATATATATATGTGTGTGTGTGTATATATATATATATATATATGTGTGTGTGTGTATATATATATATATATACTAGCACAAGTGGGCCCGTTGGGCCCGTCCTCGTAGGGTTTCCATTGTAACCGGGAGGCGGGGAGGGAGGGGGTGGGGGACCACCTGTTTTCCCAGTACCCCTCTTTACCCGTTGTGGGATGGGAGGGGGGAGGGGAGGGGGGAGGGAGAGGGGAGGGAGGGGGTAGGGGGGAGGGAGGGGGGAGGGAGGGAGGGGAGGGGGGAAGGGGGAGGGGGGAAGGGGAGAGGGAAGGGGGGGAGGGAGGAGGACCTCCCCTTTTCCCAGTACCCCTCTTTCCCCGTTGTGCCCGTCCTTGTAGGGTTTCCATTGTAACCGGGAGGAGGGGAGGGAGGGAGGGAGGGAGGAGGGAGGAGGGGAGGGAGGGGGGGAAGGGGAGGGCGGAAAGGGGGAGGGGGGGGAGGGGGGAGGGAGAGAGGGGAAGGTTTGAAAGAGCATCCCTCTCCCCATCAGAACTGCCTCCTCCATCGACTCCTTTAAGTCCAGGCTCAAAACCTATTTCTACTCCCTAGCTTTTGAGGGCTAATTGAGGAGGTACTGTGAACTGTTTGGGAGGGGAGGGGAGGGGGGAAGGGGGGAAGGAGGGGGACCTCCCCTTTTCCCAGTTCCCCTCTTTCCCCGTTGGGCCTGTCCTCGTAGGGTTTCCATTGTAACCGGGAGGACGGGAGGGAGGGAAGGGGGAGGGAGGGAGGAGGGAGGTGTGGAGGGAGGAGGGAGGTGTGGAGGGAGATGGGGAAGGAGGGGGGAGGGGATGGGGTAGGGGGAGGGAGAGGGGAGGGAGTGAGGGGGGGTAGGGGGAGGGAGGGGGAGGGGAGGGGGGAAGGGGGGAGGACGGGGACCTCCCCTTTACCCAGTACCCCTCTTTCCCATTTGGCCCGTCCTCGTAGGGTTTCCATTGTAACCGGGAGGAGGGGAGGGAGGGAAGGGGGAGGGAGGGAGGAGGGAGGTGGGGAGGGGGAGGGAGGGGGGGGAGGGGAGGGGGGAAGGGGGGAGTGAGGGGGTAGGGGGAGGGAGGGGGGAGGGAGGGGGAGGGGGGGTAGGGGGGAGGGGGAGGGAGGGGGGAGGGAGGGGGAAGGGGGGAGGGAGGGGGATCTCCCCTTTTCCCAGTACCCCACTTTCCCCGTTGGGCCCGTCCTCGTAGGGATTCCATTGTAACCGGGAGGAGGGGAGGGAGGGAAGGGGGAGGGAGGGAGGAGGGAGGACGGGAAGGGGAGGGCGGAAAGGGGGGGGAGGGGGGAAAGGGGGGAGGGGGGAGGGGGGAGGGAGAGAGGGGGAGGGTGGAAAGAGCATCCCTCTCCCCATCAGAACTGCCCCCTCCATCGACTCCTTTAAGTCCAGGCTCAAAACCTATTTCTACTCCCTAGCGTCTGAGGCTCATTGAGGAGGCGCTGTGAACTGTTTGTGTGCTACTGTATGTTTCATTTTTTCCCTTAGTACCTAATCAGATGTACAGCACTTTGGTCAACGTGGGTTGTTTTTAAATGTGCTGTACAAATAAAATGGACTTGACTTGACAGCTCTTCGCAACAATGTAGCACAGGGGCATTGTGACGTCACACGCTGAATACCGCTGGGGGGGGAAGGGGGGTCAGCTCGAGTTCATCTCACAGGGGCATTGTGACATCACAATCCGCAGCGCAGCGCCCCCCTTCTGTCAAAACTTCGATAAATCAGGGGGGGCAGCACTTTTAAACCTCTGTAAATATGGTCCGACTTAAAATCGAATAAATATCATTTTCCAGCAGCGAACCGCATGCTGATTAAGGCGGTATAAAAATCGTGGCGCTACGGTTCACCGTTTTGCCGATGCCGAATTGCCGTATTCAGCCGACATCAGTGGAATATATATATATACACAACATCTGAGTTTTAATATTGTGGGGTGGGGGGGGGGGGGGGGGGGGGGGGACCGTCCTCGTAGGGTTTCCATTGTAACCGGGAGGGCGGGGCGGTCGGAGGGGGGAGGGGGACCCTGTTTTCCCAGTACCCCTCTTTACGTGGGATGGGAGGGGGGAGGGGAGGGGGGAGGGAGAGGGGGGGGAGGGGGTAAGGGGGAGGGAGGGGGGAGGGAGGGAGGGGAGGGGGGAAGGGGGAGGGGGGGAAGGGGAGAGGGAAGGGGGGGAGGGAGGAGGACCTCCCCTTTTCCCAGTACCCCTCTTTCCCCGTCGTGTGCCCGTCCTTGTAGGGTTTCCATTGTAACCGGGAGGAGGGGAGGGAGGGGAGGGAGGGAGGAGGGGAGGGAGGGGGGAGGGAGGGCGGAAAGGGGGGAGGGGGGGGAGGGGGGAGGGGGGGAGGGTGGAGGGAGAGAGGGGAAGGTTTGAAAGAGCATCCCTCTCCCCATCAGAACTGCCTCCTCCATCGACTCCTTTAAGTCCAGGCTCAAAACCTATTTCTACTCCCTAGCTTTGAGGCTATGAGTGAGGAGGTACTGTGAACTGTTTGGGAGGGGAGGGGAAGGGGGGAAGGAGGGGGACCTCCCTTTTCCAGTTCCCCTCTTTCCGTTGGGGCCTGGGGTCCTCGGTAGGGTTCCATTGTAACCGGGAGGGACGGGAGGGAGGAGGGGGAAGGGGAGGGAGGGAGGGAGGTGTGGAGGGAGGAGGGAGGTGTGGAGGGAGATGGGGAAGGAGGGGGGGAGGGGATGGGGTAGGGGGGAGGGAGAGGGGAGGGAGGGAGGGGGGTAGGGGGAGGGAGGGGGAGGGGGAGAAGGGGGAAGGGGGGGAAGGGGGGGAGGAGGGGACCTCCCCTTTACCCAGTACCCCTCTTTCCCCATTGGGCCCGTCCTCGTAGGGTTTCCATTGTAACCGGGAGGAGGGGAGGGAGGGAAGGGGGAGGGAGGGAGGAGGGAGGTGGGGAGGGGGAGGGAGGGGGGAGGGGAGGGGGGAAGGGGGGAGTGAGGGGGTAGGGGGAGGGAGGGGGGAGGGAGGGGGAGAGGGGGAGGGGGGGGTAGGGGGAGGGAGGGGGGAGGGAGGGGAAGGGGGGGAGGGAGGGGGATCTCCCCTTTTCCCAGTACCCCACTTTCCCCGTTGGGCCCGTCCTCGTAGGGATTCCATTGTAACCGGGAGGAGGGAGGGAAGGGGGAGGGAGGGAGGAGGGAGGACGGGAAGGGGAGGGCGGAAAGGGGGGGAGGGGGGGAAAGGGGGGAGGGGGGAGGGAGAGAGGGGGAGGGTGGAAAGAGCATCCCTCTCCCCATCAGAACTGCCCCCTCCATCGACTCCTTTAAGTCCAGGCACCTAATCAGATGTACAGCACTTTGGTCAACGTGGGTTGTTTTTAAATGTGCTGTACAAATAAAATGGACTTGACTTGACAGCTCTTCGCAACAATGTAGCACAGGGGCATTGTGACGTCACACGCTGAATACCGCTGGGGGGGGAAGGGGGGGTCAGCTCGAGTTCATCTCACAGGGGCATTGTGACATCACAATCCGCACCGCAGCGCCCCCCTTCTGTCAAAACTTCGATAAATCAGGGGGGGCAGCACTTTTAAACCTCTGTAACTTAAAAAATATGCGTCCGAATTAAATAAAAATATCATTTTCCAGCAGCGAACCGCATGCTGATTAAGGCGGTACAAAAATCGTGGCGCTACGGTTCACCGTTTTGCCGGAATTGCCGTATTCAGCCGACATCAGTGGAATATATATATATATATTCAAGATCTGAGTTTTAATAGTATACTAGACCAAGTGGGCCCGTTGGGCCCGTCCTCGTAGGGTTTCCATTGTAACCGGGAGGCGGGGAGGGAGGGGGGAGGGAGGGGGAGGGGGACCACCTGTTTTCCAAGTACCCCTCTTTACCCGTTGTGGGATGGGAGGGGGGAGGGAGAGGGGAGGGAGGGGGTAGGGGGGAGGGAGGGGGGAGGGAGGGAGGGGAAGGGGGAGGGGGGGAAGGGGAGAGGGAAGGGGGGGAGGGAGGAGGACCTCCCCTTTTCCCAGTACCCCTCTTTCCCCGTTGTGCCCGTCCTTGTAGGGTTTCCATTGTAACCGGGAGGCGGGGAGGGAGGGGGGAGGGAGGGAGGAGTGGAGGGAGGAGGGGAGGGGGAGGGAGGGGGGAGGGCAGGGGGAGGAGAGGGGGGAAAGGGGGAGGGAGAGGGGAGGGAAGGGGGTAGGGGTGGAGGGGGGAGGGGGACCACCTGTTTTCCCAGTACCCCTCTTTCCCCGTTGTGCCCGTCCTCGTAGGGTTTCCATTGTAACCGGGAGGCGGGGAGGGAGGGAGGAGGGAGGTGTGGAGGGAGGAGGGGAGGGAAAGGGGGGGAGGGGAGGGGGGAAGGGGGGGAAGGGGGGAGGTGGAGGGAGGGGGGAAGGGGGGAGGATGGGGGAACTCCCCTTTTCCCAGTACCCCTCTTTCCCCGTTGGGCCCGTCCTCGTAGGGATTCCATTGTAACCGGGAGGAGGGGAGGGAGGGAAGGGGGAGGGAGGGAGGAGGGGAGGGAGGGGGGAAGGGGAGGGCGGAAAGGGGGGGAGGGGGGAAAGGGGGGAGGGGGGAAAGGGGGGAGGGAGAAGGGAAGGGGGGGAGGGAGGGGGAGGGGGGAGGTAGGGGAGGGAGGAAGGGGGACCTTCCCTTTTCCCAGTACCCCTCCTTCCCCGTTGGGCCCGTCCTCGTAGGTTTTCCATTGTAACCGTGAGGGGAGGGAAGGGGGAGGGAGGGAGGAGGGAGGTGTGGAGGGAGGAGGGGAGGGGGAGGGAGGGGGGAAGGGGGGAGTGAGGGGGTAGGGGGGAGGGAGGGGGGAGGGAGGGGAGAGGGGAGGGGGGGTAGGGGGGAGGGGGAGGGAGGGAGGGGGAAGGGAGGGGGAAGGGGGGAGGGAGGGGCTCTCCCCTTTTCCCAGTACCCCACTTTCCCCGTTGGGCCCATCCTCGTAGGGATTCCATTGTAACCGGGAGGAGGGGAGGGAGGGAAGGGGGAGGGAGGGAGGAGGGAGGAGGGGAAGGAGGGGGGAAGGGGAGGGCGGAAAGGGGGGGGGGGGAGGGGGGAAAGGGGGGAGGGGGGAGGGAGAGAGGGGGGAGGGTGGAAAGAGCATCCCTCTCCCCATCAGAACTGCCCCCTCCATCGACTCCTTTAAGTCCAGGCTCAAAACCTATTTCTACTCCCTAGCATTTGAGGCTCATTGAGGAGGCGCTGTGAACTGTTTGTGTGCTACTGTATGTTTCATTTTTTCCTTAGTACCTAATCAGATGTACAGCACTTTGGTCAACGTGGGTTGTTTTTAAATGTGCTATACAAATAAAATGGACTTGACTTGACAGCTCTTCGCAACAATGTAGCACAGGGGCATTGTGACGTCACACGCTGAATACCGCTGGGGGGGGAAGGGGGGTCAGCTCGAGTTTATCTCACAGGGGCATTGTGACATCACAATGAAGAATAAATCCGCAGCGCAGCGCCCCCCTTCTGTCAAAACTTCGATAAATCAGGGGGGGCAGCACTTTTAAACCTCTGTAACTTAAAAAATATGCGTCCGAATTAAATAAAAATATCATTTTCCAGCAGCGAACCGCATGCTGATTAAGGCGGTACAAAAATCGTGGCGCTACGGTTCACCGTTTTGCCGGAATTGCCGTATTCAGCCGACATCAGTGGAATATATATATATATACACAACATCTGAGTTTTAATAGTATACTAGACCGAGTGGGCCCGTTGGGCCCGTCCTCGTAGGGTTTCCATTGTAACCGGGAGGGGAGGAAAGGGGGAGGGTTGGGGGAGGGAAGGGGGAGGGAGGAGGGAGGGGAGGGGGGGAGGGGGGAGGGAGAGGGGAGGGAGGGGGGTAGGGGGGAGGGAGGGGGGAATGGGAGGGGGAGGGGGGAAGGGAGGAGGGAAGGGGGGGAGGGAGAGGGGAGGGGGGAGGGAGGGAGGGGGACCTCCCCTTTTCCCAGTACCCCTCTTTCCCCGTTGGGCCCGTCCTCGTAGGGTTTCCATTGTAACCGGGAGGGGAGGGCGGGAAGGGGGAGGGAGGGAGGAGGGAGGTGTGGAGGGAGGAGGGGAGGGGAGGGAGGGGGGAGGGGAGGGAGGGGGGGTAGGGGGGAGGGGGAGGGAGAGGGGAGGGGGGAGGGGAGGGGGAAGGGGGGAGGGAGGGGACCTCCCCTTTTCCCAGTACTCCTCTTTCCCCGTTGGGCCCGTCCTCGTAGGGTTTCAATTGTAACCGGGAGGGGGGAGGGAGGGTGGAAGGAGGGGGGAGAGGGATGGAAGGGTGGAGGGAGGGGGGGAGGGATTGGGGAGGGAGGGAAGGAGGGAGGGGGGAGTTAGGGGGGAGGGGGGAGGGAGTTGGGGAGGGAGGGGGAGGAGGGGGGGAGGGAGTGGGGATGGAGGTGGGAAGGAGGGGGGATGAAGGGGTTGAGGGGGAAGGGGGACCTCCCCTTTTCCCAGTACCCCTCTTTCCCCGTTGGGCCTGTCCTCATAGGGTTTCCATTGTAACCGGGAGGGGGGGGGGAGGGAGGAGGGAGGTGTGAAGGGAGGAGGGGAGGGGGAGGGAGGGGGGAGGGGAGGGGGAAGGGGAGGGGGGAAGGGGGTAGGGGGAGGGGAGGGAGGGGGATCTCCCCTTTTCCCAGTACCCCTCTTTCCCCGTTGGGCTCGTCCCCGTAGGGTTTCCATTGTAACCGGGAGGGGGGGAGGGAGGGTGGAAGGAGGTGGGAGGGGGAGAGGGATGGAAGGGTGGAGGGAGGGGGCAGGGAGTGGGGGAGGGTGGGATGGAGGGAAGGAGGGAGGGGGGGAGTTAGGGGCTGTGTGATGATGGAGGTTGGGATTGAGGGGGGAGGGAGGGGGGGAGCGAGTGGGGATGGAGGTGGGAAGGAGGGGGGAGGAAGGGGTTGAGGGGGGAAGTGGAACCTCCCCTTTTCCCAGTACCCCTCTTTCCCCCACCACCAAGCCCCCTCCGCAACGACCCCTGTTGTCCCCCTCCCCAGAGACCCCCCCCCATTCTCTCTCTCCCCCAGACACACTCTCAGTGCTTTTTCGAAACACTTGCCCCGGTGGCCCACGAGCATAGGGGCCCAATGCTGATTTCTGTATGTTAAGTGACTTGCAATAAAAAAAAATACTTTAAAAAAAGATAAGTGCTTTTTAAGTGCTTGTTTTGAAACATTCGCGGTCACATAGTGCTTCTCACTGCGATCTGTTAGTGGTGCTTTTCGAAACAATGTAGCACCCATCTCAAACAAGCATTGGGAGGATGGGAGGGAGGGAAGGGGAGGGAGGGAGGAGAGAGGTGTGGAGGGAGGGGGGAAGGGGAGGGGGGAACGGGGGAAGGGGGAGGGGGAGAGGGGAGGGAGGGGGGATGGGATGGGGGAAGGGGGAGGGAGGGGGACCTCCCTTTTCCCAGTACCCCTCTTTCCCCGTTGGGCCCGTCCTCGTAGGGTTTCCATTGTAACCGGGAGGAGGGGAGGGAGGGAGGAGGGAGGTGTGGAGGGAGGAGGGGAGGGGGGGGAGGGGAGGGGGGAAGGGGGAGGGAGAGGGTTAGGGGGGGAGGGGGAGGGGGGAAGGGGAGGGAGGGGGACCTCCCCTTTTCCCAGTACCCCTCTTTCCCCGTTGGGCCCGTCCCCCGTAGGGTTTCCTTTGTAACCAGAAGGGGGGGAGGGAGGGTGGAAGGAGGGGGGAGGGGGAGAGGGATGGAAGGGTGGAGGGAGGGGGGGAGGATGGAGGGAAGGAGGGAGGGGGGGGGAGTTAGGGGAGGAGGGGTGAGGGAGGTGGGGAGGGAGTTGGGGAGGAGGGGGGAGGGAGTGGGGATGGAGGTGGGAAGGAGTGGGGAGGAAGGGGTTGAGGGGGGAAGGGGGGGAGGGAGGGAATAGGGGCCCCATGCTGACCTGTGTATGTTAAGTGACTTGCACAACTTTAAAAAACTGGCAGTTGCTTTTCGCAACAATGTTGCAACAATCTCACACAAGCATTGTGACGTCACAAGCTGAAGATGTAAATTTAAAACCGAGCTGATCTCTCATTGGTGCACGGGTGCCATTGTGACATCACGCGCTGAAGCCCCTTCAAGAAAAGGGGTTAGAAATGAAAATTTAAACTTTAATATCTCTCTAGCTTTAAAAAGGTAGCTTCAATTTGAACGAAAGTACTTACAATAGTTGCCCACGTTAATGGTGAATATGGCGGTACAAAAATCGTAGCGCTTTGGTGTAACTTCAGGGAGGAGTAGGGTTTGTAAGTTATGGACAGAAATTCTTCGAATCTTCCGTACATACACATATACATACATACATACGGAATGTTGGACCGCAGAGTTTTAGTAGTATATAGATAGATAGATAGATAGATAGATAGACTAGACCGAGTGGGCCCGTTGGGCCCGTCCTCGTAGGGTTTCCATTGTAACCGGGAGGGGAGGGTTGGGGGAGGGAAGGGGGAGGGAGGAGGGGAGGGAGGGGGGAGGAGAGGGGGGGGGAGGGAGAGGGGGAGGGAGGGAGAGGGGAGGGAGGGGGGTAGGGGGAGGGAGGGGGGAGAGGGGGGGATGGGAGGGGGGAGGGGTGAAGGGAGGAGGGAAGGGGGGGAGGGAGAGGGGAGGGAGGTGGGTAGGGGGGAGGGAGGGAGGGGGACCTCCCCTTTTCCCAGTACCCCTCTTTCCCCGTTGGGCCCGTCCTCGTAGGGTTTCCATTGTAACCGGGAGGAGGGGAGGGCGGGAAGGGGGAGGGAGGGAGGAGGGAGGTGTGGAGGGAGGAGGGGAGGGGAGGGAGGGGGGGAGGGGGGGGAGGGGGAGGGAGGGGGAGGGAGAGGGGAGGGAGGAGGGGATTGAGGGGGGACCTCCCCTTTTCCCAGTACTCCTCTTTCCCCGTTGGGCCCGTCCTCGAAGGGTTTCAATTGTAACCGGGAGGGGGGGAGGGAGGGTGGAAGGAGGGGGGAGAGGGATGGAAGGGTGGAGGGAGGGGGGGAGGGATTGGGGAGGGAGGGATGGAGGGAAGGAGGGAGGGGGGAGTTAGGGGGGAGGGGGGAGGGAGGGGGAGGGAGTTGGGGAGGGGGAGGAGGGGGGGGAGGGAGTGGGGATGGAGGTGGGAAGGAGGGGGGATGAAGGGGTTGAGGGGGGAAGGAGGACCTCCCCTTTTCCCAGTACCCCTCTTTCCCCGTTGAGCCCGTCCTCATAGGGTTTCCATTGTAACCGGAGGGGGGGAGGGAGGGAGGAGGGAGGTGTGGAGGGAGGAGGGGAGGGGGAGGGAGGGGGGGAGGGGAGGGGGGGAAGGGGAGGGGGAAGGGGGAGGGGGGAGGGGAGGGAGGGGGATCTCCCCTTTTCCCAGTACCCCCTCTTTCCCCGTTGGGCCCGTCCCCGTAGGGTTTCCATTGTAACCGGGAGGGGGGAGGGAGGGTGGAAGGAGGGGGGAGGGGGAGAGGGATGGAAGGGTGGAGGGAGGGGGGAGGGAGTGCGGGAGGGTGGGATGGAGGGAAGGAGGGAGGGGGGGAGTTAGGGGCTGAGTGGTGATGGAGGTTGGGATTGAGGGGGGAGGGAGGGGGGGAGCGAGTGGGGATGGAGGTGGGAAGGAGGGGGGAGGAAGGGGTTGAGGGGGGAAGTGGAACCTCCCCTTTTCCAGTACCCCTCTTTCCCCCACCACCAAGCCCCCTCCGCAACGACCCCTGTTGTCCCCCTCCCCAGTCCCCATTCTCAGACCCCCCCCCCCATTCTCTCTCTCCCCCAGACACACTCTCAGTGCTTTTTTCGAAACACTTGCCCCGGTGGCCCACGAGCATAGGGGCCAATGCTGATCTGTGTATGTTAAGTGACTTGCAATTAAAAAAAATACTTTAAAAAAAAGATAAGTGCTTTTTAAGTGCTTGTTTTGAAACATTCGCGGTCGCATAGTGCTTCTCACTGCGATCTGTTAGTGGTGCTTTTCGAAACAATGTAGCACCCATCTCAAACAAGCATTGGGAGGATGGGAGGGAGGGAAGGGGAGGGAGGGAGGAGAGAGGTGTGGAAGGAGGAGGGGAGGGAGGGGGGGAAGGGGAGGGGGGAACGGGGGAAGGGGGAGGGAGAGGGGAGGGAGGGGGGATGGGATGGGGGAAGGGGGGAGGGAGGGGGACCTCCCCTTTTCCCAGTACCCCTCTTTCCCCGTTGGGCCCGTCCTCGTAGGGTTTCCATTGTAACCGGGAGGAGGGGAGGGAGGGAGGAGGGAGGTGTGGAGGGAGGAGGGGAGGGGGGGAGGGGAGGAGGGGGAGGGAGAGGGTTAGGGGGGAGGGGGAGGGGGGGAGGGGAGGGGGGAAGGGGAGGGAGGGGAACCTCCCCTTTTCCCAGTACCCCTCTTTCCCCGTTGGGCCCGAACTCGTAGGGTTTCCATTGTAACCGGGAGGAGGGGAGGGCGGGAAGGGGGAGGGAGGGAGGAGGGAGGTGTGGAGGGAGGAGTGGAGGGGAGGGAGGGGGGAGGGGAGGAGGGGGGGGTAGGGGGAGGGAGGGGGAGGGAGAGGGGGGAGGGGAGGGGAAGGGGGGGGAGGGGAGGGGGGGGAGGGGAGGGGGGGAGGGAGGGGGACCTCCCCTTTTCCCAGTACCCCTCTTTCCCCGTTGGGCCCCGTCCCCGTAGGGTTTCCATTGTAACCGGGAGGGGGGGGAGGGAGGGTGGAAGGAGGGGGGAGGGGGAGAGGGGTGGAAGGGTGGAGGGAGGGGGGGAGGGAGGGAGGGAGTGGGGGAGGGTCGGATGGAGGGAAGGAGGGACGGGTGAGTTAGGGGCTGAGTGGTGATGGAGGTTGGGATTGAGGGGGGAGAGAGTGGGGATGGAGGTGGGAAGGAGGGGGGAGGAAGAGGTTGAGGGGGGAAGTGGGACCTCCCCTTTTCCCAGTACCCCTCTTTCCCCCACCACCAAGCCCCCACCGCAACGACCCCTGTTGTCCCCCTCCCCAGTCCCTATTCTCAGACCCCCCCCATTCTCTTGGAATAAAAAAAAATACTTTAAAAAAAATAAGTGCTTTTTAATTGCTTGTTTTGAAACATTCGCGGTTAAGTGCTTTTTTAAAAAACATTCGCGGTTAAGTGCTGGTTTTGAAACATTCGCGGCTACTTAGTGCTTCTGTCAGCTGCTTTTCGAAACAATGTTGCAACCATCTCACACAAGCATTGGGAGGATGGGAGGGAGGGAAGGGGAGGGAGGGAGGAGGGAGGTGTGGAGGGAGGAGGGGAGGGAGGGGGGAAGGGGAGGGGGGGAAGGGGGCGGGAGAGGGGAGGGAGGGGGGATGGGATGGGGAAGGGGGGAGTGAGGGGGACCTCCCCTTTTCCCAGTACCCCTCTTTCCCCGTTGTGCCCGTCCTCGTAGGGTTTCCATTGTAACCGGGAGGAGGGGAGGGAGGGAAGGGGGAGGGAGGGAGGAGGGAGGTGTGGAGGGAGGGGAGGGGGAGGGAGGGGGGAGGGGAGGGGGGAAGGGGGGGAGGGGGGAGGGAGGGGGGAGGGGAGGGGGGAAGGGGGGGGAGGGGGGAGGGAGAGGGGGAGGGAGGGGGGAGGGGGGAGGGAGAGGGGTAGGGGGGGGAGGGGAGGGGGAAGGGGAGGGAGGGGGACCTCCCCTTTTCCCAGTACCCCTCTTTCCCCGTTGGGCCCGTCCTCGTAGGGTTTCCATTGTAACCGGGAGGAGGGGAGGGAGGGAAGGGGGAGGGAGGGAGGTGTGGAGGGGGAGGGAGGGGGGAGGGGAGGGGGGAAGGGGGGAGGGAGGGGGGGTGGAGGTGGGAAGGAGTGGGGAGGAAGGGGTTGAGGGGGGAAGGGGGGGGGAGGGAGGGAATAGGGGCCCCATGCTGATCTGTGTATGTTAAGTGACTCGCACAACTTTAAAAAACTGGCAGTTGCTTTTCGCAACAATGTTGCAACCATCTCACACAAGCATTGTGACGTCACAAGCTGAAGACCTTGAAAAAAAAGGTCAGAAAAAAAATTATGTAAATTTAAAGTAGTAAACACCCAATAGCAGCCGCTTGTCCATCGCGAGCTGATCTCTCATTGGTGCACGGGTGCCATTGTGACATCACGCGCTGAAGCCCCTTCAAGAAAAGGGTTAGAAATGAAAAATTTAAACTTTAATATCTCTCTAGCTTTAAAAAGGTAGCTTCAATTTGAACGAAAGTACTTACAATAGTTGCCCATGTTAATGGTGAATACGGCGGTACAAAAATCGTAGCGCTTTGGTGTACCGTCTGGGAGGAGTAGGGTTTGGCCCCTTCAAGAAAAGTGTTAGAAATGAAAATTTAAACTTTAATATCTCTCTAGCTTTAAAAAGGTAGCTTCAATTTGAACGAAAGTACTTACAATAGTTGCCCAGGTTAATGGTGAATATGGCGGTACAAAAATCGTAGCGCTTTGGTGTACCGTCTGGGAGGAGCAGGGTTTGTAAGTTATGGACAGAAATCTTCGGAATCTTCCGTATATACACACATACATACGGAATGTTGGACCGCAGAGTTTTAGTAGTATACTAGAAAAGAGGGCCCGTTGGGCCCGTCCCCACACCCCCCATTCTCACTCCCCCAGCCCCACTCTTACTCTCCAAGTGTGCCCGTTGGGCCCGGAAAAGAGGGCCCGTTGGGCCCGTCCCCACACCCCCCATTCTCTCCTCCCCCAGCCCCACTCTTACTCTCCAAGTGTGCCCGTTGGGCCCGTCCTCCTGATCTGTGTATGTCAAGTGACCACTATAGCCTTCATTCTTTTTTTTTTTCCCTAATCAGATGTTTGTTTGTTTTTTCCTAATCAGATGTGCAGTACTTTGGTCAACGTGGGTTGTTTTTAAATGTGCTATACAAATAAAACTGACTTGACTTGACTTGACTTGCAATAACAAAAAAGACTTCTTGGAAGCTTTTCGAAACAATGTAGCCGCCGTCACAAGCTGAAAACTAAATCCTTGCTGAAAACTAAATCCTTTTCTGGAAACTTTTGGAAACAAATGTAGCCCCTTGAAGAAAAGGGTTAGAAATGAAAAATTTAAACTTTAATATCTCTCTAGCTTTAAAAAGGTAGCTTCAATTTGAACGAAAGTACTTACAATAGTTGCCCAGGTTAATGGTGAATACGGCGGTACAAAAATCGTAGCGCTTTGGTGTACCGTCTAGGAGGAGTAGGGTTTGTAAGTAATCTTCCGTACATACACATATACATACATACATACGGAATGTTGGACCGCAGAGTTTTAGTATTATATAGATAGACTAGACCAAGTGGGCCCGTTGGGCCCGTCCTCGTAGGGTTTCCATTGTAACCGGGAGGGGAGGAAAGGGGGAGGGTTGGGGGAGGGAGGAGGGGAGGGAGGGGGGGAGGGAGGAGGGGAGGGAGGGGGGAGGGGAGGGGGGAGGGAGAGGGGAGGGAGAGGGGAGGGAGGGGGTAGGGGGGAGGGAGGGGGGATGGGAGGGGGGAAGGGGGGGAGGGAGAGGGGAGGGAGGTGGGTAGGGGGGAGGGAGGGAGGGGGACCTCCCCTTTTCCCAGTACCCCTCTTTCCCCGTTGGGCCCGTCCTCGTAGGGTTTCCATTGTAACCGGGAGGAGGGGAGGGAGGGAAGGGGGAGGGAGGGAGGAGGGAGGTGTGGAGGGAGGAGGGGAGGGGGAGGGAGGGGGGGAGGGGAGGGGGGAAGGGGGGAGGGGGGAGTGAGGGGGTAGGGGTGAGGGGGAGGGAGGGGGGAGGGAAGGGGGAGGGAGGGGAGAGGGGAGGGGGGGGTAGGGGGGAGGGGGAGGGAGGGGGAGGGAGGGGAGAGGAGAGGGGGGAGAGGAGAGGGGGGGAGGGGAGAGGGGGGAGAGGAGAGGGGAGAGGAGAGAGGGGAGGAGGAGAGGGGGGAGAGGAGAGGGGGGAGAGGAGAGGGGAGAGGAGAGGGGAGAGGGGGGAGAGGAGAGGGGGAGAGGAGAGGAGAGGGGGGAAGAGGAGAGGAGAGTGGGGGAGAGAGGAGAGGGGCCTATTTTACTTTAAAATAAACAGCATCCTTTGTTGAAAAAGAAATTAAACTTATTTATAGAGCAGCAGCTTATGTCTTTGTTATAAATGAAATTAAACTTATGTGAAATAAATGTTCTTTTGTTAAAAAAGAAAGTAAACTTATCTATGAAATCTCTGTCTTTTATCTTTTTTTAAAAATAAAATTAAATGCAATGGAAATCTCGTACCGTTTAAAATAAATGTAATTTTTCTGTTGGAAATGATAAGAAACTTATCTATAAATATTCTTTCTGTATTTGGATTAAACTGCCCTCCTGAGCGATGCTGGAGCCTGTCCTCAACCAGCAGCAGCGCGGTGGACTGTTGGTTACGGCAGTTGGTGTCAGTTCAAATCAACTGCTCCACCCACATCAAGTGTGAGGTTGGAGCCAATCACTGCACCCCACGTAGAGACCCAGCCAATCGGGCGCTAACAGGGAGGGTGGAGCCAATCACTGCACCCCACGTACAGACCCAGCCAATCGGGTGCTAACAGGGATGGTAGAGCCAATCACTGTACCCCACGTAAAGACCCAACCAATCGGGCGCTAACAGGGAGGATGAAACCCAATGACAAAAACCGCGTTTTTACTTTAAAATAAACAGCGTTCTTTGTTGAAAAGGAAATAAACTTATCTATAGAGCAGCAGCTTTTTTAAAATAAATAAAATCAAACTTAATGAAAATCACATTCCTCATTTTAAATAAATGTCTTTGTTATAAATGAAATCAAACAGCGGGAGAGGCGACGGCGACTACACTTCCGCTTCGGGGAGAGGAGGAGGGGGAGAGGAGGGGGGGGGAGAGGAGGGGGGGGGAGAGGAGGGGGGGAGGGGGGGAGGGGGAGGGGTGGGAGGGGGGGAGGGGTGGGAGGGGGGGAGGGGGGAAGGGGGGAGGAGGGAGGGAGGGAGGGGGGAGGAGGGAGGAGAGGAGGGGGGAGAGGAGAGGGGGGAGAGGAGAGGGGGGGAGGGGAGAGGAGAGGGGAGAGGAAAGAGTGGAGGGGGAGAGGAGAGGGGGGAGAGGAGAGGGGAGAGGGGGGAGAGGAGAGGGGGGAGAGGAGAGGGGGGAGAGGAGAGGGGGGAGAGGAGAGGAGAGGGGGGGAGAGAGGAGAGGAGAGGGGGGAGAGAGGAGAGGTGTCTATTTTACTTTAAAATAAACAGCATTCTTTGTTGAAAAAGAAATTAATCTTATCTATAGAGCAGAAGCGGGAGAGGCGACGGCGACTACACTTCCGCTTCGGGGAGAGGAGGAGGGGGAGAGGAGAGGGGGGGAGGGGGGGAGGGGTGGGAGGGGGGAAGGGGGGAGGAGGGAGGGGGGGAGGAGGGAGGGGGGAGGAGGGAGGGGGAGAGGAGGAGGGGGGAGAGGAGGAGGGGGGAGAGGAGGAGGGGGGGGGAGGAGGGGGGAGAGGAGGGGGGAGAGGAGAGGGGGGAGAGGAGAGGGGGGGAGGGGAGAGGAGAGGGGAGAGGAAAGAGTGGAGGGGGAGAGGAGAGGGGGGAGAGGAGAGGGGAGAGGGGGGAGAGGAGAGGGGGGAGAGGAGAGGGGGGAGAGGAGAGGAGAGGGGGGGGAGAGAGGAGAGGAGAGTGGGGGGAGAGAGGAGAGGTGTCTATTTTACTTTAAAATAAACAGCATTCTTTGTTGAAAAAGAAATTAATCTTATCTATAGAGCAGAAGCGGGAGAGGCGACGGCGACTACACTTCCCGGCGGTCAGCGCTGCGGGGAAGGGAGGGAGGGAGGGATGAGGTAGGGAGGAGAGGAGAGTGGGGAGGGAGGGAGGGGGGAGAGGGGAGGAGAGGGGGAGGGAGGGTGTAAGGGAGGGGGGAAGGGGGGGGAAGGGAGGGGAAAGGGAGGGGGGAAGGGAGGGGGAGGGGGGAGGGAAGGGGGAGAGGAGAGGGGGAGAGGAGAGGGGGGAGAGGAGAGGGGGGAGAGGAGAGGGGGGGAGAGGAGAGGGGGAGAGGAGAGGGGAGAGGAGAGGGGGAGAGGAGGGGGGGAGAGGATGGGTGGAGAGGAGGGGGGGAGGAAGGGGGCAGAGGTGGGGAGAAGGGGAGGGAGAGGGGAGTGGAGGGGGGAGGGGAGGGGGGAGGGGGTGGGAGGGAGGGGGGAAGGGGGAGGGGGACCTCCCCTTTTCCCAGTACCCCTCTTTCCCCGTTGGGCCCGTCCTCGTAGGGTTTCCATTGTAACCGGGAGGAGGGGAGGGAGGGAAGGGGGAGGGAGGGAGGAGGGAGGTGTGGAGGGAGGAGGGGAGGGGGAGGGAGGGGAGGGGGGAAGGGGGGGAGGGGGGAGTGAGGGGGTAGGGGGGAGGGGGGAGGGAGGGGGAGAGGGGAGGGGGGTAGGGGGGGAGGGGGAGGGAGGGGGAGGGAGGGGGAGGGAGGGGGGATGGGAGGGGGAAGGGGGGAGGGAGGGGGCTCTCCCCTTTTCCCAGTACCACTCTTTCCCCATTGGGCCCGTCCTCGTAGGGTTTCCATTGTAACCGGGAGGAGGGGAGGGAGGGAAGGGGGAGGGAGGGAGGAGGGAGGAGGGGAGGGGGAGGGAGGGGGGGAGGGGAGGGGGGAAGGGGGGGAGGGGGGAGTGAGGGGGTAGGGGTGAGGGGGAGGGAGGGGGGAGGGAGGGGGGAGGGAGGGGGGAGGGAGGGGGAGAGGGGAGGGGGGTAGGGGGGGGAGGGGGAGGGAGGGGGGAAGGGGGGAGGGGGGAGGGAGAGGGGAAGGGGGGGAGGGGGAGGGATTTCCATTGTAACCGGGAGGAGGGGAGGGAGGGAAGGGGGAGGGAGGGAGGAGGGAGGTGTGGAGGGAGGAGGGGAGGGGGAGGGAGGGGGGGGAGGGGATGGGGGAAGGGGGGAGTGAGGGGGTAGGGGGAGGGAGGGGGGAGGGAGGGGGAGAGGGGAGGGGGGGTAGGGGGAGGGGGAGGGAGGGGGGAGGGAGGGGGAATGGGGGAGGGAGGGGGCTCTCCCCTTTTCCCAGTACCCCACTTTCCCCGTTGGGCCCGTCCTCGTAAGGGATTCCATTGTAACCGGGAGGAGGGGAGGGAGGGAAGGGGGAGGGAGGGAGGAGGGAGGAGGGGAGGGAGGGGGGGAAGGGGAGGGCGGAAAGGGGGGGAGGGGGGGAGGGGGGAGGGGGGAGGGAGAGAGGGGGAGGGTGGAAAGAGCATCCCTCTCCCCATCAGAACTGCCCCCTCCATCGACTCCTTTAAGTCCAGGCTCAAAACCTATTTCTACTCCCTAGCGTTTGAGGCTCATTGAGGAGGCGCTGTGAACTGTTTGCGTGCCACTGTATGTTTCATTTTTTCCTTAGTACCTAATCAGATGTACAGCACTTTGGTCAACGTGGGTTGTTTTTAAATGTGCTGTACAAATAAAATGGACTTGACTTGACAGCTCTTCGCAACAATGTAGCACAGGGGCATTGTGACGTCACACGCTGAATACCGCTGGGGGGGGAAGGGGGGTCAGCTCGAGTTCATCTCACAGGGGCATTGTGACATCACAGTCCGCACCGCAGCGCCCCCCTTCTGTCAAAACTTCGATAAATCAGGGGGGGCAGCACTTTTAAACCTCTGTAACTTAAAAAATATGCGTCCGAATTAAATAAAAATATCATTTTCCAGCAGCGAACCGCATGCTGATTAAGGCGGTACAAAAATCGTGGCGCTGCGGTTCACCGTTTTGCCGGAATTGCCTTCAGCCGACATCAGTGGAATATATATACAAAAACGGTACAAGATCTGAGTTTTAGTAGTATACTAGACCAAGTGGGCCCGTTGGGCCCGTCCTCGTAGGGTTTCCATTGTAACCGGGAGGGGAGTGGGGGGGGGAGGGAAGGGGGAGGGAGGGAGGAGGGAGGTGTGAGTGGGGAGGGGAGGGGGAGGGGGTGGGGAGGGGAGGGGGAGGGGGGGGAGGGGAGGGGGAGGGGAGGGGGGAGGGAGAGGGGAGGGAGGGGGGTAGGGGGGAGGGGGATGGGAAGGGGGGGAGGGAGAGGGGAGGGAGGGGGTAGGGGGGGAGGGTGAGGGAGGGAGGGGGGAAGTGGGGAGGGCGGGGGACCTCCCCTTTTCCCAGTACCCCTCTTTCCCCGTTGGGCCCGTCCTCGTAGGGTTTCCATTGTAACCGGGAGGAGGGGAGGGAGGGAAGGGGGAGGGAGGGAGGAGGGAGGTGTGGAGGGAGGGAGGATGGAGGTGTGGAGGGAGGAGGAGGGGGGGAGGGGAGGGGGGAAGGGGGGAGGGAGAGGGGAGGGAAGGGGGTAGGGTGGGGAGGGGGAGGGGAGGGGGGAAGGGGGAGGGAGGAAGGGGAGGGAGGGGGACCTCCCCTTTTCCCAGTCCCCCTCTTTTCCCGTTGGGCCCGTCCTTGTAGGGTTTCCATTGTAACCGGGAGGGGAGTGGGGGGGGAGGGAAGGGGGAGGGAGGTGTGGAGGGGGAGGGGAGGGGGAGGGAGGGGGGAGGGGAGGGGGGATGGGAGGGGAAAGGGGGAGGATGGTAGGGGGGGAGGGGGAGGGAGGGGGAGGGAGGGGAGGAGGGGGAGGGAGGGGGGTAGGGGGGGTGAGGGAGGGTGACCTCCACTTTTCCCAGTACCCCTCTTTCCCCGTTGGGCCCGTCCTCGTAGGGTTTCCATTGTAACCGGGAGGGGAGTGGGGGGAGGGAAGGGGAGGGAGGGAAGAGGGGAGGGGGAGGGAGGGGGAGGGGGGAAGGGGGGGAAAAGGGGAGGGAGGGGGTGGGGGAGGGAGGGGGAGGGAGGGGGAAGGGGGGAGTGAGGGGGACCTCCCCTTTTCCCATTACCCCTCTTTCCCCGTTGGGCCCATCCTCGTAGGGTTTCATTGTAACCGGGAGGAGGGGAGGGAGGAGGGAGGTGTGGAGGGAGGAGGGGAGGGGGGTTGGGGAGGGGCGGGGGGGGAGGGAAGAGGGGAGGGAGGGTGGTAGGGGGGAGGGGGAGGGAGGGGGGAAGGGGGGAGGGAGGGGGACCTCCCCTTTTCCCAGTACCCCTCTTTCCCCGTTGGCCCGTCCTCGTAGGGTTTCCATTGTAACCGGGAGGGGGGGAGGGAGGGGGAGGGGGAGAGGGATGGAAGGGTGGAGGGAGGGGGGTATGGAGTGGGGGAGGGAGGGAAGGAGGGAGGGGGGGGGTTAGGGGGGAGGGGTGAAGGAGGTGGGGAGGGAGGGGGGAGGGAGTTGGGGAGAGAGGGGGAGGAGGGGGTGAGGGAGTGGGGATGGAGGTGGGAAGGAGGGGGGGAGGAAGGGGTTGAGGGGGGAAGGGGGACCTCCCCTTTTCCCAGTACCCCTCTTTCCCCCACCACCAAGCCCCCTCCGCAACGACCCCTGTTGTCCCCCTCTCCAGTCCCCATTCTCAGACCTCCCCATTCTCTCTCCCCCAGACACACTCTCAGTGTCTTTTCGCAACATTTCCGGTCACTAAGCTTCCAGTCTTAAGCTCAGGGGTGACCGCGCTTTTGCGGTGGCAGCTCCTAGACTGTGGAACAGCATCCCTCTCCCCATCAGAACTGCCCCCTCCATCGACTCCTTTAAGTCCAGGCTCAAAACCTATTTCTACTCCCTAGCGTTTGAGGCTCATTGAGGAGGCGCTGTGAACTGTTTGCGTGCCACTGTATGTTTCATGTTTTCCCTTAGTACCTAATCAGATGTACAGCACTTTGGTCAACGTGGGTTGTTTTAAATGTGCTATACAAATAAAATTGACTTGACTTGACTTGACTTGCAATAACAAAAAAGACTTCTTGGAAGCTTTTCGAAACAATGTAGCCGATGTGCAGTACTTTGGTCAACGTGGGTTGTTTTTAAATGTGCTATACAAATAAAATTGACTTGACTTGACTTGACTTGACTTGCAATAACAAAAAAGACTTCTTGGAAGCTTTCGAAACAATGTAGCCGTCACAAGCTGAAAACTAAATCCTTGCTGAAAACTAAATGATTTTCTGTAAACTTTTTGAAACAAATGTAGCCCCTTGAAGAAAAGTGTTAGAAATGAAAATTTAAACTTTAATATCTCTCTAGCTTTAAAAAGGTAGCTTCAATTTGAACGAAAGTACTTACAATAGTTGCCCAGGTTAATGGTGAATACGGCGGTACAGAAATCGTAGCGCTTTGGTGTACCGTCTTGGAGGAGTAGGGTTTGTAAGTTAAACTTCCGTACATACACACATACATCCCCTACATACGAACGCAGAGTTTTAGTATTATATATAGATAGATAGATAGATAGAAGATATAGATAGATAGATAGATAGATAGACTAGACCGAGTGGGCCCGTTGGGCCCGTCCTCGTAGGGTTTCCATTGTAACCGGGAGGCGGGGAGGGAGGGGGGAGGCGGGTACCACCTGTTTTCCCAGTACTCCTCTTTCCCCGTTGTGCCCGTCCTTGTAGGGTTTCCATTGTAACCGGGAGGCGGGGAGGGAGGGGGAGGGAGGGGGGAGGGAGGGAGGAGTGGAGGGAGGAGGGGAGGGGAGGGGGAGGAGGGGGGAGGGGAGGTGGAGTTGAGTGGGGAAAGGGGGAGGGAGAGGGGAGGGAAGGGGGTAGGGGTGGAGGGGGGAGGGGGACCACCTGTTTTCCAGTACCCCTCTTTCCCCGTTTTGCCCGTCCTCGTAGGGTTTCCATTGTAACCTGTAGGCTGGGAGGGAGGGGGGAGGGAGGGAGGAGGGAGGTGTGGAGGGAGGAGAGGAGGGAAAGGGGGGGACGGGAGGGGGGAAGGGGGGAAGGGGGGGAAGGGGGGAGGTGGAGGGAGGGGGGAGGGGAGGGGGAAGGGGGGAGGATGGGGAACTCCCCTTTTCCCAGTACCCCCTCTTTCCCCGTTGGGCCCGTCCTCGTAGGGTTTCCATTGTAACCGGGAGGAGGGGAGGGAGGGAAGGGGGAGGGAGGGAGGTGTGGAGGGAGGAGGGGAGGTACCACGTAAAGACCCAACAATCGGGCGCTAACAGGGAGGGTGAAACCCAATGAAAAAAACGCGTTTTTACTTTAAAATAAACAGCGTTCTTTGTTGACAAGGAAATAAACTTATCTATAGAGCAGCAGCTTTTTTTAAATAAATAAAATCAAACTTAATGAAAATCACATTCCTCATTTTAAATAAATGTCTTTGTTATAAATGAAATCAAACAGCGGAGAGGCGACGGGCGACCACACTTCCGCTTCGGGGAGAGGAGGGGGGGGAGAGGAGGGGGGGGAGGGAGAGGAGGAGGGGGGGAGGAAGGGGGGAGAGGAGAGGGGGGAGAGGAGAGGGGGGAGAGGAGAGGGGGGGAGGGGAGAGGAGAGGAGAGGGAGAGGAGAGAGGGGAGGGGGAGAGGAGAGGGGGGAGAGGAGAGGGGAGAGGGGGGAGAGGAGAGGGGGGAGAGGAGGGGAGAGGGGGGAGAGGAGAGGGGGGAGAGGGAGAGGGGGAGAGGAGAGAGGGAGAGGAGAGGGGGAAGGGGAGAGGGAGAGGAGAGGGGAAGGGGAGAGGGGAGAGGGGAGAGGGGGGAGAGGAGAGGGGGGAGAGGAGAGGGGGAAGAGGAGAGGGGGAGAGGAGAGGGGAGAGGAGAGGGGGAAGGGGAGAGGGGAGAGGGGGGGAGAGGGGAGGAGGGAGGGGGAGAGGAGGAGGGGGGGAGAGGAGGAGGGGGGGGGAGAGGAGGAGGGGGGAGAGGAGGAGGGGAGAGGAGGAGGGGGGAGAGGAGAGGGGGAGAGGAGAGGGGGAGAGAGGAGAGGAGAGGGGGGAGAGAGGAGAGGAGAGGGGGGGGAGAGAGGAGAGGGGTCTATTTTACTTTAAAATAAACAGCATTCTTTGTTGAGGGAGGTGGGAGGGAGGGGAAGGGGGAGGGGGAAGGGGGAGGGGGACCTCCCCTTTTCCCAGTACCCCTCTTTCCTCGTTGGGCCCGTCCTCGTAGGGTTTCCATTGTAACCGGGAGGAGGGGAGGGAGGGAAGGGGGAGGGAGGGAGGAGGGAGGTGTGGAGGGAGGAGGGGAGGGGGAGGGAGGGGGAGGGGAGGGGGGAAGGGGGGGAGGGGGGAGTGAGGGGGTAGGGGGGAGGGGGAGGGAGGGGGGAGGAGGGGGAGGGAGGGGGGAGGGAGGGGGAAGGGGGGGAGGGGGGAGTGAGGGGGTAGGGGGGAGGGGGAGGGAGGGGGAGGGAGGGGGAGAGGGGGGAGGGGGGTAGGGGGGGAGGAGGAGGGAGGGGGAGGGAGGGGGGATGGGAGGGGGAAGGGGGAGGGAGGGGGCTCTCCCCTTTTCCCAGTACCCCTATTTCCCCGTGGGCCCGTCCTCGTAAGGATTCCATTGTAACCGGGAGGAGGGGATGAGGGGAGGGAGGGGGGGAAGGGGAGGGTGGAAAGGGGGGGAGGGGGGAAAGGGGGGTGGGGGGAAGGGGGGAGGGGGGAGGGAAAGGGGAAGGGGGGAGGGGGAGGGAGGGGGGAGGTAGGGGAGGGGGAGGGGGGAAGGGGGAGGGAGGGTCACAGGGGCATTGTGACGTCACACGCTGAATACCACGGGGGGGGGGAAGGGGGGTCTGCTCGAGTTCATCTCACAGGGGCATTGTGACATCACAATGAAGAATAAATCCGCAGCGCAGCGCCCCCCTTCTGTCAAAACTTCGATAAATCAGGGGGGGCAGCACTTTTAAACCTCTGTAACTTCAAAAATATGCGTCCGAATTAAATAAAAATATCATTTTCCAGCAGCGAACCGCATGCTGATTAAGGCGGTTCAAAAATCGTGGCGCTACGGTTCACCGTTTTGCCGGAATTGCCTTCAGCCTCATCAGTGGAATATATATACAAACTCCGCTTCAAGATCTGAGTTTTAGTAGTATACTAGAACAAGTGTGCCCGTTGGGCCCGTCCTCGTAGGGTTTCCATTGTAACCGGGAGGGGAGTGGGGGTAGGGAAGGGGGAGGGAGGGAGTAGGGAGGTGTGGAGGGGGAGGGGAGGGGGAGGGAGGGGGGGAGGGGAGGGGGAAAGGGAGGGAGGGAGAGGGGAGGGAAGGGGGTAGGGGGGAGGGGGAGGGAGGGGAGGGGGGAAGGGGAGGGAGGGGGGAAGGGGAGGGGGAGGGAGGGGGGAGGGAGAAGGGAGTGAGGGGGGAGGGAGGGGGACCTCCCCTTTTCCCAGTACCCCTCTTTCCCCATTGGGCCCGTGCTCGTAGGGTTTCCATTGTAACCGGGAGGAGGGGAGGGAGGGGAGGGGGAGGGAGGGAGGAGGGAGGTGTGGAGGGAGGAGGGGAGGGGAGGGGGAGGGGAGGGGGGGAAGGGGGAGGAGGGAGGGAGAGGGGAGGGAGGGGGGTAGGGGGGAGGTAAGGGGGAGTGAGGGGGGAGGGAGGGAGGGGGATCTCCTCTTTTCCCAGTACCCCTCTTTCCCCGTTGGGCCCGTCCTCGTAGGGTTTCCATTGTAACCGGGAGGAGGGGAGGGAGGGAAGGGGGAGGGAGGGAGGAGGGGGGAGGGAGGGGAGGGGGGAAGGGGGGAGTGAAGGGGTAGGGGGAGGGAGGGGGAGAGGGGAGGGGGGGTAGGGGGGAGGGGGGAGGGAGGGGGAAGGGGGGAGGGAGGGGGATCTCCCCTTTTCCCAGTACCCCTCTTTCCCCGTTGGGCCCGTCCCTGTAGGGTTTCCATTGTAACCGGGAGGGGTGGAGGGATGGTGGAAGGAGGGGGGAGGGGGAGAGGGATGGAATGGTGGAGGGAGGGGGGAGGGAGTGGGGGAGGGTGGGATGGAGGGAAGGAGGGAGGGTGGGAGTTAGGGGCTGAATGGTGATGGAGGTTGGGATTGAGGGGGGAGGGAGGGGGGGAGGGAGTGGGGATGGAGGTGGGAAGGAGGGGGGAGGAAGGGGTTGATGGGGGAAGTGGGACCTCCCCTTTTCCCAGTACCCCTCTTTCCCCCACCACCAAGCCCCCTCCGCAACGACCCCTGTTGTCCCCAGTCCCCATTCGCAGACCCCCCCCCCATTCTCTCTCTCCCCATACACACTCTCAGTGCTTTTTTTGAAACACTTGCCCCGGTGGCCCACGAGCATATGGGCCCAATGCTGATCTGTGTATGTTAAGTGACTTGCAATAAAAAAATATACTTTAAAAAGAGATAAGTGCTTTTTAAGTGCTTGTTTTGAAACATTCGCGGTCACATAGTGCTTCTCACTGTAGCACCCATCTCAAGTGTGCCCGTTGGGCCCGTCCTCGTAGGGTTTCCATTGTAACCGGGAGGAGGGGAGGGAGGGAAGGGGGAGAGAGAGAGGTGTGGAGGGAGGAGGGGAGGGGGAGGGAGGGGGTAGGGGAGGGGAGGGGGGGAAGGGGAGGGGGGAAGGGGGGAGGGAGAGAGGGGGAGGGGGAGGGAGAGAGGGGGAGGGGGAGGGAGGGGGGAGGGGAAGGGCGGAGGGAGGGGGACCTCCCCTTTTCCCAGTACCCCTCTTTCCCCATTGTGCCCGTCCTCGTAGGGTTTACATTGTAACCGGGAGAAGGGGAGGGAGGGAAGGGGGAGGGGGGGAGGAGGGAGGTGTGGAGGGAGGAGGGGAGGGGGAAGGGGGAAGGGGAGTGGGGGGAGGGAAGGGGGAGGGAGGGGGAGGGGAGGGGAGGGTGGAAGGGGAGGGCGGAAAGGGGGGGAGGGGGGAAAGGGGGGAGGGGGGAGGGAGAGAGGGGGAGTGTGGAAAGAGCATCCCTCTCCCCATCAGAACTGCCCCCTCCATCGACTCCTTTAAGTCCAGGCTCAAAACCTATTTCTACTCCCTAGCGTTTGAGGCTCATTGAGGAGGCGCTGTGAACTGTTTGCGTGCCACTGTATGTTTCATTTTTTCCTTAGTACCTAATCAGATGTACAGCACTTTGGTCAACGTGGGTTGTTTTTAAATGTGCTGTACAAATAAAATGGACTTGACTTGACAGCTCTTCGCAACAATGTAGCACAGGGGCATTGTGACGTCACACGCTGAATACCGCTGGGGGGGGGGGAAGGGGGGTCAGCTCGAGTCCATCTCACAGGGGCATTGTGACATCACAATCCGCACCGCAGCGCCCCCCTTCTGTCAAAACTTCGATAAATCAGGGGGGGGCAGCACTTTTAAACCTCTGTAACTTAAAAAAATATGCGTCCGAATTAAATAAAAATATCATTTTCCAGCAGCGAACCGCATGCTGATTAAGGCGGTACAAAAATCGTGGCGCTGCGGTTCACCGTTTTGCCGGAATTGCCTTCAGCCGACATCAGTGGAATATATATACAAAAACGGTACAAGATCTGAGTTTTAGTAGTATACTAGACCAAGTGGGCCCGTTGGGCCCGTCCTCGTAGGGTTTCCATTGTAACCGGGAGGGGAGTGGGGGGGGAGGGAAGGGGGAGGGAGGGAGGAGGGAGGTGTGAGTGGGGAGGGGAGGGGGAGGGGGTGGGGAGGGGAGGGGGGAGGGGGGGGAGGGGAGGGGGAGGGGAGGGGGGAGGGAGAGGGGAGGGAGGGGGGTAGGGGGGAGGGGGATGGGAAGGGGGGGAGGGAGAGGGGAGGGAGGGGGTAGGGGGGGAGGGTGAGGGAGGGAGGGGGGAAGTGGGGAGGGCGGGGGACCTCCCCTTTTCCCAGTACCCCTCTTTCCCCGTTGGGCCCATCCTCGTAGGGTTTCCATTGTAACCGGGAGGAGGGGAGGGAGGGAAGGGGGAGGGAGGGAGGAGGGAGGTGTGGAGGGAGGGAGGATGGAGGTGTGGAGGGAGGAGGAGGGGGGGAGGGGAGGGGGGAAGGGGGGAGGGAGAGGGGAGGGAAGGGGGTAGGGTGGGGAGGGGGAGGGGAGGGGGGAAGGGGGAGGGAGGAAGGGGGAGGGAGGGGGACCTCCCCTTTTCCCAGTCCCCCTCTTTTCCCGTTGGGCCCGTCCTCGTAGGGTTTCCATTGTAACCGGGAGGGGAGTGGGGGGGGAGGGAAGGGGGAGGGAGGTGTGGAGGGGGAGGGGAGGGGGAGGGAGGGGGGAGGGGAGGGGGGATGGGAGGGGAAAGGGGGAGGATGGTAGGGGGGGAGGGGGAGGGAGGGGGAGGGAGGGGAGGAGGGGGAGGGAGGGGGGTAGGGGGGTGAGGGAGGGTGACCTCCACTTTTCCCAGTACCCCTCTTTCCCGTTGGGCCCGTCCTCGTAGGGTTTCCATTGTAACCGGGAGGGGAGTGGGGGGAGGGAAGGGGAGGGAGGGAAGAGGGGAGGGGGAGGGAGGGGGGAGGGGGGAAGGGGGGGAAAAGGGGAGGGAGGGGGGTGGGGGAGGGAGGGGGAAGGGAGGGGGGAAGGGGGGAGTGAGGGGGACCTCCCCTTTTCCCATTACCCCTCTTTCCCCATTGGGCCCATCCTCGTAGGGTTTCCATTGTAACCAGGAGGAGGGGAGGGAGGAGGGAGGTGTGGAGGGAGGAGGGGAGGGGGGTTGGGGAGGGGCGGGGGGGGAGGGAGAGGGGAGGGAGGGTGGTAGGGGGGAGGGGGAGGGAGGGGGGAAGGGGGGAGGGAGGGGGACCTCCCCTTTTCCCAGTACCCCTCTTTCCCCGTTGGGCCCGTCCTCGTAGGGTTTCCATTGTAACCGGGAGGGGGGGAGGGAGGGGGAGGGGGAGAGGGATGGAAGGGTGGAGGGAGGGGGGTATGGAGTGGGGGAGGGAGGGAAGGAGGGAGGGGGGGGGGTTAGGGGGGAGGGGTGAAGGAGGTGGGGAGGGAGGGGGAGGGAGTTGGGGAGAGAGGGGGAGGAGGGGGTGAGGGAGTGGGGATGGAGGTGGGAAGGAGGGGGGGAGGAAGGGGTTGAGGGGGGAAGGGGGACCTCCCCTTTTCCCAGTACCCCTCTTTCCCCCACCACCAAGCCCCCTCCGCAACGACCCCTGTTGTCCCCCTCTCCAGTCCCCATTCTCAGACCCTCCCCATTCTCTCTCCCCCAGACACACTCTCAGTGTCTTTTCGCAACATTTCCGGTCACTAAGCTTCCAGTCTTAAGCTCAGGGGTGACCGCGCTTTTGCGGTGGCAGCTCCTAGACTGTGGAACAGCATCCCTCTCCCCATCAGAACTGCCCCCTCCATCGACTCCTTTAAGTCCAGGCTCAAAACCTATTTCTACTCCCTAGCGTTTGAGGCTCATTGAGGAGGCGCTGTGAACTGTTTGCGTGCTACTGTATGTTTCATGTTTTCCCTTAGTACCTAATCAGATGTACAGCACTTTGGTCAACGTGGGTTGTTTTTAAATGTGCTGTACAAATAAAATTGACTTGACTTGACAGCTCTTCGCAACAATGTAGCACAGGGGCATTGTGACGTCACACGCTGAATACCGCTGGGGGGGGGGAAGGGGGGTCAGCTCGAGTTCATCTCACAGGGGCATTGTGACATCACAATGAAGAATAAATCCGCAGCGCAGCGCCCCCCTTCTGTCAAAACTTCGATAAATCAGGGGGGGCAGCACTTTTAAACCTCTGTAACTTCAAAAATATGCGTCCGAATTAAATAAAAATATCATTTTCCAGCAGCGAACCGCATGCTGATTAAGGCGGTTCAAAAATCGTGGCGCTACGGTTCACCGTTTTGCCGGAATTGCCTTCAGCCGACATCAGTGGAATATATATACAAAAAAGTTACAAGATCTGAGTTTTAGTAGTATACTAGACCGAGTGGGCCCGTTGGGCCCGTCCTCGTAGGGTTTCCATTGTAACCGGGAGGATGGGAGGGAGGGAAGTGGGAGGGAGGGGGGGAGGGGAGGGTGGAGTGGAGGGGGGAGGGGAGGGGGAAGGAGGGGAGGGGGATGGGGAGGGAGAGGGGAGGGAGGGGGGTGGGGGGAGGGTCTATTTTACTTTAAAATAAACAGCGTTCTTTGTTGAAAAGGAAATAAACTTATCTATAGAGCATCAGCTTTTTTAAAATAAATAAAATCAAACTTAATGAAAATCACATTCCTCATTTTAAATAAATGTCTTTGTTATAAATGAAATCAAACAGCGGGAGAGGCGACGGCGACTACACCTCCCGGCGGTCAGCGCTGCTGGGACGGGAGGGAGGGAGGGATGAGGGAGGGAGGAGAGTGGGGAGGGAGGGGTACCTCCCCTTTTCCCAGTACTCTTCTTTCCCAAACCACCAAGCCCCCTGTTGTCCCCCTCCCCAGTCCCCATTCTCAGACCCCCCCATTCTCTCTCCCCCAGATACACTCTTACTCTCCCCCCCCCTTTCCCCAGCACACCCCTTTCCCCGTTGGGCCCGTCCTCGTAGGATTTCCATTGTAACCGTGAGGCAGGGAGGGAGGGGGGAGGGAGGGAAGAGGGAGGTGTGGAGGGAGGAGGGGAGGGGGAGGGAGGGGGAGGGGGGAAGGGGGGGAGGTGGAGGGAGGGGGGAGGGAGAGGGGGAGGGGTGGGGGGAAGGGGTGAGGGTGGAAGGGGGAGGGAGGGGGACCTCCCCTTTTCCCAGTACCCCTCTTTCCCCGTTGTGCCCGTCCTCGTAAGGTTTCCATTGTAACCGGGAGGGGAGTGGGGGGGAGGGAAGGGAGGAGGGAGGTGTGGAGGGGGGAGGGGAGGGGGAGGGGGGAAGGGGCAAGGGGGGGGGAGAGGGGAGGGAGGGGTAGGGAGGGGGGAAGGGGGGAGGGAGGGGGACCACCCGTTTTCCCAGTACCCCTCTTTCCCCGTTGGGCCCGTCGTCGTAGGGTTTCCATTGTAACCGGGAGGAGGGGAGGTAGGGAAGGGGGAGGGAGGGAGGAGGGAGGTGTGGAGGGAGGAGGGGAGGGGGAGGGAGGAGGGGAGGGGGAGGGAGGGGGAAGGGGGAGGAGGGAGAGGGGAGGGAGGGGGGTAGGGGGGAGGGAGGAGGGAGGTGTGGAGGGAGGAGGGGAGGGGGAGGGAGGGGGAGGGGAGGGGGGAGGGAGAGGGGGAGGGTGAGGGAGGGAGCGTGTAAGGGGGAGGGAGGGGGACCTCCCCTTTTCCCAGTACCCCTCTTTCCCCGTTGGGCCCGTCCTCGTAGGGTTTCCATTGTAACCGGGAGGAGGGGAGGGAGGGAAGGGGAGGGAGGGAGGAGGGAGGTGTGGAGGGAGGAGGGGAGGGGAGGGAGGGGGTAGGGGGGAGGGGGAGGGAGGGGGGAGGGGAGGGGGAAGGGGGAAGGGAGGGGGACCTCCCCTTTTCCCAGTACCCCTCTTTCCCCGATGGGCCCGTCCTCGTAGGGTTTCAATTGTAACCGGGAGGGGGGAGGGAGGGTGGAAGGAGGGGGGAGAGGGATGGAAGGGTGGAGGGAGGGGGGAGGGATTGGGGAGGGAGGGATGGAGGGAAGGAGGGAGGGGGGGAGTTAGGGGGAGGGGGAGGGGGGAGGGAGTTGGGGAGGGAGGGGGAGGAGGGGGGAGGGAGTGCGGATGGAGGTGGGAAGGAAGGGGTTGAGGGGGGAAGGGGGACCTCCCCTTTTCCCAGTACCCCTCTTTCCCCGTTGGGCCCGTCCCCGTAGGGTTTCCATTGTAACCGGGAGGGGGGAGGGAGGGTGGAAGGAGGGGGGAGGGGGAGAGGGATGGAAGGGTGGAGGGAGTTGGGAGGGAGTGGGGGAGGGTGGGATTGAGGGAATGAGGGAGGGGGGGAGTTAGGGGCTGAGTGGTGATGGAGGTTGGGATTGAGGGGGAGGGAGGGGGGGAGGGAGTGGGGATGGAGGTGGGAAGGAGGGGGGAGGAAGGGGTTGAGAGGTGAAGTGGGACCTCCCCTTTTCCCAGTACCCCTCTTTCCCCGTTGGGCCCGTCCTCGTAGGGTTTCCATTGTAACCGGGAGGAGGGGAGGGAGGGAGGAGGGAGGTGTGGAGGGAGGAGGGGAGGGGGGAAGGGGGAGGGAGAGGGTTAGGGGGGAGGGGGAGGGGGGAGGGGAGGGGAGGGAGGGGGACCTCCCCTTTTCCCAGTACCCTCTTTCCCCGTTGGGCCCGTCCCCGTAGGGTTTCCTTTGTAACCAGAAGGGGGGAGGGAGGGTGGAAGGAGGGGGGAGGGGGAGAGGGATGGAAGGGTGGAGGGAGGGGGGGAGGGATGGAGGGAAGGAGGGAGGGGGGGGAGTTAGGGGAGGAGGGGTGAGGGAGGTGGGGAGGGAGTTGGGGAGGAGGGGGGGAGGGAGTGGGGATGGAGGTGGGAAGGAGTGGGGAGGAAGGGGTTGAGGGGGGAAGGGGGGGGAGGGAGGGAATAGGGGCCCCATGCTGATCTGTGTATGTTAAGTGACTTGCACAACTTTTAAAAACTGGCAGTTGCCTTTCGCAACAATGTTGCAACAATCTCACACAAGCATTGTGACGTCACAAGCTGAAGATGTAAATTTAAAACCGAGCTGATCTCTCATTGGTGCACGGGTGCCATTGTGACATCACGCGCTGAAGCCCCTTCAAGAAAAGGGTTAGAAATGAAAATTAAACTTTAATATCTCTCTAGCTTTAAAAAGGTAGCTTCAATTTGAACGAAAGTACTTACAATAGTTGCCCATGTTAATGGTGAATATGGCGGTACAAAAATCGTAGCGCTTTGGTGTACCGTCAGGGAGGAGTAGGGTTTGTAAGTTATGGACAGAAACTCTTCGGAATCTTTGCGTACATACACATATACATCCATACATACGGAATGTTGGACCGCAGAGTTTTAGTAGTATACTAGACCGAGTGGGCCCGTTGGGCCCGTCCTCGTAGGGTTTCCATTGTAACCGGGAGGATGGGAGGGAGGGAAGTGGGAGGGAGGGGGGAAGGGGAGGGTGGAGTGGAGGGGGGAGGGGAGCGGGAAGGAGGGGAGGGGGATGGGGAGGGAGAGGGGAGGGAGGGGGGTGGGGGGAGGGTCTATTATACTTTAAAATAAACAGCGTTCTTTGTTGAAAAGGAAATAAACTTATCTATAGAGCATCAGCTTTTTTAAAATAAATAAAATCAAACTTAATGAAAATCACATTCCTCATTTTAAATAAATGTCTTTGTTATAAATGAAATCAAACAGCGGGAGAGGCGACGGCGACTACACCTCCCGGCGGTCAGCGCTGCTGGGACGGGAGGGAGGGAGGGATGAGGGAGGGAGGAGAGTGGGGAGGGAGGGGTACCTTCCCTTTTCCCAGTACTCTTCTTTCCCAAACCACCAAGCCCCCTGTTGTCCCCCTCCCCAGTCCCCATTCTCAGACCCCCCCATTCTCTCTCCCCCAGATACACTCTTACTCTCCCCCCCCTTTCCCCAGCACACCCCTTTCCCCGTTGGGCCCGTCCTCGTAGGGTTTCCATTGTAACCGTGAGGCAGGGAGGGAGGGGGGAGGGAGGGAAGAGGGAGGTGTGGAGGGAGGAGGGGAGGGGGAGGGAGGGGGAGGGGGGAAGGGGGGGAGGTGGAGGGAGGGGGGAGGGAGAGGGGGAGGGGTGGGGGGAAGGGGTGAGGGTGGAAGGGGGAGGGAGGGGGACCTCCCCTTTTCCCAGTACCCCTCTTTCCCCGTTGTGCCCGTCCTCGTAAGGTTTCCATTGTAACCGGGAGGGGAGTGGGGGGGAGGGAAGGGAGGAGGGAGGTGTGGAGGGGGGAGGGGAGGGGGAGGGGGGAAGGGGCAAGGGGGAGGGAGAGGGGAGGGAGGGGGTAGGGAGGGGGGAAGGGGGGAGGGAGGGGGACCACCCGTTTTCCCAGTACCCCTCTTTCCCCGTTGGGCCCGTCGTCGTAGGGTTTCCATTGTAACCGGGAGGAGGGGAGGTAGGGAAGGGGGAGGGAGGGAGGAGGGAGGAGGGGAGGGGGAGGGAGGAGGGGAGGGGGAGGGAGGGGGAAGGGGGAGGAGGGAGAGGGGAGGGAGGGGGGTAGGGGGGAGGGAGGAGGGAGGTGTGGAGGGAGGAGGGGAGGGGGAGGGAGGGGGGAGGGGAGGGGGGAGGGAGAGGGGGAGGGGGAGGGAGGGAGCGTGTAAGGGGGGAGGGAGGGGGACCTCCGCTTTTCCCAGTACCCCTCTTTCCCCGTTGGGCCCGTCCTCGTAGGGTTTCCATTGTAACCGGGAGGAGGGGAGGGAGGGAAGGGGAGGGAGGGAGGAGGGAGGTGTGGAGGGAGGAGGGGAGGGGAGGGAGGGGGTAGGGGGGAGGGGGAGGGAGGGGGGAGGGGAGGGGGAAGGGGGAAGGGAGGGGGACCGCCCCTTTTCCCAGTACCCCTCTTTCCCCGATGGGCCCGTCCTCGTAGGGTTTCAATTGTAACCGGGAGGGGGGAGGGAGGGTGGAAGGAGGGGGGAGAGGGATGGAAGGGTGGAGGGAGGGGGGAGGGATTGGGGAGGGAGGGATGGAGGGAAGGAGGGAGGGGGGGAGTTAGGGGGAGGGGGAGGGGGGAGGGAGTTGGGGAGGGAGGGGGAGGAGGGGGGAGGGAGTGCGGATGGAGGTGGGAAGGAAGGGGTTGAGGGGGGAAGGGGGACCTCCCCTTTTCCCAGTACCCCTCTTTCCCCGTTGGGCCCGTCCCCGTAGGGTTTCCATTGTAACCGGGAGGGGAGAGGGAGGGTGGAAGGAGGGGGGAGAGGGAGAGGGATGGAAGGGTGGAGGGAGTTGGGAGGGAGTGGGGGAGGGTGGGATGGAGGGAAGGAGGGAGGGGGGGAGTTAGGGGCTGAGTGGTGATGGAGGTTGGGATTGAGGGGGAGGGAGGGGGGGAGGGAGTGGGGATGGAGGTGGGAAGGAGGGGGGAGGAAGGGGTTGAGAGGTGAAGTGGGACCTCCCCTTTTCCCAGTACCCCTCTTTCCCCGTTGGGCCCGTCCTCGTAGGGTTTCCATTGTAACCGGGAGGAGGGGAGGGAGGGAGGAGGGAGGTGTGGAGGGAGGAGGGGAGGGGGGAAGGGGGAGGGAGAGGGTTAGGGGGGAGTGGGAGGGGGGAGGGGAGGGGAGGGAGGGGGACCTCCCCTTTTCCCAGTACCCCTCTTTCCCCGTTGGGCCCATCCCCGTAGGGTTTCCTTTGTAACCAGAAGGGGGGAGGGAGGGTGGAAGGAGGGGGGAGGGGGGGAGGGATGGAGGGAAGGAGGGAGGGGGGGGAGTTAGGGGAGGAGGGGTGAGGGAGGTGGGGAGGGAGTTGGGGAGGAGGGGGGGAGGGAGTGGGGATGGAGGTGGGAAGGAGTGGGGAGGAAGGGGTTGAGGGGGGAAGGGGGGGAGGGAGGGAATAGGGGCCCCATGCTGATCTGTGTATGTTAAGTGACTCGCACAACTTTAAAAAACTGGCAGTTGCCTTTCGCAACAATGTTGCAACAATCTCACACAAGCATTGTGACGTCACAAGCTGAAGATGTAAATTTAAAACCGAGCTGATCTCTCATTGGTGCACGGGTGCCATTGTGACATCACGCGCTGAAGCCCCTTCAAGAAAAGGGTTAGAAATGAAAATTAAACTTTAATATCTCTCTAGCCTTAAAAAGGTAGCTTCAATTTGAACGAAAGTACTTACAATAGTTGCCCATGTTAATGGTGAATATGGCGGTACAAAAATCGTAGCGCTTTGGTGTACCGTCAGGGAGGAGTAGGGTTTGTAAGTTATGGACAGAAACTCTTCGGAATCTTTGCGTACATACACATATACATCCATACATACGGAATGTTGGACCGCAGAGTTTTAGTAGTATATAGACTAGACCGAGTGGGCCCGTTGGGCCCGTCCTCGTAGGGTTTCCATTGTAACCGGGAGGGGAGGAAAGGGGGAGGGTTGGGGGAGGGAAGGGGGAGGGAGGAGGGGAGGGAGGGGGGGAGGGGAGGGGGGAGGGAGAGGGGAGGGAGGGGGGTAGGGGGGAGGGAGGGGGACCTCCCCTTTTCCCAGTACCCCTCTTTCCCCGTTGGGCCCGTCCTCGTAGGGTTTCCATTGTAACCGGGAGGAGGGGAGGGCGGGAAGGGGAGGGAGGGAGGAGGAGGTGTGGAGGAGGAGGGGAGGGGGAGGGGAGGGAGGGGGGAGGGGAGGGAGGGGGTAGGGGGGAGGGGAAGGGGGGAGGGAGGGGGACCTCCCCTTTTCCCAGTACTCCTCTTTCCCCGTTGGGCCGGTCCTCGTAGGGTTTCAATTGTAACCGGGAGGGGGGGAGGGAGGGTGGAAGGAGGGGGGAGAGGGATGGAAGGGTGGAGGGAGGGGGGGAGGGATTGGGGAGGGAGGGAAGGAGGGAGGGGGGTGTTAGGGGGGAGGGGGGAGGGAGTTGGGGAGGGAGGGGGAGGAGGGGGGGAGGGAGTGGGGATGGAGGTGGGAAGGAGGGGGGATGAAGGGGTTGAGGGGGAAGGGGGACCTCCCCTTTTCCCAGTACCCCTCTTTCCCCGTTGGGCCCGTCCTCATAGGGTTTCCATTGTAACCGGGAGGGGGGAGGGAGGGAGGTGTGGAGGGAGGAGGGGAGGGGAGGGAGGAGGGAGGGGAGGGGGGAAGGGGAGGGGGGAAGGGGGGAGGGAGTAGGGGGGAGGGGAGGGAGGGGGATCTCCCCTTTTCCCAGTACCCCTCTTTCCCCGTTGTGCCCGTCCCCGTAGGGTTTCCATTGTAACCGGGAAACACTTGCCCCGGTGGCCCACGAGCATAGGGGCCCAATGCTGATCTGTGTATGTTAAGTGACTTGCAATTAAAAAAAATACTTTAAAAAAAGATAAGTGCTTTTTAAGTGCTTGTTTTGAAACATTCGCGGTCACATAGTGCTTCTCACTGCGATCTGTTAGTGGTGCTTTTCGAAACAATGTAGCACCCATCTCAAACAAGCATTGGGAGGATGGGAGGGAGGGAAGGGGAGGGAGGGAGGAGAGAGGTGTGGAGGGATGGGGGAAGGGGAGGGGGGAACGGGGGGAAGGGGGAGGGAGAGGAGAGGAAGGGGGGATGGGATGGGGGAAGGGGGGAGGGAGGGGGACCTCCCCTTTTCCCAGTACCCCTCTTTCCCCGTTGGGCCCGTCCTCGTAGGGTTTCCATTGTAACCGGGAGGAGGGGAGGGAGGGAGGAGGGAGGTGTGGAGGGAGGAGGGGAGGGGGAAGGGGGAGGGAGAGGGTTAGGGGGGAGGGGGAGGGGAGGGGAGGGAGGGGGACCTCCCCTTTTCCCAGTACCCCTCTTTCCCCGTTGGGCCCGTCCCCGTAGGGTTTCCTTTGTAACCAGAAGGGGGGAGGGAGGGTGGAAGGAGGGGGGAGGGGGAGAGGGATGAAGGGTATAGGGAGGGGGGGAGGGATGGAGGGAAGGAGGGAGGGGGGGGAGTTAGGGGAGGAGGGGTGAGGGAGGTGGGGAGGGAGTTGGGGAGGAGGGGTGGAGGGAGTGGGGATGGAGGTGGGAAGGAGTGGGGAGGAAGGGGTTGAGGGGGGAAGGGGGGGGAGGGAGGGAATAGGGGCCCCATGCTGATCTGTGTATGTTAAGTGACTTGCACAACTTTAAAAAACTGGCAGTTGCCTTTCGCAACAATGTTGCAACAATCTCACACAAGCATTGTGACGTCACAAGCTGAAGATGTAAATTTAAAACCGAGCTGATCTCTCATTGGTGCACGGGTGCCATTGTGACATCACGCGCTGAAGCCCCTTCAAGAAAAGGGTTAGAAATGAAAATTAAACTTTAATATCTCTCTAGCTTTAAAAAGGCAGCTTCAATTTGAACGAAAGTACTTACAATAGTTGCCCATGTTAATGGTGAATATGGCGGTACAAAAATCGTAGCGCTTTGGTGTACCGTCAGGGAGGAGTAGGGTTTGTAAGTTATGGACAGAAACTCTTCGGAATCTTTGCGTACATACACATATACATACGGAATGTTGGACCGCAGAGTTTTAGTAGTATACTAGACCGAGTGGGCCCGTTGGGCCCGTCCTCGTAGGGTTTCCATTGTAACCGGGAGGGGAGGAAAGGGGGAGGGTTGGGGGAGGGAAGGGGGAGGGAGGAGGGGAGGGAGGGGAGGGGGGAGGGGGGAAGGGGGGAGGGAGAGGGGAGGGAGGGGGGTAGGGGGAGAGGGAGGGGGGAGAGGGGGGGATGGGAGGGGGGAGGGGGGAAGGGAGGAGGGAAGGGGGGAGGGAGAGGGGAGGGAGGTGGGTAGGGGGGAGGGAGGGAGGGGGACCTCCCCTTTTCCCAGTACCCCTCTTTCCCCGTTGGGCCCGTCCTCGTAGGGTTTCCATTGTAACCGGGAGGACGGGAGGGCGGGAAGGGGGAGGGAGGGAGGAGGGAGGTGTGGAGGGAGGAGGGGAGGGGAGGGAGGGGGGAGGGGAGGGAGGGGGGTAGGGGGGAGGGGGAGGGAGAGGGGAGGGGGGAGGGGAGCGGGAAGGGGGGAGGGAGGGGGGACCTCCCCTTTTCCCAGTACTCCTCTTTCCCCGTTGGGCCCGTCCTCGTAGGGTTTCCATTGTAACCGGGAGGGGGAGGGAGGGAGGAGGGAGGTGTGGAGGGAGGAGGGGAGGGTGAGGGAGGGGAGGGGGAGGGGGGAAGAGGGGTAGGGGGGAGGGGAGGGAGGAGGGGAGGGCCCCTTTTCCCAGTACCCCTCTTTCACCGTTGGGCCCGTCCCCGTAGGGTTTCCATTGTAACCGGGAGGGGGGGAGGGAGGGTGGAAGGAGGGGGAGAGGGGTGGAAGGGTGGAGGGAGGGGGGGAGGGAGTGGGGGAGGGTCGGATGGAGGGAAGGAGGGAGGGGTGAGTTAGGGGCTGAGTGGTGATGGAGGTTGGGATTGAGGGGGGAGAGAGTCGGGATGGAGGTGGGAAGGAGGGGGGAGGAAGAGGTTGAGGGGGAAGTGGGACCTCCCCTTTTCCCAGTACCCCTCTTTCCCCCACCACCAAGCCCCCACCGCAACGACCCCTGTTGTCCCCCTACCCAGTCCCCATTCTCAGACCCCCCCCCCATTCTCTTGGAATAAAAAAAAATACTTTTTTAAAAAAAGTGCTTTTTAATTGCTTGTTTTGAAACATTCGCGGTTAAGTGCTTTTTAAAAAAACATTCGCGGTTAAGTGCTGGTTTTGAAACATTCGCGGCTACTTAGTGCTTCTGTCAGTTGCTTTTCGAGGGAGGGAGTAGGGAGGTGTGGAGGGGGGAGGGGAGGGGGAGGGGAGGGGGAGGGGAGGGGGGAAGGGAGGAGGGAGAGGGGAGGGAAGGGGGTAGGGGGGAGGGGTAGGGAGGGGGGAGGGGGGAAGGGGAGGGAGGGGGGAAGGGGAGGGGGAGGGAGGGGGGGAGGGAGAAGGGAGGGAGGGGGGAGGGAGGGGAACCTCCCATTTTCCCAGTACCCCTCTTTCACCATTGGGCCCGTCCTCGTAGGGTTTCCATTGTAACCGGGAGGAGGGGAGGGAGGGAAGGGGGAGGGAGGGAGGGAGGAGGGAGGTGTGGAGGGAGGAGGGGAGGGGGAGGGGAGGGGGGGAGGGGGGAAGGGGGGAGGAGGGAGGGAGAGGGGAGGGAGGGGGGGAGGTAAGGGGGAGAGGGGGGAAGGGGGAGGGAGGGGGATCTCCCCTTTTCCCAGTACCCCTCTTTCCCCGTTGGGCCCGTCCTCGTAGGGTTTCCATTGTAACCGTGAGGAGGGGAGGGAGGGAAGGGGGAGGGAGGGAGGAGGGAGGGGTGGAGGGAGGAGGGGAGGGGAGGGAGGGGGAGGGGAGGGAGGGGGGAGGGGGAGGGAGGGGAAGGGGGGAGGGGAGGGGGAAGGGGGTAGTGAGGGGGACCTCCCCTTTTCCCAGTACCCCTCTTTCCCCGTTGGGCCCGTCCTCGTAGGGTTTCAATTGTAACCGGGAGGGGGGAGAGAGGGTGGAAGGAGGGGGGAGGGGGAGAGGGATGGAAGGGTGGAGGGAGGGGGAGGGATTGGGGGAGGGAGGGATGGAGGGAAGGAGGGAGGGGGGAGTTAGGGGGGAGGGAGTTGGGGAGGAGGGGGGGAGGGAGTGGGGATGGAGGTGGGAAGGAGGGGGGATGAAGGGGTTGAGGGGGGAAGGGGGACCTCCCCTTTTCCCAGTACCCCTCTTTCCCCGTTGGGCCCGTCCCCGTAGGGTTTCCATTGTAACCGGGAGGGGGGAGGGAGGGTGGAAGGAGGGGGGAGGGGGAGAGGGATGGAATGGTGGAGGGAGGGGGGAGGGAGTGGGGGAGGGTGGGATGGAGGGAAGGAGGGAGCGGGGGAGTTAGGGGCTGAGTGGTGATGGAGGTTGGGATTGAGGGGGGAGGGAGGGGGGAGGGAGTGGGGATTGAGGTGGGAAGGAGGGGGGAGGAAGGGGTTGAGGGGGGAAGTGGGACCTCCCCTTTTCCCAGTACCCCTCTTTCCCCGTTGGGCCCGTCCCCGTATAGTTTCCATTGTAACCGGGAGGGGGGGAGGGAGGGTGGAAGGAGGGGGGAGGGGGAGAGGGATGGAATGGTGGAGGGAGGGGGGAGGGAGTGGGGGAGGGTGGGATGGAGGGAAGGAGGGAGGGGGGGAGTTAGGGGCTGAGTGGTGATGGAGGTTGGGATTGAGGGGGGAGGGAGGGGGGGAGGGAGTGGGGATGGAGGTGGGAAGGAGTGGGGAGGAAGGGGTTGAGGGGAGAAGGGGGGGGGAGGGAGGGAATAGGGGCCCCATGCTGATCTGTGTATGTTAAGTGACTTGCACAACTTTAAAAAACTGGCAGTTGCCTTTCGCAACAATGTTGCAACAATCTCACACAAGCATTGTGACGTCACAAGCTGAAGATGTAAATTTAAAACCGAGCTGATCTCTGATTGGTGCACGGGTGCCATTGTGACATCACGCGCTGAAGCCCCTTCAAGAAAAGGGTTAGAAATGAAAATTTAAACTTTAATATCTCTCTAGCTTTAAAAAGGTAACTTCAATTTGAACGAAAGTACTTACAATAGTTGCCCACGTTAATGGTGAATATGGCGGTACAAAAATCGTAGCGCTTTGGTGTACCTTCAGGGAGGAGTAGGGTTTGTAAGTTATGGACAGAAATTCTTCGGAATCTTCCGTACATACACATATACATACATACATACGGAATGTTGGACCGCAGAGTTTTAGTAGTATACTAGACCGAGTGGGCCCGTTGGGCCCGTCCTCGTAGGGTTTCCATTGTAACCGGGAGGGGAGGAAAGGGGGAGGGTTGGGGGAGGGAAGGGGGAGGGAGGAGGGGAGGGAGGGGGGAGGGGAGGGGGGGGAGGGAGAGGGGAGGGGAGGGGGGAGGGAGAGGGGAGGGAGGGGGGTAGGGGGGAGGGAGGGGGGAGAGAGGGGGATGGGAGGGGGGAGGGGAGGGGGGAAGGGAGGAGAGAAGGGGGGGAGGGAGAGGGGAGGGAGGTGGGTAGGGGGGAGGGAGGGAGGGGGACCTCCCCTTTTCCCAGTACCCCTCTTTCCCCGTTGGGCCCGTCCTCGTAGGGTTTCCATTGTAACCTGGAGGAGGGGAGGGCGGGAAGGGGGAGGGAGGGAGGAGGGAGGTGTGGAGGGAGGAGGCGAGGGGAGGGAGGGGGGAGGGGAGGGAGGGGGGTAGGGGGAGGGGGAGGGAGTGGGGAGGGGGGAGGGGAAGGGGGGAGGGAGGGGGACCTCCCCTTTTCCCAGTACTCCTCTTTCCCCGTTGGGCCCGTCCTCGTAGGGTTTCAATTGTAACCGGGAGGGGGGGAGGGAGGGTGGAAGGAGGGGGGAGAGGGATGGAAGGGTGGAGGGAGGGGGGGAGGGTTTGGGGAGGGAGGGGGGGAGGGTTTGGGGAGGGAGGGATGGAGGGAAGGAGGGAGGGGGGAGTTAGGGGGGAGGGGGGAGGGAGGGGGGAGGGAGTTGGGGAGGGAGGGGGGGATGGAGGTGGGAAGGAGGGGGGATAAAGGGGTTGAGGGGGGAAGGGGGACCTCCCCTTTTCCCAGTACCCCTCTTTCCCCGTTGGGCCCGTCCTCATAGGGTTTCCATTGTAACCGGGAGGGGGGGGAGGGAGGGAGGAGGGAGGTGTGGAGGGAGGAGGGGAGAGGGAGGGAGGGGGAGGGGAGGGGGGAAGGGGAGGGGGGAAGGGGGGAGGGGGTAGGGGAGGGGGTAGGGGGGAGGGGAGGGGGGAGGGAGGGGGATCTCCCCTTTTCCCAGTACCCCTCTTTCCCCGTTGGGCCCATCCCCGTAGGGTTTCCATTGTAACCGGGAGGGGGGGAGGGAGGGTGGAAGGAGGGGGGAGGGGGAGAGGGATGGAAGGGTGGAGGGAGGGGGGAGGGAGTGGGGGAGGGTGGGATGGAGGGAAGGAGGGAGTTAGGGGCTGAGTGGTGATGGAGGTTGGGATTGAGGGGGGAGGGAGGGGGGGAGCGAGTGGGGATGGAGGTGGGAAGGAGGGGGGAGGAAGGGGTTGAGGGGGGAAGTGGAACCTCCCCTTTTCCCAGTACTCCTCTTTCCCCCACCACCAAGCCCCCTCCGCAACGACCCCTGTTGTCCCCCTCCCCAGTCCCGATTCTCAGACCCCCCCCCATTCTCTCTCTCCCCCAGACACACTCTCAGTGCTTTTTTCGAAACACTTGCCCCGGTGGCCCACGAGCATAGGGGCCCAATGCTGATCTGTGTATGTTAAGTGACTTGCAATAAAAAAAAATACTTTAAAAAAAGATAAGTGCTTTTTAAGTGCTTGTTTTGAAACATTCGCGGTCACATAGTGCTTCTCACTGCGATCTGTTAGTGGTGCTTTTCGAAACAATGTAGCACCCATCTCAAACAAGCATTGGGAGGATGGGAGGGAGGGAAGGGGAGGGAGGGAGGAGAGAGGTGTGGAGGGAGGGGGGAAGGGGAGGGGGGAAAGGGGGAAGGGGAGGGAGAGGGGAGGGAGGGGGGATGGGATGGGGGAAGGGGGGAGGGAGGGGGACCTCCCCTTTTCCCAGTACCCCTCTTTCCCCGTTGGGCCCGTCCTCGTAGGGTTTCCATTGTAACCGGGAGGAGGGGAGGGAGGGAGGAGGGAGGTGTGGAGGGAGGAGGGGAGGGGGGAGGGGAGGGGGGAAGGGGGAGGGAGAGGGTTAGGGGGGAGGGGGAGGGGGGAGGGGAGGGGGGAAGGGGAGGGAGGGGGACCTCCCCTTTTCCCAGTACCCCTCTTTCCCCGTTGGGCCCGTCCCCATAGGGTTTCCTTTGTGACCAGAAGGGGGGGAGGGAGGGTGGAAGGAGGGGGGAGGGGGAGAGTGATGGAAGGGTGGAGGGAGGGGGGGGAGGATGGAGGGAAGGAGGGAGGGGGGGGAGTTAGGGGAGGAGGGGTGAGGGAGGTGGGGAGGGAGTTGGGGAGGGGGGGAGGGAGTGGGGATGGAGGTGGGAAGGAGTGGGGAGGAAGGGGTTGAGGGGGGAAGGGGGGAGGGAGGGAATAGGGGCCCCATGCTGACCTGTGTATGTTAAGTGACTTGCACAACTTTAAAAAACTGGCAGTTGCTTTTCGCAACAATGTTGCATCAATCTCACACAAGCATTGTGACGTCACAAGCTGAAGATGTAAATTTAAAACCGAGCTGATCTCTCATTGGTGCACGGGTGCCATTGTGACATCACGCGCTGAAGCCCCTTCAAGAAAAGGGTTAGAAATGAAAATTTAAACTTTAATATCTCTCTAGCTTTAAAAAGGTAGCTTCAATTTGAACGAAAGTACTTACAATAGTTGCCCAGGTTAATGGTGAATATGGCGGTACAAAAATCGTAGCTCTTTGGTGTACCTTCAGGGAGGAGTAGGGTTTGTAAGTTATGGACAGAAACTCTTCGGAATCTTCCGTACATACACATATACATACATACATACGGAATGTTGGACCGCAGAGTTTTAGTAGTATATAGATAGATAGATAGATAGATAGATAGATAGATAGATAGATAGATAGATAGATAGATAGATAGATAGATAGATAGATAGATAGATAGATAGATAGATAGATAGATAGATAGATAGATAGAAGATAGATATAGATATGTGTGTGTGTGTATATATATATATGTATATGTGTGTGTGTATAAAAATATATAATTGTTTGCTTGTATTTATATGTATGTACTGTGTATGTATGTATATGTATATATATGTATATAATATATATACGTACATACACAGTACATACACAGTACATACACATAAATACAAGCAAACAATTAAAGTGCAAAAAAAACTTATGCCCTTATGGAGTTCCGAGCTTCTTTGGAGGTTGCAGTGTTTCATACCCTGATGGCTGTAGGGAAGAAGATGTTCCTGAACTTGGACGTTATTAAAGTTTTCAGGCTCCTATATATTCTACCCGATGGCTGGGGTGAAATGAGTGTGTGGCCAGGGTGGTGTGGGTCTCTGATGATGCTGGCTGCCTTTTTGAGGCAGCAACTCTGGTAAATCCCTTCGATGGTGGGGAGGTCAGAGCCGGTGATGGACTGGGCTGTGTTCACCACTTTTTGCCACCTTCTTCGCTCCTGGGCATTCAAGTTGCTGAACCAGACCGTGATGCCACCAGTCAATATGCGCTCTACTGTACACCTGCAGAAGCTCAAGAGAATTCTCTCTGACATACCGAATCTCCGTAACCTTCTCAGGAAGTAGTGGCTTAGATGGGCTTTATTTATAATTGCATCAGTGTGCTCGGTCCAGGAAAGATCTTCAGAAATATGGACGGCCAGGAATTTGAAGCTTTTGACTCTCTCCACCATCGTCCCGTCGATATAGACAGGTTTGTGGGTCCTCATCCTTCCTCTTCCAAAGTCCACAATCAGTTCCTTGGTCTTACTGATGTTGAGAGCCAGGTGTTTGTACTGGCACCATTTGGTCAGTCGGTCGATCTCACTTCTATACGCTGACTCATCATCATCTGTAATTCGTCCAACAACGGTGGTGTCGTCGGCGAACTTGAAGATGGAGTTCACACTTTGTCCAGTTACACAGTCATGAGTGTAGAGAATGGGGTAGAGCACGCAACCTTGAGATCCTCCCTTGCTGCCAACTCGAACAAACTGAGGTCTGTTGATGAAGAAATCGAGGATCCAGTTGCAGAGGGATGCACAGAGATCCAGTTCTATGTGCTTGGTAACCAGCTTGAAGGGGAATTTCCAGAACTTCCTAAACTCGAGAGGGATCTGGGGTGGAACATTCATGTTTGGGGTTAAAGTTTGAATGAATGAATGAATAAGTTTATTGGCCAAGTATGCAGATACAAGGAATATGCCTTGGTGCTCCGCTCACAAATGACAACACGAACAAGCAGTTAAAAATTAAGAATAAAGCATAAACACATCAAAATAATAAGGCTACACCATTACAGTCTAAACATGTGGGTGAAAATAAACCCGAGCAAAAAAGAGACTACAGACTTTGGTTATTGAGTAGAACTATCACTCGTGGGGAAATAAGCTGTTTTTATGTCCGGCTGTGGCTGCTTTGACAGTCTGGAGTCGCCTTCCAGAGGGAAGTGTTTCGAAGAGTTTGTGGCCAGGGTGAGAGGGGTCAGAGATGATCTTGCCCACTCGCTTCCTGGCCCTTGCAGTGTACAGTTCGTCAATGGGGGGGAAGGTTGCAGCCAACAACCTTCTCAGCTGTGCGAACGATCCGTTGCAGCCTCCGGATGTCGTGCTTGGTGGCTGAGCCAAACCAGACCATGATGGAGAAGGTGAGGACGGACTCAATGATAGCAGTATAGAATTGGACCATCATTGCCTGTGGCAGAAAGTTTATTAGTGTACTGTCTACCACATGACTACTCATTTCACCATCCTATCTACACCCTACTTAAATACGTTACTATCACGGTTTAGATTAGTTTAGTTTAGTCTAGTTTAGAAATACAGCACGGAAACAGGCCCATCGGCACACCAAGACCGCGCTGACCAACGATCACCTGTACACTAGGAAAATAACTGCAGATGCTGGTACAAATCGAAGGTATCACAAAATGCTGGAGTAACTCAGCAGGTCAGACAGCATTTCTGGAGAGAAGGAATGGTCTGAAGAAGGGTCTCGACCCGAAACATCACCCATTCCTTCTCTCCAGAGATGCTGCCTGACCTGCTGAGTTACTCCAGCATTTTGTGATATCATCACCTGTACACTAGCACTATCTTACACACGAGGGACAATTTACAATTATACCAAGCCAAACAGCCTCCAAACCTGTACGTTTTGACTAATCATCTAGAATTTTTTGAGGATGTAACTAGGACAGGGGTGAGCTGGTGGATGTGGTGTACCTTGACTTTCAGAAAGCTTTCGACAAGGTTCCACATAGGAGATTAGTGGGCAAAATTAGAGCACATGGTATTGGGGGTAGGGTACTGACATGGATAGAAAATTGGTTGGCAGACAGAAAGCAAAGAGTGGGGATAAATGGGTCCCTTTCAGAATGGCAGGCAGTGACTAGTGGGGTACCGCAAGGTTCGGTGCTGGGACCGCAGTTATTTACAATATACATTAATGACTTGGATGAAGGGATTAAAAGTAACATTAACAAATTTGCAGATGACACAAAGCTGGGTGGCAGTGTGAACTGTGAGGAAGATCCTATGAGGTTGCAGGGTGACTTGGACAGGTTGTGTGAGTGGGCAGATGCATGGCAGATGCAGTTTAATGTGGATAAGTGTGAGGTTATCCACTTTGGTGGTAAGAATAGGAAGACAGATTATTATCTGAATGGTGTCAAGTTAGGAAAAGGGGACGTACAACGAGATCTCAGTGTCCTAGTGCATCAGTCACTGAAAGGAAGCATGCAGGTACAGCAGGCAGTGAAGAAAGCCAATGGAACGTTGGCCTTCATAACAAAATGAGTTGAGTATAGGAGCAAAGAGGTCCTTCTGCAGTTGTACAGGGCCCTAGTGAGACCTCACCTGGAGAACTGTGTGCAGTTTTAGTCTCCAAATTTGAGGAAGGATATTCTTGCTATTGAGGGCGTGCAGCGTAGGTTTACTAGGTTAATTCCCGGAATGGCGGGACTGTCATATATTGAAAGACTGGAGCGACTAGGCTTGTATACACTGGAATTTAGAAGGATGAGAGGGGATTTTATCGAAACGTATAAGATTATTAAGGGGTTGGCCATGTTAGAGGCAGGAAACATGTTCCCAATGTTGGGGGAGTCCAGAACCAGGGGCCACAGTTTAAGAATAAGGGGTATGCCATTTAGAACGGAGATGAGGAAAAACGTTTTCAGTCAGAGAGTTGTGAATCTGTGGAATTCTCTGCCTCAGAAGGCAGTGGAGGCCAATTCTCTGAATGCATTCAAGAGAGAGCTGGATAGATCTCTTAAGGATAGCGGAGTCAGGGGGTATGTGGAGAAGGCAGGAACGGGGTACTGATTGAGAATGATCAGCCATGATCACATTGAATGGCGGTGCTGACTCGAAGGGCCGAATGGCCTACTCCTGCACCTATTGTCTATAAACTCCATTAGTCATTCCTCGGTCCAATTGCTCAGCTGATCATAATCCTTCTGTTATTCTTGATAACTATCTTCGCTATCCACAATAGCAATAACTTTACTGTCGTCTGCAAATGTACTAGTCATGCCTTGTACGTTCTCATCGGAATCATTGACATAGATGACAAACAGCAAGTGGCCCAGCACTGACCTCTGAGACACAGTTCTAGTGCAGTGGCAGAACAGAGATGTAACGCTGAGTCTCTACAAGGCGCTGGTCAGGCCGCACGTGAAGTACTCAGCAAATTTGTGCCCCATATCTGAGGAAGGATGTGCTGGCGCTGGAGGGGGTCCAGAGGTGGTTTACAAGAATGATCCCAGGAATGAGTGGGTTAGCATGTGATGAGGGTTTGACGCACTGGGCCTGTACTCGCTGGAGTTTAGAAGGTTGAAGGCTGATCTCATTGAAACTAACAGAATAGTGAAGGGCCTGGATAGGGTGGATGTGGAGAGGATGTTTCCACTGGTGGCAGAGTCTAGGACCAGAGGTCATAGCCTCAGAATTAAAGGGCGTTCTTTTGGAAAGGAGGTGAGGAGGTACTTCTCTAGTCAGAGGGTAGTGCAAGAAAATAACTGCAGATGCTGGTACAAATCGAAGGTATTTATTCACAAAATGCTGGAGTAACTCAGCAGGTCAGGCAGCATCTCAGGAGAGAAGGAATGGATAACGTTTCGGGTCGAGACACCCTTCTTCAGACTTAAGAAAGGTCTCGACCCGAAACGTCACCCATTTCTTCTCTCCTGAGATGCTGCCTGACCTGCTGAGTTACTCCAGCATTTTGTGAATAAATATCTAGTCAGAAGGTATTTAATTTGTGGAACACATTGCTACAGCAGGCTGTGGAGGCCAAGTCAGTGGATATTTCTAAGGCAGAGATAGATAGATTCTTGATTAGTAGGGGTGTCACAGGTTATGGGGAGAAGGCAGGAAATGGGATTGGGCGGCAGAGATCAACCATGATTGAATGGTGGAGTAGATAATAGACAATAGGTGCAGGAGGAGGCCATTTGGCCCTTTGAGCCAGCACCGCCATTCACTGTGATCATGGCTGATCATCCACAATCAGAACTCCGTTCATGCTTTTTCCCCATATCCCTTGACTCCGCTATCTTTAAGAGCTCTATCTAACTCTAACCCGATGGGCCAAATGGCCTAATTCTACTCCTGTAACTTGTGTGAACTTGTGTATGAACTCCAGGCTGAAAAAAACCTTTCCACCACCACCCTCTGCTTCTTCCTACCATGAAGCCAATTCTGTACCCATTTACATGAGGGAGAAAAAAGAAGTCGATGAAATTTCAATCAGAGAGAAGCCTGGATGAAGGTAGTTGTAGGTGATGAGGTGGAGGGGGGTTCGACGATGATCAGTGGGAGTTGGCCACTTTAGGATGACACGGAGGTTCACACATCTTGGAGATTATAATGAATGAAAAGAGCAGAGTTCTAAGAGGCAACTAGAACAAGTGGACCCAATGGGCCCAAACCTCTCCTGCATTGGTGCAGCACCCTCTCCTCCTCCCTCCTTTCCACCCTCCCCCTCCCTCTTCCCTCTCACCCTCCCCCTCCATCCTCCCCCTCCCTCCTCCCCTACCCTACCTCCCCCTCCCCATTTCCCTCCCCTTCCCCTCTATCCCTCTCAACCTCCCTTTATCCACCCTCCTCCCCCCCCCTCCCTCCCCCTTCCCTAGGAGATAGATTTAAACTTTAAAATGTGAATAACTTTAAAAATATAACAAATTTCAATGAAGCCTCTTCCATTAACAGCAAAGGGACGACGGTGAGTAAGGTGGGCCTAATATTGTCGCGCTGTCGTGTACCATTTTGACTGTAGTTCAGGAACAAACAAACAAACAAACAAACAAGTGTTTTAGTATAGAGATGGAGAACTGTAGGTGTCAGGGCTGAGGAGCAGAGGGATCTAGGAATACATGTTTGAAGAAGGGTCTCGGCCCGAAACGTCACCCATTCCTTCGCTCCACAGATGCTGCCTGACCCGCTGAGTTACTCCAGGTTTTTATGTCTATCTTCAACGCAAGTTTCTAGTTCCTTGAAAGTGGCCTCGCCGGTAGCAAGGGTGCTGAAGAAAACCTTTGCCATAGTGTCCTTCATCAGTCAGAGAACTGAGAAGAGAAGTTGAGACTACAGTGGGTGTAAGTCACCTTGACGCTGAGACATGGAACTATGGCTCATGGAAAGGAACATGGCATTGACTGAGGAGAATGAGGTGATTGATGGGAATGCAACCAAGTCTGCTGATGCATGACCAATGTAATTTTGTGCCAGGTAAAGTCGAAGCAATGTATTTCAAAGGTGACAGCTAATATGGGTCATACTGAGGAAAAAATGCATCAAATGTCCACACAAGGCTCAATAAGATTTGAAATTAGTGAGAGTTATTTGCCTAAAAGTTTCAGTGCAACAACCTGGCCGAGTTAAACCATTGTTGCATCAGGGGTTTAATTGATGCAAATGGGCAGCACGGTGGCGCAGCGGTAGAGTTGTGGCCTTACAGCGCCAGAGACCCAGGTTCAATCCTGACTATGGGCACTGACTGTACGGAGTTTGTACGTTCTCCCTGTGACCTACGTGGGTTTTCTCCGAGATCTTCGGCTTCCTCCCACACTCCAAAGACGTACAGTTTTGCAGGTTAATTGGCTCAGTATTAATGTAAACTGTCTCTTGTGTGTGTAGGATAGTGCGTGGATCGGTGCGGACTCAATGGGGTGAAGGGCCTGTTTCCTCGCTGTATCTCTAAACTAAAAACTATAATGTCAACTCAATGAGCGCTGTGCATTTTTGTACTTGAGAATGTGATGCATGGGACAGTCCATGTTCATCGGAGGGAGGGACAGCAGTGAGTTTGTGATGGGCTGTGAAAGCCTGCTAAATCTTGGTGTAAGGAGCTTGGGGTGAAAGATCTGAAGCACCTTGTTCAGGTGAGGGTGGTCGGGAAAGTTTGGATAGTTTGGGAAGTGGGTGTCAGCAGGAAGCCAGTGCGGAGATTGGGATCTCCAGTGATCGGAGTCCTTGGGGATCAAGGATTCAGAAGTATTGAAGAGGTCAGCAGGATTGGAAGAATCGGTACGTTGGAAAAATTAGCTTGGAACCTCGGCACTTGAGGAGATGGTTCAATGGATATTTATTGTCACACATGTAATTAAACATCACATAGTGAAATTCATTCAGAGTATAATGCCGGCGCCACCATGTAGAGCGCCATTTCATCACGGTCTCGGCCAGGCCAGGCCAGGCATGGCGTTGGTGTCCTCCACAGCTGCGCCACCGCTGTAGGCCACGTCTGGTCCACGTGCCCGGCGTCTTGGATCGGCGCCCGGTCCCGCCGAGCCCAGCTCTCCGTCCAACTCCTTCCGTTCTGGGCGGGTGAGCCGGGCATCCAGGTGGTTCCCGGTCCACGGCGCCGTTCCTCCATCTTGGCATGAGGAACACCACCTCTCTTCATCTGGGCAGGATGCAGCCTGCAGGAATCAACACCTGAGTTCTCCAACTTCAGGTAACTTCCTGCACATCAGGAACATACAAACTCCATACAGACAGCACCCGTAGTCAGAACCGAACCCGGATCTCTGGCGCTGCAAAGCAGCAACTCTACCGCTGTGCCACTGGGTGTCCTAACTGACAGTGGTTACAGTCTAGTGTCATGTGACCAAAACCCAGGGCAAACCTTCATCTATTCTAGGGCAATTTAGTCCATGTTCTCTACAATACTCTCGCCAAAGTGCAGCATGAACAGCAATATCATCCTGTTCACCAGTGACCTGAGGAATGGTTCGGGTCACGAGGATGACTCACGCCAGCTACTGCAAATGCTCGATGGAATGTACACCGTGTCTTGATATGAGCCAGAAACAATGATCATCAAATGGCACTCAAATAAAATCGGTGTTCAAATAAAAGAATTTCTGGCTAATTGTATCAATTTATAATAAATACAGTGTGGATGCCTTAAATCAAAAGTCAAATATATGTTGCAATCAAAAATCATTTTAACATAAACTGCGATAGGCAGGAGGTTTATTTTGTCATTCGTGCATCTTATTTAATTTAGTTTGGTTCAGAGATACAGCGCGGAAACAGGCCCTTCGGCCAACTTAGTCCACCCAACGCCAACCAGCGATCCCCACACACTAACACCATCCTACATGCATGCAATGGCACAATTTACATTTCCACCAAGCCATTTAACATACAAACCTGTACGTCTTTGGATTGTGGGAGGAAACTGAAGTTCACGGGGAGAACGTACAAACTCCATACAGACAGCACCCGTGGTCAAGATCGAACCCAGGTCTCTGGCACCGTTAGGCAGCAACTCTACTGCTGTCGCACAATGCCGCCCAATAATACTGCATCCAGTCAAAGTAAATGGATCAAGAGTTCAGGTGGTGGATAGACACTAAATGCTGGAGTAGCTCAACAGGACTGTCAGCATCTCTGGATGGAAGGAATTGGGTGAAGTTTTGGATTGAGACCCTTCTTCAGACTGAGCGCCAGGAGTTCCAGAGATAATGAAGTGTAAGAGATCAAAAGAGACAAAGTTCAAGGAAAATGCATAGACCATTGTTAGCTGGGGAAAGGTGACAACAAAGCAAACACCTTCCACCCCATCAGCCATCGCATACAACACATGATCTTCCGACATTTTTACCACCTCCAACAGGATCCCACCACTAGCCACATCTTCCCATCTCCACCTCTTTCCGCATTCTGCAGAGACCATTCCCTCCGCAACTCCCTGGTCCATTCGTCCCAAACCACCCCCTCCCCGGGCACTTTCCCCTACAACCGCAGAAGGTGCAACACCTGTCCCTTTACCTCCCCCCTCAACTCCATCCAAGGACCCAAACAGTCTTTCCAGGTGAGGAAAGGTTGACTTGCACCTCCTCCAACCTCATCTACTGTTTCCGCTGTTCCAGGTGTGGACCCCTGTATATCGGCGAGACCAAGTGCAGGCTCGGCGATCGTATCTTTGGTGTAAACCAGCATCTGCAGTTCCCACACAGGTGGTGGATTTTATTGAGCGAGCATTAAAATATCACCTCTGCCCGTGCCAGATTTATCACCCTACTGGACCAAGTGGACCCGTTGTGCCCAAGCCTCTCCTGCATTGATGCTGCACCCTCTCTTCCCCCCATCCCCTCTCCCCGTTCCCTCCTCCTCCTCCCCCCCTTCCCCCTCCCACCCCTTCCCTCCCCCACTTCCCCCTCCCTCCCGCTCCCTCTTCTCCCCCTCTCCCCTCCCTCCCACCCCCCTAACTCCCTCCTTCCCACCCCCTCCCCTCCCTCAACCCCCCCTCTTCCTCAACCCCCCCTCTTCCTTGCCTCCCCGTCTCCTCCTCCTCCCCCACACCTTCCCTCTTCCTCCACCCCCTCCCCCTCCCTTCTTCCCCTCCCTCTCACTCCATCCCCTTATCCTCCCTCCTCCTCCCTCACTCACTCCCCCCTCAGTCACTCCCCCCCTCCATCCCTCCCCCTCCCTTCCTAGGAGATAGATTTAAACTTTAAAATGTGAATAACTTAAAAAATATAACACCGATTTCAATGAAACTTCTTCCATTAGCACCAAATGGACGACGGTGAGTAAGGTGGGCCTAAAGTTGTCGCGCTATCGTGTACCGTTTTGGCTGTAGTTCTGGAACACACAAACAAACAAACAAGAGTTTTAGTATGTAGATAGATTAGCCTGAGTTGGTCTGAAGTTTATAACCTGCAGTATCCCAGTGAATTTTTATCAGGCAGCTTATTTCTGTTGTGATCCGCGGTTGAGAAGTCAGTAACATGAGCAATAGTTACATTTTAAGTGACTGTAATGGGATTGATTGGCCATTTGATATTTACAGAATCGAGGCCAGTCAAGCAGGATTGCTGCAATCTTTAAAATTCCACACGACAATCAGTGGGCACGACCTTCCTCCTAGAAACCTGCCTCAGAATTGGAATCAGTGAAGCAATAAACCAGCCCATTTGGTCCACACTGCTGTGGCACTGAGCTTTATGTTTTATTTTCAGCTTATTTATTTTCCTTCCTTGTCTATCTCCATTTCTTTCTCCTTATTGAATTCCATTTCCCATTTACTTTTTCCCTTTCTGTAACTCCCTTAATTTTCCGCTCACATTATCCCCCCCCCCCTTGCTTTTGTCTTTCCCTCTTCTCTGGTCCTTCTCAACACTCTCTTGAAAATTCCATCTAATTGCACTTTGTACAGTGGGTTCCCGATGACCTTGAGAAAATGGCCATCAAATATGGGCGGCACGGTGGCGCAGCGGTAGAGTTACAGCGAAAGCAGCGCCGGAGATCCCGACTACGGGCGCTGTCTGTACGGAGTTTGTACGTTCTCCCCGTGACCTGCGTGGGTTTTCTCCCAGATCTTCGGTTTCCTCCCACACTCCAAAGACATACAGGTATGTAATTTAATTGGATTGGTACAAATGTAAATTGTCGCCAGTGTGTCAGATAATGCTAGTGTGCGGGGATCGCTGGTCAGTGCGGACTCGGTGGGCCGAAGGGCCGGTTTCTGCGCTGTATCTCGAAACTAAACTAAACTAAAGTAAACTAAACTAAACATATAGTGTGGGTTAGGAATCATTTATTGCTTCAATATCTGAAATTTAGTTTGACCTCTTCTAAAATTATGTTCACTCTGTTCTTAGATTTTTTTTTTAGATTTAGAGATACAGCGCGGAAACAGGCCCTTCGGCCCACCGAGTCCGCGCCGCCCAGCGATCCCCGCACATTAACACTATCCTACACCCACTAGGGACAATTTTTACATTTACCCAGTCAATTAACCTACATACCTGTACGTCTTTGGAGTGTGGGAGGAAACCGAAGATCTCGGAGAAAACCCACGCAGGTCACGAGGAGAACGTACAAACTCCGTACAGACGGCGCCCGTAGTCAGGATCGAACCTGAGTCTCCGGCGCTGCATTCGCTGTAAGGCAGCAACTCTACCGCTGCGCCACCGTGCCGCCTTTCTCTCCTTTGTCACTGTGATCCTTAATTAGTACGGGTGTCAGGGGTTACGGGGAGAAGGCAGGAGAATGGGGTTAGGAGGGAGAGATAGACCAGGCGTGATTGAATGGCAGAGTAGACTTGATGGGCCGAATGGCCTAATTTTGCTCCTATCACATGACCTTATGACCTTGCCACAACACCTGCTTCCAGTGCTATCACAGCCCGGATTGTAATTTAATTAAAAAATAGCACCAGGGGGTGGTGCCATTTTACATGATGCTAGTGGTGAGTATGAACAAAATGAAGAAGCGTAAGGTAGGCACAAAATGCTGGAGTAACTCAGCGGGCCAGGCAGCATCTCAGGAGAGAAGGAATGGGCGACGTTTCAGGTCGAGACCCGAAACGTCGCCCATTCCTTCTCTCCCAAGATGCTGCCTGGCCCGCTGAGTTACTCCAGCATTTTGTGCCTACCTTCGAATTAAACCAGCATCTGCAGTTCTTTCCTACAAATGAGGAAGCATGGCAGTCGAGGATGGCACCTGTTGTATCTGAGGTGGCAGAGATTTCAAACACCTTACCCCAGCACACTTTTGGCTAACATTCAATCACTCAAGAATATAGGACAGATAGGAAAGATGGAACAATTGTGGCCTCCACGTTCCTTGCTCATCGGTGCCGGCTCTGATTTGTTCAGAATGTTTTTATACCTCGAGCTTCCCTATCCCCTGACTCTCAGTCTGAAGAACTGTTTCAAATGGCGGGTCTGTCGTACATTGAAAGACTGGAACGACTGGGCTTGTATACTCTGGAATTTAGAAGGATGAGAGGGGATCTTATTGAAACATTTAAGATTATTAAGGGATTGGACACGCTAGAGGCAGGAAACATGTTCCTGATGTTGGGGGAGTCCCGAACCAGGGGCCACAGTTTAATAATAAGGGGTAAGCCATTTAGAACGGAGATGAGGAAAAACCTTTTTTTACTCAGAGAGTTGTGAATCTGTGGAATTCTCTGCCTCAGAAGGCAGTGGAGGCCAATTCTCTGAATGCTTTCAAGAGAGAGTTAGATAGAGCTCTTAATGATAGCGGAGTCAAGGGATATGGGGAGAAGGCAGGAACGGGGTAGAGATTGTGCATGATCAGCCACGATCACGGTGAATGACGGTGCTGGCTTGAAGGGCCGAATAGCCTACTTCTGCACCGATTGTCTATTGTCAACCCAAAACGTCACCTGTTCCCTTCTTTCCAGAGATGCTTTCTGACCCGCTGAGTTACTCCAGCATTTTGTGTCTATCTTGGGTGTAAACCACCATCTGCAGTTCCTTCCTACACATAGGAAAGATGTTGTCAAGCTGGAAAGGGTGTAGAGAAGATTCATGAGGATATTGCCAGGACTTGGGAGCCTGAGATACAGGGAGAGGTTGAGCAAGCTGGGCCTCTATTCCTTGGAGTGCAGAAGGATAAGGAGTGATTTTATCGAGGTGCACAAATAGATCGAGTAAACTCACAGTCTTTTGCCCAGAGTAGGGGAATTGAGAACCAGAGAACACAGGTTTAAGGTGAGGGAGAAAGATTTACTGACATCTTTACACAAAGCATGGTGGATGTTTGGAACAAGCTGCCGGAGGAGGTAGTTGAGGCAGGGACTAGCACAACATTTAAGAAACATTGGACAGGTACATAAATGTTATAGGTTTAGAGGGATATGGCCAAATGCGGGCAGGTGGGACTAGTGTAAATGGGGCATGTCGGATGCAGTCGTGTTAAGCACAAACATTGTGGGCCGAAGGGCCCGCTCCTGTGCTGTACTGTTCTGTGTTGTGCTCTATGGTCGGCATGGGCAAGTTGGGCCGAAGGGCCTGTTTCCACACTGTATAAGTCCATGACTCTAACAAGCTTGATTAGTTAGAGCAAGGTTTCTATTTCAAATGAAGGTAAGAGACTGCTGCAATTTTTGTTTCACTGTTTCATGGCCTTGACCCAGTACCTGTTATACAGCCTGTGTTTTTACATTTATCGTTTAGACAATCCTCAGGCAAAGGAAAAGGCAACAGTGTCTGTTTTGTGTTCAATGCTTCATGGTGCACTGAGATAATGGCCTCAACTCAATCTGCTCCCCTAATCTGAAATACCTGACGTATTGTGTAAGAAGGAACTGCAGATGATGGTTTAAACCGAAGATAGACACAAAAAGCTGGAGTAACTCAGCGGGACAGGCAGCATCAGTGGGAATTGGTGATGTTTCAGGTGAAGATCCTTCTTCAGACCTGATGTATTGTCAGGTTGGCTGCCAGTGACTAGCGGAGTTCCGCAAGGCTCAGTGCTGGGGCTGCTACTCTTCACGTTGTATATTAATGATTTGGATAAAGGGATAGGAGACTTTGTGGTCAAGTTTGCGGATGATGCTAAGCTAGGTGGAGCGGCAGGTAGAGTAGAGGAAGCAAGGACTCAGCAGAAGGACGGACAGGTTAGGAGAGTGGGCAGAGAAGTGGCAGATGGAATTCAGTGTAGCAAAGTGCAGAGTCATGCATTTTGGTAACAAGAATAAAAGCGTAGATTATTTTCCAAGTGGAGAAAGAATCCAGAAATCAGAGGTGCAAAGGGACTTAGGAGTGCTGGTGCAGGACTCCCAAAACGTTAATTTGCAAGTTGAGTCAGTAGTAAGGAAGGCAAATTCATATCAAAATTATATCAAGAGGACTGAGATACAAAAACAGGGATGTAATGCTGAGGCTCCATAAGGCGCTGGTCAGGCCGCATTTGGAGAACTGTGAGCAAATTTGGGCCCCATATCTGAGGAAGGATGTGCTGGCTCTGGAGAGGGTCCAGAGGAGGTTTACAAGAATGATCCCAGGAATGAGTGGGTTGGCATGTGATGAGCGTTTGACAGCACTGGGCCTGTACTCACTGGAGTTTAGAAGGTTGAGGGGGGACCTCATTGAAACTTACAGAATAATGAACGGCATAGATGGAGTGGATGTGGAGAGGTCGTTTCCACTGGTGGGAGAGTCTAGGACCAGAGGTCATAGCCTCAGAATTAAAGGGTGTTATTTTAGAAGGAGATGAGGATGAACTTCTTTAGTCAGAGGGTAGTTAATCTGTGGAGTTTATTGCCACAGAGGGCTGTGGAGCCCCAAGTCAGTGGATATTTTTAAAGCAGAAATAGACAAATTCTAGATTCTGGGGAGAAGGCAGGAAAATGGGATTGGGAGGAGAGATCAGCCAAGATTGAATGGCAGAGTGGACTCGATAGGCCGAATGGCCAAATTCTTCTCCTATAACTTGTGACCTTGTGAACTTGCAAATAAAATAGATGTCAGACGAGTGTGGCAGGGCCTGAATCCTATCACAAACACAAGCTAAATCAGTGGCGATCTCTGGCAACAATGAATCACTACCCGATGAGATTAATGCCTTTCCCTTCATTTTTGAACAGGCAAAGTTTCACCCCCGTGCTCTAACATAGACCGGACTCAAGTGGTTGGAAAGTTTAGTTTCGTTTATTGTCACGTCTACCAAGGTACAGTGAAAGGTTTTTGTTGCGTGCTAACCAGTCAGCGGAAAGACAACACAGATTACAATCGAGCCATCCACACTTGTACAGATACATGATGAAGGGAGTAACAATGAATGAAGTTTAGTGCAAGGTAAAGCCAGAAAAGTCCAATCAAAGATAGTCCAAGGGTCTCCAATGAGGTAGATAGTAGTTCAGCACTGCTCTCTGGTTGTGGTAGGATGGTCCAGTTGTCTGATAACAGCTGGGAAGAAACCGTCCCTGAATCTGGAGGTGTGCGTTTCCACACTTCTGTACCTCTTGCTCAATTGGAGAGGGGAGAAGAGGGAGTGGCCAGGGTGAGACGTGTCCTTGATTATGCTGCTGGCCTTGCCGAGGCAATGTGCAAGGAGTCAATGGAAGGGAGGTTGGTTTGTGTGATGGTCTGGGCTCCATCCACAATTCTCAGTATACAGATACAGGATAAAGGGCAAGATATAGTCCAGTAAAGTTTGATTATAGGTTGCCTGAGGGTCTCCAGTGTGGTAGATGGTAGCTCAGGGCCGCTCTCTAGTTGTTGATAGGATGGTTCAGTTGCCTGAAAAGAATGCTAAAGACACATCCCCACAGTGTTTTGGTCAATTGAGTACAGGGAAAATAGGCCTGCAGAGGACGCTACTACCTCTGTTGCACTAGACTCAGCCCTGGATTGTTTTGACAATAAGAACACCTACACCGATGAGCCAAAACATTATGACCACCTGCCTAATATGCTGTTGGTCCTCCGTGTACAGCCCCATACGCAGCAGGGTGCGATGCACTGTGTATTGTGACACAATCCTCCCGTGACCACCATTAAAACTTTCTGTGTCACAGTCGACCTTCTGTCGGTTCGGACCAGACGGGATAGCCTTCGTTGCCCTCGCGCATCGATGAGCCTTGGGCACCCAACACCCTGTCGCCGGTTTGTGGTTTGTCCCTCCTCGGACCACTGTCGGTAGGTACTCACCACTGCTGACCGGGAGCACCCCACAAGCCTTGCCGTTTCAGAGATGCTCTGACCCAGTCGTCTGGCCATAACAATTTGGCCCTTGTTAAAGTCGCTCAGGTCTTTACTCCTGCCCATTTGTCCTGCATCCAACACGTCAACTTCAAGAACTGACTGTTCACTTGCTGCCTAATATATCCCACCCCTTGACAGGTGCCATTGTAACAAGATAATCAATTCCCTGGTCGTATCACTTCACCTGTCAGTGGTCATAATGTTTTGGCTGATGTCACAATGCTATTCATTGATGAAGCTTAGCATTCAGCACCATCGTTTCCAACAAGCTCAGCCCCAAACCCCTGCACCTTCACCCTGTGGCCCCCACCTGCAACTGGCTTCTGGACCTCCTGGCTGGCAGAACTCAGTCGGTTAGAATTGGTCATGATGCCTTCTCCACCCTGACCCTCAACACTGTGCCCTCAGGGCTGTGAGCTCAATCCTTTACTCTACCCCCTGTCCACGCAGTGCGGCACGGTGGCACAGCGGTAGAGTTGCTGCCTTACAGCGAATGCAGCGCCGGAGACCCGGGTTTGATCCCGACTACGGGTGCTGTCTGTACGGAGTTTGTACGTTCTCCCCGTGACCCACGTGGGTTTTCTCCGAGATCTTCGGTTTCCTCCCACACTCCAAAGACGTGCAGGTTTGTAGGTTAATTGGCTTGGTAAATGTAAAAAAATGTCCCTAGTGGGTGTAGGATAGTGTTAAAGTGCGGGGATCGCTGGTCGGCGCGGACCCGGTGGGCCGAAGGGCCTGTTTCCGCGCTGTATCTCTAATCTAAATTCCAAAGACGTACAGGTGTGTAGGTCAATTGGCTAAGGTAAACATGGTAAATTGTCCCTGGTGTGTGGGTAGTGGCTGGTTGGCATGTACTATGTGTGCCAAGTGGCCTGTTTCTGCGCTGTATCTCTGAATGTCTGTGTTTGTGACTGTGTGGCCAATTATAATCTGATCTTTAAGTTCCCAGGTCGTACCAGTTGTCAGCTGTATTACAACAACAATGATATGACACAGGAAAGGGATTGAGAACCTAGTGTCATGGTATCAGGACAATAGCCTAGTCCTTACTGTTAGCAAAACAAAAGTGCTTGTTGTTGAAATAAGGAAGGAGGGCAGTGAACACAACTTCATTAAATGAGCTACTGGAGCGGTGTTTGGCAGCTTCATGCTCCACCGTATCTGAATCACCAGAATGCTAACCTGGTCCCTTCCCACTAAAGCAGTGCTCAAGGAAGCACATCAGCACATTTACTTCCTCAGGCAGCTGCGAAGATTCAGCTTGTGAACAAGGATTCTTGAAGAGATATGCTTTAGGCAGAAGGTATTCTGACAGGTTGCACCACAGCCTGGTTTGACAACAGCTCGGCCCTTGACTGCCTGAACCTGTGCACTAATGAAGACAAGCCGAGCCCATCACAGGCTCATTGCTTCCAACCATCCACTGAACCGTCATGGTGCAGTGCATCAGGAAGGCTGAGAGGATCGTCAAGGATGCCTGACACCTTGGCCATTACCTCTTCTCTCTTCTACCTTCCACTGAGTATAGAATGCACAGAGTCTCTTTCCCAGAGTAGGGGAATCAAGGACCAGAGGACATAGGTTCAGAGTGAAGGGGGAAAGATTTAATAGGAATCTGAGGGGTAACTTTTTCCTCTCATGATTTTATACACCTCTATAAGATCACCCCTCATCAGTCCTGTATTCCAAGGAAGAGAGTCCCAGCCAACTCAACCTCTCCCTCTTGCACCGAGCCTCAACTCCTGGCAACATCCTCGTAAAGGGTGGTGGGTGTATGGACCGAGCTGCCAGAGGAGGTAAGTGAGGCTGGGACTATCGCAACATTTATGAAACAGTCAAACAGGTACATGGATGGGACAGGTTTGGTGGGACATGGACCAAGCACAGGCAGGTGGGACTAGTGTCGCAGGGACATGTTGGCCAGTGTGGGCAAGTTGGTCCGAAGGGCCTGTTTCCACACTGGATCACTCTATGACTCTATGACTCTAGAAGTTGGGAGGTCATGTTGCAATTGCGACTCCAGAATGTTTCAATAGCCCAACTGAATTATGGAATGAGTGTGTGGGAGAGTAGAACAACTTTTCAATACAATGACAGTGATGTGGGAAAGAAGGCAATTTTCTTCGAATTTACAATACAAGTTGATGAACCTTTAGCAATGAAAGACATCAGTCAAAATACTGAGCATACTGCAGAAGCTAGGAGGCCATGTTACAGTTATGTAAGATGTTGGTGAGGCTGCATTTGGAGTATTGTGTTCAGTTCTGGGCACCATGTTATAGGAAAGATGTTGTCAAGCTGGGAAAGGTACAAAGGAGATTTACGAGGATGTTGCCAGGACTTGAGGCTCGGAGCAAGAGGGAGAGATTGAGTAGGCTGGGACTCTCATCCTTGGAATGCAGGAGGATGAGGGGTGATATTATAGAGGGGTATAAAATCATGAGAGGAATAGATCGGGTAGATGTACAGAGTCTCTTGCCCAGAGTAGGGGAATTGAGGACCAGAGGACATAGGCTTATGGTGGGGTAAAGATTTAATTGCAATCTCAGGGGTAATGTTTTTCATGCAAAGGGTGGTGGGTGTATGGAACGAGCTGCTAGTGGAGGTAGTTGAGGCAGGTACAATTGCAATGTTTAAAAAACAATTAGACAGGTTAATGGATAGGACGTGTTTGGAGGGATATGGGCCAAATGCAAGCAGGTGGGACTAGTGTAGATGGGACATGTTGGCCGGAGTGGGCAAGTTGGGTCAAAGGACCTGTTTCCATGTTGCATGACTCTATGACTGTGTGACCTTCTGGGAGAAGATACAGGAGCTTGAAAGCTCAGATGTCCAGACTTAAGAACAGCTTCTTCCATCCTGCAACCTGACTCCCGAACTGTCCCTTCTTTCACATATTAACATAGAAAATAGATAAATGAGGAGGCTATTCGGCCCTTCGAGCCAGCACTGCCATTCATTGTGATCATGGCTGATCATCCACAATCAGTAACCCATGCCTGCCTTCTCCCCATATCCCTTGATTCCACTAGCCCTTAGAGCTCTATCTAACTCTCTCTTAAATCCATCCAGTGATTTGACCTCCACTGCCCTCTGTGGCAGAGAATTCCACAAATTCACAACTCTCTGGGTAAAAAATTTCCTTCTCACCTTAGTTTTAAATGGCCTCCCCTTTACTTCCTACATTGGGAACATTTTTCCTGCATCTAGCTTGTCCAGTCCTTTTATAATTTTATATGTCTCTATAAGATCCCCTCTCATCCTTCTAAACTCCAGTGAATACAAGCCTAGTCTTTTCAATCTTTCCTCGTATGACAGTACCACCATCCCAGGGATCAATCTCGTGAACCTATGCTGCACTGCCTCAATTACAAGGATGTACTTCCTCAAATTAGGAGACCAAAACTGTACACAATACTCCAGATGTGGTCTTACCAGGGCCCTATACAACTGCAGAAGAATCTCTTTACTCCTATACTGAAATCCTCTCGTTATGAAGACCAACATGCCATTAGCTTTCTTCACTTCCTGCTGTACCTGCACGCCAACTTTCAGTGACTGGTGTACAAGGACACCCAGGTCTCGCTGCACTTCCCCCTTACCTAACCTGACACCATTTAGATAATAATCTGCCTCCTTGTTTTTGCCGCCAAAGTGGATAACCTCACCTTCCTTCTCTCCTGAGATGCTGCCTGACCCGCTGAGTTACTCCAGCACATTGTGAAACCTTCGATGGTGTTTCGACTCATGTACCTTCTTCCCAATGGTCTTCACATTTCTTCATTGTTTACCAATTTTGTACGTTACTATTATTTTATCCGATTTGGATTTTGCACCACAATCTTGCACCGATCTGCACTTTTTCACTCACCATTGTTTTCATTGTTGTATTTATCATTATTATGCATCTGCTGTTTACCCCTTCAGCTCCGTGATCAAGGAATTTTATTGCACTCTGGTGTATATGATAATAAACCAACCTCATCTAATCTAACCCGTGAACCTACAAAAGGCAGCATCTCTGCAGAGAAGGAATGGGTGATGTTTTGGATCGAGACCCTTCTTCAGAGGAAAGAATGGCTGTCATTTTGGGTCGAGACCCTTCAAGGCTCTCGACCCAAAATGACACCCATTCTTTCTTCTGAAGAAGGGTCTCGAACCAAAACATCACCCATTCCTTCTTCAGAAGAAGGGTCTCGACCCAAAACATCACCCATTCTTTCTTCAAAAGAAGGGTTACCGACCCAAAATATCACCCATTCGTTCTTCAGAAGGGTCTCGACCCAAAACATCAACCATTCCTTCTCTCCCGGATTGCTCCCTGTCCCACTGAGTTACGCCAGCATTGTTTGTCTATCTTCAGTGTGAACCAGCATTTGCGGTTCCTTCCTAAACAAATAAGACTCTCCTTGTTCAGACTTGAGTGTCTGAAGAAGGGTCTCGACCTGAAACGTCACCCATTCCTTCTTTCCAGAGATGCTGCCTGTCACACTGAGTTACTACAGGAATTTATGTCTATCTTCGGTGTGAATCAGCATTGCCAGTTCCTTCCTAAACAAATAAGACTCTCCTTGATCCAGTTCAAATCCGGTGCATGTGACAAATGAACACTGACACTTTAGTTTAGTTTAGTTTAGAAGTACAGATCGGAAATGCCGACCAGCGATCCCCGCACACTAATACTATCCTACACCCAAGAGGGACAGCGTTTACATTTAGACCAAGCCAATTAACCTACAAACCTGCACGTTTTTAGAGTGTGTGAAGAAACCGAAGATCTCGGAGAAAAGCCACGCAGGTCACGGGGAGAACGCACAAACTCCGTACAGACAGCACCCGTAATCGGGATCGAATCTGGGTTGTAAGCGCTGTAAGGCAGCAACTCTACCGCTGCACCACCGTGGCCACACTAACTAATTTAGACTTGACTAATCTAGTTAGCTCAATGCAGGAGGCATATTCAACAAAATTCTAATTCTGAGATTTAATTGAACATTTTGTGGACATAATCCACAAGAAGGAGTGTCAGGTGAAAGCACAGGGCCGTGGGTGGAATGCACCACTATTATATGTGATAAGTGGCAGAAATCATCTGGACTGGATTTCGCTGACTACGTATTGTGATGCCGAGACTAGGCACAATGCATCTTCACTCTGGAAAAAACAACAAATGTCTAGTCACTGCATCGAGCTATGCCGAGATATTTTTGTGGGAAGAATATTTGCAATACTTATTTAAATGGTATTTAGTCAGAAACATAGAAACATAGAAAATAGGTGCAGGAGGAGGCCATTCGGCCTTTTGAGCCAGCACCACCATTCATTGTGATCATGGCTGATCGTCCCCAATCAATAACCCGTACCTGCCTTCTCCCCATATCCCTTGATTTCACTAGCCCCGAGCGCTCTATCTAACTCTTTCTTAAATCCATCCAGTGATTTGGCCTCCACTGCCTTCTATGGCAGAGAATTCCACAAATTCACAACTCTCTGGGTGAAAAAGTTTTTTCTTACCTCAGTTTTAAATGGCCTTCCCTTCATTCTAAGACTGTGGCCCCTGGTTCTGGACTCGCCCAACATTGGGAACATTTTTCCTGCATCTAGCGACATTTTTCCTGCATCTAGCAACATTTTTCCTGCATCTAGCAATATTTTTCCTGCATCTAGCCTATTTTGTTGTCTATTTTGATTGACTGATTGCAAGATACAGCATGGAAACAGATTCTTCGGCCTACCAAATCCACGCCGACCATTGGTCACCTGTTCACACTAGCTCTATGCTATCCCACTTTCTCATCCACTCCCTACACACCAGAGGCAATTTTCAGAGAACAGAGAAACAGAAAAAGTTGGGCAGCAAAGTGGCGCAGCGGTAGAGTTGCTGCCTTACAGCGAATGCAGCACCGGAGACCTGGGTTCGATCCCGACTACGGGTGCTATCTGTACGGAGTTTTAATGTTCTCCCCGTGACCTGCCTGGGTTTCTCTGAGATCTTCGGTTTCCTCCCGCACTCCAAAGATGTACTGGTTTGCAGGTTAATTGGCTTGGTAAATGTAAAAATTGTCCCTAGTGTGTGTAGGGAAGCGTTAATGTGTGGGGATCGCTGGTCAGTGTGGACTCGGTGGGCCGAAGGGCCTGTTTCCGCGCTGTATCTCTAAACTAAACTAAGATCAATTGACCTACAAACCCACAAGTGCCTGGGATGTTGTAAGAAACCCAGAGGAAACGCACACGGTCACTAGGAGAATGTGTAAACTCCACATAAACAAATAAAATAAAACAGAAAAAGGTGAATTATTAACTCTATTTCTCTTTTCAGAAAGGCTTCCTGCCCTGTTACAGGTACAGTTTAGTTTATTGTCCCGTGTACCGAGGTACAGTGAAAAGCTTTTGGTGCGTGCTATCCAGTCAGCGGAAAGACAATACATGATTACAATCGAACCATTTGCAGTGTATAGATGCATGATAAGGGAAGAATGTTCAGTGCAAGGTAAAGCCAGCAAAGTCCGAACAAGGATAGCCCGAGGGTCCACAATGAGGTAGATAGTAGTTCAGGATGGCTCTCTGGTTGTGGTTGATTATCTTCAGTACTTTTGGTTTTTATTTCAGATTTCCAGCATCTGCAGTTTATCCCTTTAATATCCGCAGTTGATTTTGTTTTAGTTCACTCCGGCCTTGTTTTGGTTCACTCTGGCCTTGTTTTGGTTCACTCTGGCCTTGTTTTGGTTCACTCTGGCCTTGTTTTGGTTCAGTCCGGCCTTGTTTTGGTTCACTCCGGCCTTGTTTTGGTTCACTCTGGCCTTGTTTTGGTTCACTCCGGCCTTGTTTTGGTTCACTCCGGCCTTGTTTTGGTTCACTCCGGCCTTGTTTTGGTTCACTCAGGCCTTGTTTTGGTTCATTCTGGCCGTGGTTGTATTTCCTTTGCAACCAGTCAATTTTGCATTTCCATTGCATTGTTTGGCCAAATGAGAAACTGTGATTGGAGCAAGTTATTTCTCAAACTAAAATACCCCTTAAATTGTTTTTGTAACATCTCTTCTGCAGGTAGTACGTGATCTATCACATTCCGTGTACATCTAACCTTGAGGTCATATTGCCTGTCCTTATAGAATCTCAGGAAAAATAGAAACAGAAACATAGAAAATAGGTGCCGGAGGCCCTTTGAGCCAGCACCGCTATTCATTGTGATCATGGCTGATCATCCACAATCAGTAACCTGTACCTGCCTTCTCTCCATATCCCTTGATTCCACTAGCCCCTAAAGCTCTATCTAACTCTCTTTTAAATTCATCCAGTGAATTGGCCTCCACTGCCTTCCGTGGCAGAGAATTCCACAAATTCATAACTCTCTGGGTGATAAAGTTTCTTCTCACCTCAGTTTTAAATGGCCTCCCCTTTATTCTAAGACTGTGGCCCTTGGTTCAAGACTCCCCAACATTGAGAACATTTTTCCTGCATCTAGCTTGTCCAGTCTTTTTAATAATTTTATATATCTCTATAAGAGATGGAAAACTGGATTTACACCCATTGTGGTGTCCCAAGTGGCTGATATGTTTTGCCCTGACAACAAGTTGAATATCACAAAAATAATTGCAAAATTGGGACTTCCTTGTTGTAAAAAGTCATAATTGTGGACTTCTCCCTTTAAACCCAATGTGAATAATGCTAGGCACACAGCTTAGCTTTAGTTTAGTTTAGTTTAGATACAGTGCGGAAATAGACCCTTCGGCCCACTGAATCCGCGAAGACCAGTGATCCCAGCACACTAACACTATCCTGCACACACCAGAGACAATTTCCAATTTTATCATAGCCAAACCTGTACGTCTTTTGAGTGTGGGAGGAAACTGGAGCTCCCAGAGAAAACCCATCCAGGTCACGTGAAGAACGTACAAACTCCGTACAGACAGCTCCCATAGTCAGGATCGAACCCGTGTCTCTGGCGCTGTGAGGCAGCAACTCTACCGCTGCACCACCGTGGCACCCCAAACTGTTGTGTCGTTGGTGGGCTGGCTCATGGGATGTGAGCCAACCATAATGAAGTACTCCCTCCATTGCAGGTAAATATGGAAACAAGGTGGATGGGCGGAGAGGGGGGTCAATGTACAGGCTCTCCAGCCTCAGTACCACCCTCATGCCCTTGACTCCAATGCATAGAGCGTGGGCCACCATGCAAACAGAAGCATTTGTACCACCAATTGAGGGACCCAAATGCTTCAGTGCACATTTGCATGGATCTTCTATCAGGCCAGCTGAATTTTTCAGCCATTGAAATGGCTGGTGAAGGATTATTAAATGCAGCGCAGTTGGTAGAACTGCTGCCTCATAGCGCCAAAAACCCCAGTTCGATTCCGTTGGTGAAATAAGTCTGAAGACAATAGACAATAGACAATAGACAATAGGTGCAGGAGTAGGCCATTCAGCCCTTCGAGCCAGCACCGCCATTCAATGCGATCATGGCTGATCACTCTCAATCAGTACCCCGTTCCTGCCTTCTCCCCATACCCCCTCACTCCGCTATCCTTAAGAGCTCTATCCAGCTCTCTCTTGAAAGCATCCAACGAACTGGCCTCCACTGCCTTCTGAGGCAGAGAATTCCACACCTTCACCACTCTCTGACTGAAAAAGTTCTTCCTCATCTCCGTTCTAAATGGCCTACCCCTTATTCTTAAACTGTGGCCCCTTGTTCTGGACTCCCCCAACATTGGGAACATGTTTCCTGCCTCTAATGTGTCCAATCCCCTAATTATTTTTCATATTTTATTATTTTCATATTTTAGATACAGCGCGGAAACAGGCCTTTTCGGCCCACCAAGTCCGCACCGCCCAGCGATCCCCGCACATTAACACTATCCTACACACACTAGGGACAATTTTTACATTTACCCAGTCAATTAACCTACATACCTGTTTCAATAAGACCCCCCCTCATCCTTCTAAATTCCAGTGTATACAAGCCTAATTGCTCCAGCCTTTCAACATACGACAGTCCAGCCATTCCGGGAATCAACCTAGTGAACCTACGTGTGTGCGAGGTGTTGCATTTTGAGAAGTCCACCATTCACAGGACCTTCACGGTGAATGGCAGGGCCCCTGAGGGTGTTGTAGAGCAGAGGGATCAAGGAATGCAAGTAGACAGTTTCTGAAACTAACATCACAGATAGATGGGGGGTTGTCCAGAGGGTTTGTGGTATGTTAGCTTTCATTGGACAGGGTATAGCAAGTAGAAGTTGGTATGTTATGTTACTGCTGGACATAGAGATGCAACATTTCCATGTGCAGTTCATATAGTGTGATGTATATTCTGTGTTTATAGGCTGACCAGGTCATTGGCTTTAGAAATATTAACTGAATGCTAAATATTGTTCCAAGTATTGGTGGTATTTTCCTGTCCCTCAGTCCACCTGAGAGAGCAGGTGAATACCTCCGGGGTGGCACAGGGAGGTAGAGCTACTGCCTTACAGAGGCCCGGGTTCAATTCTGACATCAGGTGCTGTCTATGTGGAGTTTGCCCGTTCTCCCTGTGACCACATGGGTTGCCTACAGGTGCTCCAGTTTACTCCCACATCCCAAAGACGTGCGGGTGAAGTGGCATCCTTAAGTCGCTCTGAACGTGAAGGGAGTGGATGGGAAAGTGGGATAACATAGAACTCGTGTGAACAGGTGATTGATGATCAGTGTGGACCAGGTGGGCTAGAGGGATTGTTTCCATACTGCATTTCTAAACTGAAAACAAACTAATGCATATGGGCAGCACGGTGGCGCAGCGGTAGAGTTGCTGCCTTACTGCACCAGAGATCCGGGTTCAATTCTGACTACGGCTGCTGTCTCGACAGAGTTTACATGTTCTTCTGTGACCTGTGTGGGTTTTCTCCAGGATCTCCGGCGCTGCATTCGCTATAAGGCAGTCACTCTACTGCTGCGCCACCGTGCCGCCCTAAACGTGTCATATGACTCAGAGGAAATAAATTTCCATTGATCGTGAATTAGCTCTGTGTTGTAATCCGGGGTATTGATTGGGGATGATCAGCCATAATCACAATGAATGGCGGTGCTGGCTCGAAGGGCCAAATGGCCTCCTCCTGCACCTATTTTCTATGTTTCTATGTTACCTCTAATTGGTGAAACATCCTCAGGATTTCAAAGCTATTAAAGCTATTGTTTGCAATCAGCAGGAATGCTAACAAGATGCGGTGAGCGATTGCTGCCTGACCCGCTGAGTTACTCCAGCAACTTGTGTCTATTATCTGAACCAATGCACCTTCACATTAGTGATGCTGGAAGGTGGGATTAATTGATGTGGAAAAGTACCCATTGATCGGCGTAGACATGGTGGGCCGAACGGCATGACTCCATGCTGCATGACTCTGTGACTACATGAGATTACCTGCTGGACGACTGAGTAATCCCGAACCAAGCCATGATCATATTGAATGGCGGTGCTGGCTCAAAGGGCCGAATGGCTGACTCCTGCACCTATTTTCTATGTTTCTACGTGCCGGGAGCAAGATTTCAGCCACTTTTAATCTGCCCGGGTGCCACAGCCACTGACTATTGACAAGAGAGGGGGATGACAAAAGACAAGAGTCTCAACGGAGTGAAAGGGACATGTCTCTTGCTAAAACCTCAGACTAATGGCACTGAGAGAACTGGCATGCATTATTGGTGGAGCCCATGACATCTCAAAGACTTGGGGAGTCTAGCTTTTAGTTCATAAGTTCACAAGTTCTAGGAGCAGAACTAGGCCTCTGGCCCATCAAGTCTCCTCCTCCATTCCATCATGGCTGACCTATCTTTCCCTCTCAACCCCATACTCCAACCTTCTCCACATAACCCCTGACACCTGCACTAATCAAGAATCTGTCAATCTCTGCCTTAAAAATACTAATTGACTTGGCCTCCACAGCCGTCTGTGGCAATGGATTTCATAGATTCACCACCATCTGACTTAAGAAATTCCATCTCATCTCCTTTCTAAAGGTACGTCCTTTTATTCTGAGGCTATGCCCTCTGGTCCTAGACTCTTCCATTAGTGGAAGCATCTTCTCCACATCCACTCTATCCAGGCCTTTCGCTGTGCGGTAAGTTTCAACGAGGTCCTCCCTCGCCCTTCGAAACTCCAGTGAGTACAGGCCCATTGCCGACAAACGCTCATCATCTGTAAACCTAATATTTCCTGGGATCATTCTCATATCTCGGCATGGTGGCGCAGCGGTAGAGTTGCAGCCTCACAGCACTTGCAGCGCCGGAGACCCAGGTTCGATTCTGACTACAGGTGCTGTCTGTACGGAGATTCTACGTTCTCCCCGTGACCGCATGGGTTTTCTCCAAGATCTTCGGTTTCCGCCTACACTCCAAAGACGTACAGGTATGTAGATTAATTGGCTTGGTGTAATTGTAAAATTGTCCCTTGTGTGTGTAGGGTAGTGATAATGTGTGCGGGGATCACTTGTCGGTGCGGACTCGGTGGGCCGAAGGGCCTGTTTCTGTGCTGTATCTCTAAACTAAGCTAAACGAAACCTCCTCTGGACCCTCTTCAACGCCAGCACATCCTTCGGGTCCCAAAACTGCTCACAATACTCCAAATGCGGCCTGACCAGTGCCTTGTACCACATGCACCTGACCAGTGCCTTGTATCACATGCACCTGACCAGTGCCTTGTACCACATGCACCTGACCAGTGCCTTGTACCACATGCACCTGACCAGTGCCTTGTACCACATGCACCTGACCAGTGCCTTGTACCACATGCACCTGACCAGTGCCTTGTACCACATGCACCTGACCAGTGCCTTGTACCACATGCACCTGACCAGTGCCTTGTACCACATGCAACTGACCAGTGCCTTGTACCACATGCACCTGACAGCCACCAAATCCACTTTTCTTTGTTAACATTTCATTTTATTTTGCTTGCATCCAGTTTTTTTCAAGCACAGTGCAGACTTTTAAGAAAATATACATTTTCACAGTTGGGACCAGATGAGAATGGTCAGTGCGAGGAATCAAATGTTAGGGAAATAATCTGTTTATTTATATAAAATAATTGTTGAGTTGAATCCACTTTTTAAAGAAACCAGATAAGGTGTGAATGTGAAACACCATCGGCGGTCACTGGAAGCGAGTATGACTGTCCTCTCCTGAGGGTCATATCTGGGGTGTGAGGGTGGACCCCTTATATGGAGGACGCCTGTGTGTGACTTGTGTAACGTGGGGAGACTGGTGTACAGACAGCCACCACACGGTCCTTGACAGATCTGGGTCAGGATCCAGTGGCGTGGAGTCCAAGACGACCTTTTCTGCTGCAGCCTTCATCCGCCTTCCCAGCCGTTGTGACGCTCCACTAAAGTCAGCCGTCATCCTCCGCCTGTTCCACCGTTGAGGTCTTGGTTGGATCGCTCTTTGTCAGGGACCTCCCCCTCAACCTTACCGCCATGGGTGACCCTACCAGGAGCGTAGCTCCAGACGGCATCGCTCTCAGGATCGCAGGACCACACAAGCTTCTCCACTGCGACAAGGTGACAATCCACGGAGACGTTTGTGAAACACAAGCCTGGAGACTCAGCTCCCTGAGACGGCATTCAAACCTATTGCAACAGAGATGATCAATCAATCACTCGCGCTAGTCCACTTTGTGTCTCTCTGCAGCTATTTCAGGTGCAAGTTAACTGCAGGATTGCACACCTGAACCACAGTGAAGAGCACAATATTTGTCAAGGACATAAAGCATCTAATGGGCTTGTCACCACATTCATAAAGACCGCCGATCAAACTCCTATGAACCCAGCTTTCAGCAGCCCATTATATCAAGCTTTCAATAGTGACCCTCTCGAGACACCTGAAACACGGATTAGAGAAAATCATTATTCTTTTTATCATTTTTGTTTTATTTTCAAAAGGGCCTTTTGAGTTTAAGGCCTTTGTGAATGAAGAATCATTTCTAAGTTGCAGTAAAACCCCTTGAGACCATTTACTTTCATGTAGTTGCTGTGAAAATAGCCTTTATACTCCTCTCTGCTAAACAGCGCCACGCGTACATAATGCCTCGATGACATTTACCAGAGCACAATACTATAACCATTTGTGGCATGCTCAACATTTTTAAACCGCCATTATTATTTATTTGTTTAGTTTAGCGATACAGCACGGAATTAGGCCCTTCGGCCCACCAAGCCCGCGCCGACCAGCGATCCCCGCATGCTAACACTATCCTACACACATTAGGGACAATTTACATTTATGCCAAGCCCATTAACCTACAAGCCTGTACGTCTTTAGAATGTGGGAGGAAACTGAAGATCTCTGAGAAAACCCATGCAGGTCACGGGGAGAACGTACAAACTCCATACGGACAGCACCTGTAGTCGGGATCCAACCCAGGTCTCTAGCGTTGTAAGGCAGCAACTCTACCGCTGCGCCACTGTGCCGCTCATTGATTAAGGTCAACTGTGTCAACATCACTAGCTTGGTATCACACTGTTCATGCAACAAACATTTTCCCTCTTATGATGAACTAGAAGACACAAATTGTAACTTCATGATCACATCGGAAATGTTACTTTTCTGATCGCGATGTCAGAGTGCTGGAGAATAAAACTTTTCTCTTTCGCTTTTGACACTGTTGAAACTTAAAATAGTTGGTTGTCGAGGTGACACTCACTGTCTCTCTGCGCTACACCTCTGCTCCTCCATTTCTCACACCAGCCAGCTTCTGTGTACAATTCCCCATTAAAACCCCCACCCCCTCTCATGTGTATCCACCTATCACTCTCCAGATTTTAGACAATAGACAATAGGTGCAGGAGTAGGCCATTCGGCCCTTCGAGCCAGCACCGCCATTCAATGTGATCATGGCTGATCATTCTCAATCAGTACCCCGTTCCTGCTTTCTCCCCATACCCCCTGACTCCGCTATCCTTAAGAGCACTATCCAGCTCTCTCTTGAATGTATTCAGAGAATTGGCCTCCACTGCCCTCTGAGGCAGAGAATTCCACAGATTCACAACTATCTGACTAAAAATGTTTTTCCTCATCTCTGTTCTAAATGGCCTACCCCTTATTCTTAAACTGTGGCCCCTGGTTCTGGACTCCCCCAACATTGGGAACATGTTTCCTGCCTCTAACATGTCCAACCCCTTAATAATCCTATACGTTTCAATAAGATCCCCTCTCATCCTTCTTAATTCCAGTGTATACAAACCTAGTCGCTCCAGTCTTTCAACATATGACAGTCCCGCCATTCCGGGAATTAACCTAGTAAACCTACGCTGCACGCCCTCAATAGCAAGAATATCCTTCCTCAAATTTGGAGACCAAAACTGCACACAGTACTCCAGGTGCGGTCTCACTAGGGCCCTGTACAACTGCAGAAGGACCTCTTTGCTCCTATACTCAACTCCTCTTGTTATGAAGGCCAACATTCCATTGGCTTTCTTCACTGCCTGCTGTACCTGCATGCTTCAGTGACTGATGCACTAAGACACCCAGATCACGTTGTACGTCCCTTTTTCCTAACTTGACACCATTCAAATAATAATCTGCCTTCCTATTCTTACCACCAAAGTGGATAACCTCACACTTATCCACATTAAACTGCATCTGCCATGCATCTGCCCACTCACACAACCTGTCCAAGTCACCCTGCAACCTCATAGCATCTTCCTCACAATTCACACTGCCACCTAGCTTTGTATCATCGACAAATTTGCTAGTGGTACTTTTAATCCCTTCATCCAAGTCATTGATGTATATTGTAAATAGCTGCGGTCCCAACACCGAGCCTTGCGGTACCCCACTAGTCACTGCCTCCCATTCTGAAAGGGACCCATTTATCCCCACTCTTTGCTTTCTGTCTGCCAACCAACTTTATCCCGCCTTCAGCTCTCTTTTCCAGCTCTCTCCCCCCTGCTCCTGTCAGTCCAGAGAAAGGTCCTGACCGGAAACGTTGCCTATCCTTACCCTCAACAGTTGCTCCCTGACTCGCTGAGTTCCCCCAGCATTTTGTGGTTTAAATCAGTCGGTTGTTGTGGTTACAGCCAACATCACTTTGTACTCTGTCAGAACGAACTACAGATCAGAAGGTCATAACTGATAGGGGTAGAATTAGGCCATTCGACCCATCGTCTACTCCACCATTCAATCATGGCTGATCTATCTCTCCCTCCTATCCCATTCTCCTGCCTTCTCTCCATAACCCCTGACACCCGTACTAATCAACAATCTACCTATCTCTGCCTTTAAAATATCCACTGACTTGGCCTCCACAGCCTTCTGTGACAAAGAATTCCACAGATTCACCACCCTCTAACTAAAGAAATTTCTCCTCATCACCTTCCTAAAAGAACGTCCTTGAATTCTGAGGCTGTGACCTCTGGTCCTAGACTCTCCCACTAGTGGAAACATCCTCTCCACATCCACGCTATCCAAGCCTTTCACTCTTCTGTACGTTTCAATGACGTCCCCCCTCATTCTTCTAAACTCCAGCGAGAACAGGCCCAGTGCCGACAAACACTCATCATAGGTTAACCTACTCATTCCTGGGATCGTTCTTGTAAGATGCTAGTTTAAGCCGAAGACAGACACAAAATGCTGGAGTAACTCAGCGGAACAGGTGAAATGGAATGGGGGATGTGACCGTTGAGTGTGTGAGTCTGTGTACCGCGTGTACATGGAGTGTGTGAGTCTGTGTACCACGTGTACATGGAGTGTGTGAGTCTGTGTAGCACGTGTACATGGAGTGTGTGAGTCTGTGTACCACGTGTACATGGAGTGTGTGAGTCTGTGTACCACGTGTACATGGAGTGTGTGAGTCTGTGTACCACGTGTACATGGAGTGTGTGAGTCTGTGTAGCACGTGTACATGGAGTGTGTGAGTCTGTGTACCACGTGTACATGGAGTGTGAGTCTGTGTAGCACGTGTACATGGAGTGTGTGAGTCTGTGTACCACGTGTACATGGAGTGTGTGAGTCTGTGTACCATGTGTACATGGAGTGTGTGAGTCTGTGTACCACGTGTACATGGAGTGTGTGAGGTTGCAGCCCCTGTTCCAATATCTAAAGGGGCTGCTCCTTGCCTTCTGGCTGCATTTCTCACCCACCGTCCTCATCTTTGGACACCCTGTGTGTAGGGGAGAGGGCAGGGCCGAAGATGTCCTGGTTGGGTTGCTCCTGGGCCTGGCCAAGCTGGCCATCCATGAGTCACGGCGCCAGGCGGAAGAGGGCTCTGCCCGAGCCAGCTGCCTGCCCCTTTTCTGGGGTTACGTCCACGCTAGGGTGGTGTTGGAGAGGGACTACGCGCTGTCCATGGGCACCCTGGGGATTCCCGGGACCGCTGGGCACCGTGAGGGTGGAATGCATCCTGGATGGGGATTGTAATATAATTGTATAATAGTTTCAATTGGTATATTTGTTTGTATAGTATTCTGGTGGAAGGTTCTGTTTTGGTTTATTGTATTGTAAATATTGCTTTTAAGTAATTGAGTACATTTTTTGATAATAAAAAAAAAAGAGTGGAGGGAGTGGGACAGAGGGCCGGTGAGCAGAGGGAGGAAGGGAGGGAGGGAGGGAGGGAGGGAGGGAGGGATGGAGGGAGGGAGGGAGGGAGGGAGGGAGGGAGGGAGGGAGGGAGGGAGGGAGGGAGGGAGGGAGGGAGGGAGGGAGGGAGGGAGGGAGGGAGGGAGGGAGGGAGGGAGGGAGGGAGGGAGGGAGTGAGTGCACGGCCTGGGCGGGGGAGTGGGCCGCTGGAGGCCCTGCAGCAGCCTGGGGCTCGGCTGGACCGGGCACTGCTCTCAGAGGCCGAGCACGTGAACCGTACGCGGCCTACAGCGGTGGAGCAGCAGTGGAGGACACCGCGGCTACACTTGGCCAGGCCGACCCTGCAACGCAGCCAGGACAACGGGCCTGGAACGAGCTGCCAGAGGAGGTAGTTGGGGCTGGGACTATCCCATCGTTTAAGAAACAGTTAGATAGGTACATGGATGAGACAGGTTTGGAGGGAGATGGACCAAACGCAGGCAAGTGGGACTAGTGTAGCTGGGACATTGTTGGCCGGTATGGGCGAGTTGGGCCGAAGGGCCTGTTTCCACGCTGTATCACTCTATGACTCTATGACCTTCACAGTCAGGTCAAGATCCCTGCACTTACATCAACGGGGACTTGAAAATGGCGCCAAACTGGGACTGTATACTGTCTCAGTGCACTACTGGTGTACAGCCTGGCGAGTATCTGTGATGATTATCTAAGATGTATCTAAGTGCTTATGTATAGTGATACTTGTACTGAAGCGTACACAACAATGAATGTCACTGTACGTGTGAGTAATAAAGCACTGTACCATACCAAGGGCTGAGGTATTTCTGTGCAAAGAGGCTACAAAACCGCAGCAGGGATGTCTTCAGAACAAACAGGCTGGGGGGATGAAACAAAAAGGTATTGAACTGACAACATTGTCTACTTACCTCCTCACAGCTGCTGCCTGACCTTTTGGGTATTTTCACCAATCTCTATTTTTAAATCATGTCAAATTTGCTGCTGGCTTCAGCCGTTTATAAATCCCTGAAGAGTCGGGCCACTTACAGTGGATGATTTGCGTGATCAGACTGATGAGCTAATGGGATTTTTTTGTCAGCCTTTGGTTGTTGTCAAGTGTTGCTGAGCCAAGTATTAATGCATGTGGGACCCTCAACAAGCACAGGATCAATGTGAGGAAAGTATGGGAAGGAACTGCAGATGCTGGTTTAAACCAGACAGACACAAAATGCTGGAGTAAATGCTGAAGAGGGGTCTCGACCCAAAACGTCACCCATTCCTTCTATTCAGAGATGCTGCCTGCCCCACTGAGTTACTCCAGCATTTTGTATCTATCACTGTAAGTAAACATACTTTAACCAAATATACATTCTTTTAGTTTAGTTTTTTAGTTTTTTTTGTTTAGAGAAACAGGCCCTTCAGCCCACCGACCAGTGATCCCAGCACACTAAAACTATCCTACACACACTAGGGATAGTTCACATTTATACCAAGCCAATCAGCCTACATACCTGTACGTCTTTGGAGTATGGGATGAAACCGAAGATCTCGGAGAAAACCCATGCGATCACAGGGAGAACGTACAAACTCCGTACAGACAGCGCCCGTAGTCAGGATCAAACCCGGGTCTCTGGTGCTGTGAGGCAGTAATTCTACCCGTACGCCATTGCCGCCCTTTTTCTGAGCCATTACTCATCTAGTTACTGTGCTTTATATATGAGAAGTTACCTTTTGTTGGAAGTCAGACAGTGCCCTTCTGGTAATAAGATACATTTAGCCTGTGGAACGTTTTACTGGATCAAACATTGAAATGTTTAATAAACTCACTCTATTGCATTTACTTTGATAGATCAGGCCATTCCAATTAAGGATTAATGAGTTTATATTTGCACAAGAACAATCTGGTGTCAAAATGAATGAGTGATTTTTGCAGAACTGTATGTGCTTTGAATTCTAACTTGTGAAACATGACCAAACTATGCTTGGTATTTTGCTATATATTCTCAATCTGGAATAAAGTCCTGTATATACAGTGCCTAACAAAGATGTTTAGTGTAGTTTATTTATTATTGGCACGTGCACCAAGATACAGTGGAAACCTTTTTGTCAAGTACTTTCCTGTCAAATCATGTGTGATTGTAATCATGCCATCTGCACTGTGCAAATAAAGGAGTAAAGATACAACAGTCTTGATTATAAACCTTGATGATGCTGCTGGCCTTGCTGAGGCAGCATGGTGTAGATGGAGTGAATGGAAGGGAGGTTGGTTTGTGTGATGGTCTGGGCTGCGTCCACAACTCTCTGCAATGCCTTGTGGCCTTGGGTGGAGTTGTGTCAAAACCAAGCTGTGATGCACCCCGATAAAATCCTTTCTGCGGCACAACTGTGGAAATTGGTAAGGGTTGTTGGGACATGCCGGACTTCCTAAGCCTAAGCTTTCCAAGGAAGTAGAGGCCATGCTGTGCTTTCCTGGCCATCGCTTCGACGTGGTTGGTCTAGCACAAATTGCTGGTGTGATTAACTCCTCAGAACTTGAAGCGTTCAACCATCTCTACTTTGGCACAAGTGTATACCAGGGTGTACGTGAGTGTTTGTTTCATCATTATTTGATATCCAGCCTACTACAAGCCCGCAAGCTTGTAGTCATGAGTGTCTAAGGTGTAAAGAAGGGGGCTGAGAACGCAGCCATGTGGAGCGCCAGTGGTGAGGATCATCACAGAGGATGGATGATTTGTCCCGTATCCTCACTGATTGTGGTCTGTTGGTCAGATCAGACTGATTAGCTAATGGGATTTATTTTGTTCGCCATTGGTCATTGCCAAGTGTTGCTGAGCCAAGTATTAATACATGTGAGACCCTCGTCATGTACAAGATCAATGTAAGCAAAGTGTAGGAGGGAGGGAATGGGTGACGTTTCGGGTCGAGACCCTTCTTCAGACTGAGGATAGTATAAGTGATCACTGGTCGACGCTGACTGAGTGGTGCGTAGGCCTGTTTCCACACTGAATCTCTAACGTCTGAAGTCTAAAGCACTCCGTTACCCATCAGGATGGCCACTACAACATGGACTGATTGATGAAAGCAGTCTCAGATTAACGTCAGGTTTTTGGTCGCCCCTCAGCTTTGCCGTTCCTTTCCCACTGTTACCACCTCAGTGGCCCGTTCCTTTCCCACAGTTACCACCTCAGTGGCCCACTTCACCAAGTCCATCCTATTGCACTGATGGAAAATGGAAAATCAGGGAAAGGATGTTCAGACTCAAAATGCTCTTCAGTACTGTCTGCAGTAGAGTAGACCTGCTGAATTAAACTTGATCCCTTAGGCAATCAGAATGAAAAGGGAAATACCAGTTATGAGGTGAAAATTATTATGATGTCTGGATGCAAAAAAGTTATATAAAATTTAAACCAGGAGAATGGAAACATAAAATTAACAATCCTTTGATCATAGAAACATAGAAACATAGAAACATAGAAAATAGGTACAGGAGGAGGCCAATTGGCCCTTCGAGCCAGCACCGCCATTCATTGTGATCATGGCTGATCATCTACAATCAGTAACCCATGTCTGCCTTCTCCCCATATCCCTTGATTCCACTAGCCCCTAGAGCTCTATCTAACTCTCTTTTAAATTCATCCAGTGAATTGTCCTCCACTGCATTCTGTGGCAGAGAATTCCACAAATTCACAACTCTCTGGGTGAAAAAGTTTCTTCTCACCTCAGTTTTAAATGGCCTCCCCTTTATTCTTAGACTGTGGCCCCTGGTTCTGGACTCCCCCAACATTGGAAACATTTTCCCTGCATCTAACTTGTCTAGTCCTTTTATGATTTTATACATCTCCATAAGATTCCCTCTTATCCTTCTAAATTCCAGTGAATACAAGCCTAGTCTTTCCAATCTTTCCTCATATGACAGTCCCTCCATCCCAGGGATTAACCTCGTGAACCTGCTTCAAAAGCAAGGATGTCCTTCCTCAAATTAGGAGACCAAAACTGCACACAATACTCCAGATGTGGTCCCACCAGGACCCTATACAACTGCAGAAGGACCTCTTCACTCCTATACTCAAATCGTTCCGTTATGAAAGCCAACATGCCATTAGCTTTCTTCACTGCCTGCTGTAGCTGCATGCTTACTTTCAGTGACTGGTGTACAAGGACACCAAGATCTCGTTGCACTTCCCCTACTCTGACACCATTGAGATAATAATCTGCCTCTTTATTTTTGCCGCCAAAGTGGATAACCTCACATTTATCTATATTATACTGCATCTGCCAAGCATCTGCCCACTCACTAAGTCACCCTGCAACCTCCTAACATCCTCTTCACAATTCACACTGCCACCCAGCTTTGTGTCATCTGCAAATTTGCTAGTGTCACTTCTAATTCCATCATCCAAATTATTAAAATATATTGTAAATAGTTGCGGCCCCAACACCGAGCCTTGCGGCACTCCACTCGCCACTGCCTGCCATTCTGAAAAGGATCCGTTGATTCCTACTCTTTGCTTCCTGTCTGCCAACTAATGTCAATACCCTACCCCCAATACATGTGCTCTAATTGTGCTCACCAACCTCCATCGGAATAGAGTGGGCATTCTCTGTTTAGTAATATATAAGTAGAGAAGTTTTGAATAGAAAATCTTGATTTGCTGCTGCAATGTTTTTAATTGAATTTGAATTGAACTTGATGAAGAATGATTTAGAAACTGACTATTACTCACACATGTATAGGATGGAATGGTAGGTAGGAAGAAACTGCAGATGCTGGTTTAAACCGAAGATAGACACAAAATGCATGAGTAATTCCAAAGACGTGCAGGTATGGAGGTTAATTGGCTTGGTAAATGTAAAAATTGGCCCTAGTGGGTATAGGAAAGTGATAATGTGTGGGGATCGCTGGTCGGCGCGGACCCGGTGGGTCGAAAGGGCCTGTTTCCGCACTGTATCTCTAAACTAATCTAAACTAAACTCAGTGGGACAGGCAGCATCTTTGGAGAAAAGGAATTGGTGACGTTTCGGGTCGAGACCCTTCTTCAGTCGGGTCTTGACCAGAAATGTCACCCTTTCCTTCTCTCCAGAGATCCTGCCCGTCCCACTTAGTTAATCCAGCTTTTTGTGACACAAAATGGAATACTTTGTCTGCTCCTAGTGTTTTCAGAATCATACTTTATCCATTTTTTGAAGCATAGTTTGAGGCGTATTCCTATTCCTATAATTCTACTAATCATTTGTTTCACAATCTCCATGAACCAAATCTCTGATTCATCAATAATTATCACGTTACTATAAGTATAGCAAGGACTTCATCCAAGTCTGATAGTGTCGTGGTTACCGGTGTTCAAAATGAAGCAGATGACACGGAGAATTCTTCAAGAAGTTAAAAGCCTTTATTTGCAAACAACGGCTGGAACAATCAGGATGTCAACCATCTGACTGCCCACTTAGTACATCGGGCAGCCTATTTTTATAGGATTCTTTCAGCCTTATTATGGCGAGTCCGAAAACTTGTTGGTTGTAGAAGAAGTTTATTGCAGCCGCAATATTCGAATACAGAGTTAAACAACAAGGTAAAGGACAACCATCAAAAACTTACTGTCTTCTTCGAAGGCTTCACCGAACTGACTATTTCGGGCGCCAAAAGCGCACATGACATCGCTGGCCAATCAGCGATGTCGCTCCCTGGACCAATCCCCATGGTCGCGTTCACACGTGACCTCGCTGGCCAATCCGAGGGTTCGACGACCTGGACCATTCTCTATGGTCGCTACATGACCCCCCCCAGAACCCGAGGTGCGGAACCTAGCAGGGAGCCGGATTTCGCGACCATAACGAGTACGGAGAGGGACAGCCTGAACCACAGGAGCCGGGGGTTCCGGACTTGGCGGAACAGCCGGAACGGGAGGTCCTGGAGGAACTACCGGAACGGGGGGTCCTGGAGGAACTGTCGGAACGGGGGGTCCTGGAGGAACTGTCGGAACGGGGGGTCCTGGACTGAGCGGAACTAACGGAGGTTGGCCTCTCCTAGGGGTTTGACCGACCAGGACTGGTTGATCCGGATCCAAATGTGCAGGTTTGAGCCAGGACACCGAGACGAGCTCACTCTTGCCGCACATGTCTAAGGTGAAGGTAGCCGTTCCCTTACGCAAAACCCGGAACGGCCCTTGATAGACCCTCTGCAACGGGGCGCAATGGGCATATTTTCACAGAAAAACAAACTCACAGTCCTTCAGGGAAGGCGGTTCATGTACCATGGGACACCCATGACGTGAAGTTGGAACTGGGGCCAGGGAGCCCACCCGTTCCCGGAGAGATGCTAACACCGATGGGACTGTAGGCAGCTGGTCTGAAAGGTCCGGAAACAAATCTCCGGGTACCCGAAGTGTCGAGCCATATACTAGCTCCGCGGACGACGCACCGAGATCTAGCTTAGGAGCAGTCCGGATGCCCAAAAGAACCCAAGGGAGCTGGTCTACCCAGTCCGGGCCTTCAAGCCTTGCACTGAGGGATGCCTTAAGTTGACGGTGGAACCTTTCTACGAGTCCATTTGCCTGGGGGTGATATGCAGTAGTGGGTTGTAACTTGGAACCGTACAGTTCTGCGAGCGCGGCCCAGAGGGACGAAGTGAACTGTGGCCCTCTGTCAGTGGTAATAACTGCCGGGACCCCGAAACGAGCTACCCAATGAAGGGCCAAAGTCCTAGCACAAGACGCTGACGAAATATCAGACAATGGGAAAGCCTCTGGCCACCGGGTGAACCGATCCACCACCGTGAGGAGGTGGGTGTAGCCCCGGGAGGAAGGCAAAGGCCCGACCAAATCCACGTGGATGTGGAAAAAACGAACTGCTGGGACCTCGAAATCCTGTACGTGGGGCTGGACGTGGCGCTGGACTTTAGCGGTCTGACAGGGAACGCAGGAACGTGCCCAACCCGCTACCTGTTTCCGTAGGCCATGCCAGACAAACCTCGCTGCTACCAAGGCAGAGGTGGAGCGGATGGACGGGTGCGCCAGCCCATGAATGGCATCGAAAACCCGGCGCTGAAGGGAGGGCGGTACTACCGGCCTGGGACGGGGAAGAGAAACATCGCACCAGACTTTTGTGCCTTCCGACCCACAAGCTACCTGGGCCAACTTCAATCCCGAAGTGGTGGACCGGTATGCCGAAACGGTATCCGCTAGAAGCTGTGCCTCCGCAAGCTCCTGGGGATCCACTTCGCAGTCCACCGCCGAAATAGGGGGAAAAGCGGGTCTAGACAGGGCGTCAGCAACGGCATTAAGCTTACCCGCGACATGACGGACATCGGTGGTAAATTCGGAGATAGCAGTCAGGTGCCGCTGCTGGCGGGCCGACCATGGGTCAGACAATTTCAAAAAAGCAAATGTTAATGGTTTGTGGTCCGTAAAGGCCACAAATGGGCGGCCCTCGAGGAAGTACCTGAAATGACGAACAGCTAAATAGAGAGCCAGAAGCTCTCGGTCACATGCGCTATACTTCAGCTCGGCCGAATTTAGTTGCCGGCTGAAAAACGCTAAAGGCTGCCAACGGCCACCGACCTGCTGCTCCAGAACCCCGCCCACCGCCACGTCAGAGGCGTCAACCATCAGGGCCGTGGGGGTGGAGGGGCTCGGATGGACCAACATGGTGGCGTCTGCCAAGGCTGCCTTAGCTGCTGTAAAAGGCGACTCTGCGGTCGGGGACCATATCAACTCTACCGGTTTTCCTGCAAGGCATTGGAAAAGCGGGCGCATGACTCGCGCCGCTGCCGGAACGAACCTATGGTAGAAATTAACCATGCCTACGAACTCCTGTAGCCCTTTTACTGTGGTGGGCCTGGGAAATGCCCGGATAGCCTCCACCTTCTCGGGCAAAGGGGAGGCGCCAGCTGGGGTAATTCTGTGCCCTAGAAAATCAAGAGCAGGAAGGCCGAATTGACATTTGGAGGGTTGGATAATGAGCCCGTGGTCTTGGAGCCGCTGGAACACGGTCCGCAAGTGGGCCTGGTGTTCCTGCACTGAGGGGTTGGCGACCAGGATGTCGTCTAAATAAATAAACAAAAAGGGTAAACCCCGGCCCACGCGGTCCATCAGTCGTTGGAAAGCCTGTGCCGCGTTCTTTAAACCGAAAGGCATACGCAACCATTCAAACAACCCGAACGGAGTAATCGTTGCAGTTTTCTGTATGTCCTCCGGTCGCACCGGGATCTGGTGGTATCCTCGCACCAAATCGATTTTGGAAAACACCACCGCTCCTTCCAGCCCAGATGAAAAGTCCTGTAGGTGCGGTATGGGGTAGCGATCAGCCGTGGTGACAGCATTGAGACGCCAATAATCGCCACATGGTCTCCACCCCCCAGATGCTTTGGAGACCATATGTAACGGCGAGGCCCACGGGCTGTCAGACTGACGGACAATTCCCATTTCTTCCATCTTCCTGAACTCCGCCCGTGCCACCACCAGTTTATCTGGCGGTAGTCTCCTGGCCCGAGCGAAAACGGGAGGGCCTTCGGTGTGGATGTGATGGACCACGCCGTGCTTGGCCGAAGGCGTGTCAAAACGTTGAATGAGCAGCTCTGGAAACTCTGCCAGAATCTCAGCATACGAGTCGGGGGCTGCGACGACGGCCTGGACAGTAGGGCTGGGCGAGGAGGCAATTGTCGGAGCGACGTGCTCATCTTCGGCGGAGGGTCGGAGGTCGTTACCGCGGACATCAGGGACCAGTGAAAAAGCCCAGAGAAAATCTACGCCCAGGATCGCTTGTTTGACGTCGGCTATGATGAATGGCCATTCGTACGTGCGGAGGCCTAACACAAGGGACATCTTCCGTATACCGAAAGTGCGAATTGGGCTGCCATTAACCGCGATGAGGGTGGGACCTGTCTTACCCGATCTGGTTTCGAGGTCAGTCGGCGGCACTATGCTGACGATGGCTCCCGTGTCCACCAAAAATTATGTGTCCGTGAATCGATCATGGACATAGAGGTGCCGGTTCTGGCCAATCGTAACTGCCCCTATGTACGATCGGCCGAGGCATTTCCCGCGAAGGTACAAGGCAAGCGGCAGTTGCGGGATTCGCTACCCCATCGTAGGTGATAATAGCACCAGCCGCGATTGTGCGGATCTTTTTGGCGGGCTTTCGGAGAATTGGCGGGAGACGTGGCGCCATCTTGCCGTCGCTGTGGCGTGGTCACTGATGTCGAGACTTTGTTGATCGAACCGCTTGCCTTGTTTTTTGCCGCTATGAGCGCGTCCGCTTTCGCTGCATATGCTTCGGGGTCCTTAAAAGAACAATCCGTGAGCAGCAGTCGGACATCCTCAGGAAGTCTCTCGCGGAATGCCTGTTCGAACATAGGGCAATCCGTATGCTCACCGGCTAGCATCATCATTTCGGACATGAGGACGGAAGGCAGTTGGTCTCCAAGATCCGGTAGGTGCAGAAGTCTTGCCGCACCACCATGCTTATTAAACCCGAAGATTCGCAGTAATACTTTCTTCATGGCCTCGTACTTACTTTCCGCAGGTGGATTCACGATGAACCGCATCACGCGCTTGGTAGTGTCCGGCGATAGAGCGCTGACGAGGTAGTAGAACATCGTGGATTCGTCCGATATCTTCTTTATATGAAATTGAGCTTCGGTGTGGATAAACCAAGCTTGCGGTGCGTGCGTCCAAAACAACGGAAGGTGAACGCTTGCCGCGCTTAACTCCGGTGTGCCCGACGCGGTCATCGTCAACGAGGCGTCGGGTTCCTGCTTAGTCGGTGATCGTCCAGATCACGTCGGGGTCACCAATATGGCGAGTCCGAAAACTTGTTGGTTGTAGAAGAAGTTTATTGCAGCCGCAATATTCGAATACAGAGTTAAACAACAAGGTAAAGGACAACCATCAAAAACTTACTGTCTTCTTCGAAGACTTCGCCGAACTGACTATTTCGGGCGCCAAAAGCGCACATGACATCGCTGGCCAATCAGCGATGTCGCTCCCTGGACCAATCCCCATGGTCGCGTTCACACGTGACCTCGCTGGCCAATCCGAGGGTTCGACGACCTGGACCATTCTCTATGGTCGCTACATTATCTTCTTTTCCTTATCTCGCCCTCACACTCCTCTTTACAGTTATTCATCTCTTTGTAGTCACCCTGTTTACCCTACCACCTTGTCTGTATTTCCTAAAATGTTTCCTTCCACCCTTATCTTCTATCCTGGTTCACCCATCAATGTTTCTCCTCCTTCTGAGAAAATGTTTCCTTCCACTCTGCCACCATTAAACTTTCAAGTAATCCCCCACTCATTGATGGATGTCTGTATTTCCTAAAATGTTTCCTTCCACCCTTATCTTCTATCCTGGTTCATCCATCAATGTTTCTCCTCCTCCTGAGCAGCAGTTACAGACACGTGTCAAGGAATGTCTAGAGTGCCTTAATTAGTTACAGAGAGACACAATGTCTAAAGTGCCTTAATTAGTTACAGAGAGGCACCTAATGCCTAAGTAGTTACAAACCTTAAACAACAAAGTCTAATGTATAAAATAATATCGTATTATCTCCCATAATAGCAGGACAGACAAATAGACCAATATTTTTCATAGGCCACCAGACAGTATCAGTCATTTTCAGCTACTCATTCTCAATTACTCCCAGTCAATTATCTTTATCACCTTTGCAATTAACACTTGAATGTGAGCTCAGTATCATTGTCTTTATATCTCTGTGTGCAGTAGGGCCTAATGTTCTTAAATTGATTAAGGATATTTGAATAGGCAATCAATAATGATAATCAAGCAATCAAATACTTCAGAGCTGCTTTGACATTCAATCACAAATCCTGCGATCCTGTTTACTGTTTCCAATACAATGGATGATTGAATGAATGGATCGGAATGTAAAATGCCTACTGCCAAAGTAAAATGCCTATGCAGCCTGCAGTTCTTTAGTTTTTAGTTTAGACATACAGCGTGGAAACAGGTCCTTCGGCCCACCGAGTCCACGACAACCACTGATTCCCGCACGCTAACATTATCCTGCACACACTGGGGACACTTTACAATTTTACCGAAGCCAATTACCCTACGATCCTGTACGTCTTTGGAGTGTGGGAGTATACTGGGCATCCCAGAGAAAACCCACTCAGGTCACGGGGAGAACGTGCAAACTCCGCACAGACAGCACCTGTAGTCGGGATCCAACCCGGGTCTTTGACGCTGGAACTCTACTGTTGTGCCATCATTTCTCATGAAAATTGGTGAAAGGAAACAAACCAGATAGTAGAGGTTGCCCCTGGATTTCATTCTTTTGAATTCAACTTCAGAGGCTAGGTCCAGCATGTTCCCATTAGTATACTGTGCGCTCAGCACTACTGTCAGGAGATGAATTTCTAGCCATAAATCTTGGTGAACAGGATGGTGTTATTCAGGCATTTGCAACTCAAGAGTAAGTCTGTTGCCAGCACATACTTTACATCTACTATTGCATCAAATGTCACGGTTGAATTATCACAGATATGCTGCCTAATGTAAACAGATTATGATGTAATCTGTTGATAATATGGTAATCATCTCATGATATCAATACCACACAATGCAATATATTGACTAAAAATTAGTGGAAGCCAGAAGAAAAAATGCAGGAAGAAAGACACAAAAAGCTGTAGGAATGGGTGACGTTTCGGGTCGAGACCCTTCTTCAGACTGGTTAGGGATAAGGGAAACGAGAGATATTGAAGATGATGTAGAGAGATTAAAAAATGCACATTACAAACTATCAATATGGAGGCAATCTGTTTCATTAGATATCTATTGTTCATGCACATTATATATATTTTCAATATATGAGAATATTAATCAGAGATTGTTTAGTTTATTTTAGATTATTGTCACGTGAACCAAGGTACAGTGAAAAACATTTTGTTGTGTGTCAGCGGAAAGATTATAAATGATCGTAACCGAGCCGTCCACAGTGTACAGGTATGGTTTAAAGGGAATCATGTTTAGTGCAAGATAAAGTCCCATAAAGTCCAATTAAAGATAGTCCGAGGGTCTCCAATGAGGTGGATGGTAGCTCTGACCGCTGTCTAGGATGATAGGATGGTTCAGTTACCTGATAACAGCAGGAAAAAGCTGTCCCTGAATCTGGAACTGTGTGATTTCACACTTCTGTACCTCTTGCCTGATGGGAGAGGGGAGAAGAGGTGATGAATGGCCAGGGTGTGTTTCACCCTTGGTTATGCTGGTGGCCTTGCTGAGGCAGCATGAAGTATAAGTGGAGTTAATGGAAGAGAGGTTGGTTTGTGCGATGGTCTGGGTGGCATCCATAATTCGCTGTGATTTCTTGCAGTCTTGGACGGAGCTGTTCCCAAACTAGGCTGTGGTGCATCCCAATAAAATGCTTACGATGGCGCGTCTGTAGACGTTGATGATGGTCTCCAAAGGCAGTGGAGGCGTTGGTGTGCTTTCGTGGCCATTGCTTCAATATGGCTAGACCTGGATAAATTGCTGGTGATATTTACTTCGATGTTTTCCACAAAAGGGCATGAAGGATTAATAGCCAAGATAAGTGGATAGAGTTCAGATAAGATCAAATGTAATCTCATTGAATGGTGGAATAGTTGACTTCTCTTCCAACAATTCTAACAAAATGAACAAGTCTACATTATCAGCAAGCAAAAGCACCATCACGTCACCTGATAGCTTGGAACAACTGAGACTGGTGTCAAGTAAGATTATCTGTGCATTTCTTGTATAACTTATTTACTCAATTTACTTACTAACTTTTTTTCATTTCAATCGATGGTTCTGGCTCCAAACAGCCTGCCTTGCCTTGCAAGTACCTCGACAGTAGTCAAGTCAAGTTTATTTGTCACATACACATACACGATATGCAGTGAAATGAAAGTGGCAATGCCTGCGGATTGTGCACAAAAAAGAATTACAGTTACAGCATATAAATAAAGTTAATACAGAGAAGGCAAAATTTAGTCCCTGGAGTTATAAAAGTTAACAGTCCTGATGGCCTGTGGGAAGAAACTCCGTCTCATCCTCTCCGTTTTCACAGCGTGACAGCGGAGGCGTTTGCCTGACCGTAGCAGCTGGAACAGTCTGTTGCTGGGGTGGTGGGGGTCCCCCATAATCTTACTTGCTCTCAATCTACACCTCCTGATGTATAGGTCCTGCAGGGGGACGAGTGTAATTCCCATGGTGCGTTCTGCCGAACGCACTACTCTCTGCAGGGCCATCCTGTCCTGGGCAGAGCTGTTCCCAAACCAGACTGTGATGTTGCCGGACAGGATGCTCTCTACAGCCCAAAGATTGTAACTCAACAACGCACCTGCATCCCAAACTGTACAAAAAGAAAGTTAGCAAATAGACCGTCATGGTCCATCCATGAGATTAGACAGGTTTCTTATTCCATGAACCAATTAACGCCTGCTTATGTGATGAAGCACCTGTGGAAGCACGGTGGTGCAGCGGTAGAGTTGCTGCCTTACAGCGCCAGTGACCCAGGTTCCATCCTGACGACGGGCACTGTCTGTACGTAGTTTGTACGTTCTCCCTGTGACCATGTGGGTTTTCTCCAGGTGCTCCGGTTTCCTCCTACATACAGGTTTGTTGATTAATTGGCTGCGGTAAAAACTGCAAATTGTCCCTACTGTGTAGAATAGTACATGTCAGGAAGGCCAGCTCTGTCCAGGGTTGCCCCATCGACTCAGTGCAGGCGGTGGGAGAGAGGAGGATGATGGCAAAGCTAACATCGCTGCTGGACAACGACTCCCACCCCATGCAGGACACTATCACTGCACTGAGTAGCTCCTTCAGTGACAGACTCCTTCACCCCAAGTGTGTGAAGGAGAGATATCGGAGGTCCTTCCTTCCCGCTGCTGTGAGATTGCACAACCAGCACTGCTCCCAGCAGATGAGTTAACAGTTAAGGAATACACAGTAAACTGATGACAATTTATCTTTGTCTTTACTTTTATTTATAATGAATAATCTCTTGCTATCCACTTTGCTGCTGTAACACTGTAAATTTCCCCGGTGTGGGACGAATAAAGGAATATATTATTATTATTAGTGTACGGGGAGATTGCTGGTCGGCACGGACTTGGTGTGTGGAAGGGCCTGTTTCCGCACTATACCTCTACAGTTTGTACAAAGATTGTAACTCAACAACGCACGTGCATCCTAAACTGTACAAAAAGAGAGTTAGCAAATATACTGTCATGGTCCATCCATGAGATTAGACAGGTTTCTTATTCAATGAACCAATTAACGCCTGCTTATGTAATTCTAGCCTTTGGACCGGGATTTGTGTTGAAAGGATATGAATGCAGGAGCTAATGAACAGAAGCCAGAGCCTGAACTCCAAACAAAGCAGCCACTGATGTATTTAAGCAGTGGCTGATCTCCCATGGCACTGCCACCAGCTACCCGAATGAGAGGGACAGTGATTGCCAGGCAGGTTCAGATGAACCTTTGTCGCCTGCAGTAATTACTAATTAAACCCGATGTAATGAGGTTTGAATATATTAATTAATTGCATCATTGCAGTTGTTAAGAATCCTGGAGATCAGGAAATGTTGTCAGCTTGTGCCATAACATTTGGGTCTCGGTCATGCAGATTGCCAAACAGTTTTCAGATATATTGTAACATCGAGTGAACAAGCGTTTAGAATTAAACAAGCATTGTTTCTAAAAAATTAGGAAACAGGGAAGTCAAATCTGAGATAGACACAAAAAGCTGGAGTAACTCAGCGGGACAGGCAGCATCTCTGGAGAGAAGGAATAGGTGAGGTTTCGGGTCTTCAGACTGAGAGTCAGGGGAAAGGAAAACGAGAGATATATACGGTGATGAAGAGAAATATAGAACAAATGTATGAAAGATATGCAAAAAAGTAGTGATGAGAAATGAAAGGCCATTGTTAGCAGTGACGTAGGTGAGAACGAGTTACAGACAATGAGACTCAACAAAACGACTTTGAAGCTGGTACGACTTGTGTGGAGGAGAGATGGCGTAAGACAGAATGCCAGTGTTACTTGAGGTGAGACATACCAATATTCATACCACTACGTTGTAAGCTGCCCAAGTGAAATATGGGATGCTGTTCTTCCAATTTGCGTTTGGCCTCACTCTGACATTGGAGGAGGCCTAGGACAGAAAGATAGACACAAAATGCTGGAGTAACTCAGCGGGACAGGCAGCATCTCTGGAGAGAAGGAATGGGTGACGTTTCAGGTCAACACCCTTCTTCAGACTCAGACCTAGGACAGAAAGATCTAGTCTATCTTCGAAATACCATTGAGCACTGTTTGCACTAGTTTTCAGAAGGACTGCACAGGATTGCTTCTGCAGCGTCAGCCATGATTGAATGGCAGAGTAGACTTGGTGGGCAGAATGGCCTAAATCTGCTCCTAGCACTTATGAACTTTCATCTTCTGTGTGACTCATTACGCCCACCAAACTGATGGCTGGGCATTGACAGATGGTATGTGCCATCACGGTTACTTTGCAAACCGTTACTCACTGAGTACACCTTTAGTTTAGTTAAGAGATACAGCGCGGAAACAGGCACTTTTGGCCCACCGGTTCCGCGCTGTCCAGCGATCCCCGAACATCCTACACCCACTAGGGACAATTTGTACATTTACACCAAGCCAATTATCCTACAAACCTGCACGTCTTTGGAGTGTGGGAGGAAACCGGAGATCCCGGAGAAAGCCCATGCAGGTCACGGGGAGAACGTACAAACTCCGTACAGACAGCAACCGTAGTCGGGATCGAACCCGGGTCTCCGGCGCTGCATTCGCTGAAAAGCAGCAACTCTACCGCTGCACTCCTATGCTATTATTGGCCACATGCACCCCAGTGTTGGATGCACTATGACCAGATGGTTATTACCTTTATGTTTGACGTCAGATTTAGCATGTGTGTTGACGGTACTGTCCATAGCTAAAGCTATTTGCTAAATTGTGCAAGAGAAATTTCATCTGAGTATGAAGTACCCATTGAAAACACACAGACCTGAGAAAACAGAGAAAAAAAAATTGTATCTATTGAAATGAGCTAATAGTTTCGTTAAACATTTTTGAAAAACTATCAAACAGCTATGTGTGGAGATAAAAGTGGATTTGGTTTGATACACTGTTCCCACTAAATCAGCTCCTCAGGTATGGCACTGCAGTTTAGTTGGATGAATGAATGAATGAATAAGTTTATTGGCCATGTATGTGCAGATACAAGGAATGTGCCTTGGTGCTCCGCTCACAAATGACATCACAAACATACAGTTTGTAGGGACATACGGATTGGCCAGGGGGTCTCGAACCCTCGGATTGGCTAACGGGTCACGTGGTGCGGGAGCGCGAGGTATTCAAGTGTCTGGCGCCAAACTCGAGAGATTAGATTAGCAAGTTAAGTAGTGTGTGTCCAAACTAAGTGTGTTGCGTTTTGTCATGGTTTTTACCAAGAATAAAGTCTTTTGATAACATCGCTCGATTTGGACTCGCTACATTGGTGACCCCGAACGTAAGATTTGAAGAGCACAGCAGCAGCATGTCGCAGGCTGGAGCGAGCGCGGGCGAGGTTCACCTACCGCCGTTCTGGGCCCATCAGCCGCACCTGTGGTTCGTGCAGGCGGAATCCCAGTTCCATCTTAAGAGGGTGGAGGAAGACCAGGAGAAGTTCCACCACTTGGTGAGCTGTCTGCAGCCGGAGGTGGCCGTGCGGGTCGGTCAGTACCTGACCAGTCCACCCCAAACGGAGCAGTACGTGGGGCTCAAGAGGCTCCTACTGAGGACTTTTGGCTGAGCCCTACTGAGGGCTCTGAAGCTCCTCCATTTACCAGAGCTGGGGCAGCGGCTGCCGTCGGAGTTGATGACCGAGATGCTGACCTTGGTGGGCGACCATCAGTCGTGCATGGTTTTTGAAGCGGCTTTTCGGGAGAAACTACCCCGGGACGTCAGGCTAGTGTTGGCCGACGTCTCGTTTGAAGATCCGGTAGCGTTCGCCGAGAAAGCCGACGTGCTCGTCAGGGAGCGGCACACCCGAGACGACTCGGTTAATCGGGTCTTGAGGCCCAGCGACAGTCGGGGGAGCGGCCGAGAGAGCGACGCATCAGCCGCTATTTCGCAGTCAGCCCGCCAAGAATGGACTGCGGCGCCTGTTTATTGGCAGCGGGCTCGAGCAACAGGGCCAAATAGGCGCGGCTGGTGTTTCTTCCATCGGCGGTGGGGCGGTGAAGTCCGAAGCTGCAGAGCCCCATGTACGTTTCTGGGAAATGCCTGGGCCGATCGAATGTAGAGGCAGTTTCGATTGGCCGTAATTGCCACCTCTACGTGACGGACCAAGGTACCGGGATCGTGTTTCTAGTGGATACGGGAGCGGTTGTGAGTATTGTGCCTCCCTATGACTGTGAAGTTCAAGCGGGGGGGAAGGGCCCGCCCCTCATTGCGGTGAACGGTAGCCCCATCCGCACTTATGGTAAAAGGGCTATGTCCCTGTCCTTCGAGTCCAGGACCTACCATTGGGATTTCGTCGTTGCGGATGTGGGCCAGGCCATTTTGGGTGCGGATTTCCTATGGGCGTTTTCGTTGGTCGTAGACGTCCGTGGGAGGGGCCTGCAGCCCTCGGCTAGCGTACGGCCCCGAGGTATGGGGCCTGCGGCTCCTCCAAGCGCCGCCCCACCCAGCCCAGCGATCCAGGCCATTACCACGGCCCCCGGTCATTTCGATGCGGTCCTAGCAGACTTCCCGCAGCTCCTCGTTCAGCGGTTCGATGCACCTTCCGAGAAGCATGGGGTCGTTCATTTCATTCCGACCGAGGGGCCGCCGGTTTTTGCCCGGGCACGGCGCCTCCCACCCGACAAGCTTGCCATGGCTCGAGAGGAGTTCCTGAACTTGGAGAGGCTGGGAATTGTTCGGCCTTCGTGTAGTCCGTGGGCCTCCCCCTTGCATATGGTCTCCAAAGCGTCTGGGGGGTGGAGACCATGTGGGGACTTCCGACGACTTAACGCGGCAACACGGCCGGACCGCTACCCGATTCCGCACATACAGGACTTCTCAGCCAGCCTGGAGGGGGCTACAATTTTTTCTAAGATCGATTTGGTGCGGGGATATCATCAGATCCCGGTCCACCCGCCGGACATTCCAAAGACGGCTACCATTACTCCGTTCGGGTTGTTTGAGTGGTTGCGTATGCCTTTCGGCCTTAAAAACGCAGCTCAGGCATTCCAGCGTCTGATGGACCGTGTGGGTCGAGGGTTGCCGTTTGTGTTCATTTACCTCGATGATATTTTGATTGCCAGCCGTTCGGTCCAGGAGCACTTAGTCCACCTCCGCACTATATTCCAGAGGCTACAAGACCACGGCCTGATTCTCCATCCGTCCAAATGCCAATTCGGCCTGTCGGCGGTAGATTTTGTGGGTCACCGGGTTACACCGGCCGGTGCCACTCCATTGCCAGCTAAGATGGACGTGGTCTGCTCTTTTCCACGCCCTACTACCATCAAGGGCCTGCAGGAATTCGCGGGCATGGTGAACTTTTATCACCGGCTCGTGCCTGCAGGAGCTCGGGTCATGCGCCCCCTTTTTCAATGCCTCGCGGGTAACCCCGCTGAGTTGGTATGGTCCGCAGCTGCAGAGGCGGCTTTTGTCGCGGTCAAACAGGCCCTCGCCAACGCCACCATGCTGGTGCACCCGCGCTCCTCCGCCCCCACGGCGCTGACGGTGGACGCCTCAGACGTGGCGGTGGGTGGGGTTTTGGAGCAGTAGGTCGACAGTCACTGGCAGCCCCTTGCATTTTTCAGCCGGCAGCTCTCTCGAGCCGAGCTCAAATATAGTGCGTTTGATAGGGAGCTCCTGGCCCTCTATTTAGCAGTCCGCCACTTCCGTTATTTTTTGGAAGGCCGCTCTTTTGTGGCCTACACGGATCACAAACCTCTGACATTTGCTTTTGCTAAGGTTTCTGATCCGTGGTCGGCTCGCCAGCAGCGGCACCTCACCCTGATTTCGGAGTTTACCACCGATGTCCGTCATATTGCGGGTAGGCTGAATGCCGTTGCCGATGCCCTGTCCCAGCCGGCCATTCCCTCCGTAGCCGTGGTTGGTAAACATGTGGATTTCCAGGAGCTAGCGGAGGCTCAGCGCCTGGAAGGAACTGCCGCGGTGTACGCCTCCACAGCCTCGGGACTGCGTTTAGAGCAGGTAGCGTGTGGCCCCACAGGTACCAAGTTGTGGTGCGACGTTACTCTCCCACGCCCTCGCCCGGTGGTGCCTGCCGCTCTGCGGCGTAAGGTTTTTGAGGCCATTCATGGCCTGGCACATCCGTCCATCAGGGCGACTTCAGCCATGGTGGCTGCCCGATTTGTCTGGCACGGCCTGCGGAAGCAGGTGGCAGCCTGGGCACGCGCCTGCATTCCGTGCCAGACCTCCAAAGTCCATCGCCATGTCCAGCCCCCGCACCAGAGATTCGAGGTTCCCCCCGTCTGTTTTTTCCACATCCATGTGGATTTGGTGGGTCCATTGCCCTATTCCAGGGGTTATACTCATCTGCTGACGGTGGTTGATCGGTTCACTCGTTGGCCGGAGGCGCTCCTGTTGTCGGACACCTCAGCGGCCTCCTGTGCACGGGCCCTGGCGTTGCATTGGGTGGCCCGTTTCGGCGTCCCGGCTATCATCACCACAGATCGGGAAGCCCAGTTCACCTCGTCCCTCTGGGCCGCGCTGGTACAGCTGTATGGGTCTCGCTTACAGCAGACCACCGCCTATCATCCCCAAGCCAACGGAATGGTTGAGCACTTCCATCGGCAGCTGAAGGCGTCCCTCTGTGCCTGCCTGACCGGCCACGATTGGGCTGACCAGCTGCCTTGGGACCTCCTCGGCATTCGTACGGCCCCGAAGGCTGAGCTGGGCACATCCTCGGCCGAGCTCGTCTACGGTTCGCCCCTGCAGGTGCCGGGTGGCATTCTCCCTTCCACTCCCGCCTTGCCACCGTCCGTCACGTTGTTGTTGGGTTCCCTCCGGGCGTGGGTGGGTTCTCTGGCTCCAGTCCCGACCTCCAGGCACGGAAGCACGGCAGTTCACGTTCCGTCTGACTTGCGGGGCTGTGATTTCGTGTTTCTTCGGAAAGATTCCCACCGCCCCTCTCTTCGGCCGGTTTACCAGGGCCCGTTCCAGGTGCTGAAAAGAGGGACTGTCACCTTCACCTTGCAGGTGGGAAATCGCCAGGAGCTTGTTTCAGTATCCCGGCTCAAGCCTGCCCATTTGGACCAGGACCTCCCCGTGTCGGTGCCCCAACCTCCGCGCCGGGGCCGGCCTGTGGCCGCCCCACTGATCCCGCCAGCGGCGCCCTGTTTGCCACCTCTCGGCCCCCCGCCGCCTATGGTTCGGCCCGGGCCGCCGTTGCCGATCAAGCGCTCCCCGTCACCTACATCCTCTGCTCCCGTGACCCCTCCATTGCCTCTAGCGGCGGCGCCCTCCCCGCCTCCTGTCACGCTGGCGGTATCGGCTTCCCCCCTTTGTACGCGTTCCAGGCGGGAGGTTCGGGCACCCGTGAGGTATGGTTTTGAGGGTTCTGGGGGGGGTCACGTAGTGACATACGGATTGGCCAGGGGGTCTCAAACCCTCGGATTGACTAACGGGTCACGTGGTGCGGGAGCGCGAGGTATTCGAGTGTCTGGCGCCAAACTGGAGAGATTAGATTAGCAAGTTAAGTAGTGTGTTTCCAAACTAAGTGTGTTGCGTTTTGTCACGGTTTTTACCAAGAATAAAGTCTTTTGATAACATCGCTCGATTTGGACTCGCTACAAGTTAACAATTAAGAATAAAGCGTAACCACATCAAAACAATAAGGATACAACATTACGGTCTAAACATGTGGGTGAAAATAAACCAGAGCAAAAAATTGAGACTACAGACTTTGGTTATTGAGTAGAACTACCACTCGTGGGAAAAAAAGCTGTTTTTATGTCTGGCTGTGGCTGCTTTGACAGTCCGGAGTCGCCTTCCAGAGGGAAGTGCTTCAAAGAGTTTGTGGCCAGGGTGAGAGAGGTCAGAGTTGATCTTGCCCGCTCACTTCCTGGCCCTTGCAGTGTACAGTTCGTCAATGTGGGGAAGGTTGCAGCCAACAACGTTCTCAGCTGTGTGAACGATCCGTTGCAGCCTCTGGATGTCGTGCTTGGTGGTTGAGCCAAACCAGACCATGATGGGGATGGTGAGGATGGACTCAATGATAGCAGTATAGAATTGGACCATCGTTGCCTGTGGCAGATTGTGTTTCCTCAGTTGCCGCAGGAAGTACATCCTCTGTTGGGCCTTTTTGACTGTGGAGTCGATGGTGGCCCCCCATTTAAGGTCCCTGGAGATGATGGTTCCAAGGAACTTAAACGACTCCACAGATGTGACTGTGATGTTGTTGATGGTGAGTGGGGGAAGGCGAGGGGGAGCTCTCCTAAAGTCTACATTTAGTTCCACTGGCTTGAGAGCATTGAGCTCCAGGTTGTTGCGATGGCACAAGGACGCCAGTTTAGTTTAGTTTAGAGAGACAGCACGAAAACAGGCCCTTCGGCCCACTGGGTCCGCGCCGACCAGCGATCCCCGCACATTAACCCTATCCTACACACACTCACGACAACTTTTACATTTATCAAGCCAAATAACCTACAAACCTGTACGTCTTTGGAATGTGGGACGAGACCGAAGATCTCGGAGAAAACCCATGCAGGTCACGGGGAGAACGTACAAACTCCGTACAGACGGCCCCCATAGTCGGGATCGAACCCGGGGCTCCGACTCTGCATCTGCTGTAAGGCAGCAACTCTACCGCTGCGCCACCGTGCCACCTGTGCCGTGCCGTATCATTCAGTTCTAATACATTCCTTTATTCGTCCCACACCGGGGAAATTTACAGTGTTACAGCAGCAAAGTGGATAGCAAGAGATCATTCATTATAAATAAAAGATACATAAATTGTCACCAGTTTTCTGTGTGTTCTTAGCTGTTATTGTTGACTCGTCTGCTGGGAGCAGTGCTGGTTGTGCAGTCTCACAGCAGCGGGAAGGAAGGACCTCCTATATCTCTCCTTCACGCACTTGGGGTGAAGGAGTCTGTCACTGAAGGAGCTACTCAGTGCAGTAACAGTGTCCTGCATGGGGTGGGAGTCGGTGTCCAGCAGCGATGTTAGCTTTGCCATCATCCTCCTCTCTCCCACCACCTGCACTGAGTCAAGGGGGCAACCCAGGACAGAGCTGGCCTTCCTGACCAGCTTGTCGAGTGTCTTCCCTTCCGCCGCTGAGATGCTGCTGCTCCAGCAGACCACTCCATAGAAAATGGCCGATGCAACCACCGTGTTGTAGAAGGTCCTTAGGAGTGCCCCCTGCACTCCAAAGGACCTGAGTCTCCTTAGCAGATAAAGTCTGCTCTAGCCCTTTCTGTATAGCGCATCGGTGTTCTCAGTGGGTTGCCATCTCTGATTGCGACACAGAACCTTTTCTCAGGAAGAAAACGTCAATAGACTAGAGGGCATAACTAGAGGGCATAGCTTTAGGGGGAGAGGGGAAAGGTTTAAAGGAGAGGTGCAGGGCAGGTTTTCTACACAGTGAGTGGGACAGACTGCCAGAGATGGTGGGGCTGGTGGGGGTTGGAGCAGGTACAACAGTGGCATTTACGAGGCATTGGCAGGTAATGGATGGATACGGATCACATTCAAGCAGGGATTAGACTTCAGACTTTAGAGAGACAGCACGGAAACAGACCCTGTGGCCCACTGAGTCCGCACCGAGCTGAGACCACCCGTACACTAGCACTATCCTCGGCACCAGAGACAACCTATACATTTTACCGAAGCCAATTAACCTGCAAACCTGTTCGTCTTTAGATTGTGGGAGGAAACCGGAGCACCCGGTCACAGGCACTGTAGAGCAGCAACTCTACCGCTGCACCACCTTGCCACCCCATTATCTTGTAGATTAGTTTATGTATGCATCATGGTCGACATGGACATTGTGGGTCGAAGGGCCTGTTCCTGGGCTGCACTGTCCTATGTTCTGTGGTGTCGATAAAAGTAGGCTAGGTTTGATATGCACTTCCCACTAAATCATCTCTACAGGTGCCTGACTGGAGAAGATTCTAATTCTCTCTGCATTGTCATTTGTGATTGGTAAGCAGACGCTCTGATGGGAAAGCATTGAGTCAAATGTGTATACCTAGATCTCAGGCATAATGGGGTTTGAACAGTGAAGATTGTCAGGATGAATCTTGCCACTGGTGTTAAAACACCAATAATGTAAAAGATTTTCTTTGTGAAGGATGATATGCAAATGCACTATCTAATATATTGCAAATTTTATGCATCAAATATATTTCTGAAACACAAGATCAGAGAAGCTGCTGCCATGTGGTGTGTGAGTGTTTATCGTGCGTTACTCCAGCAGAACCGCTGCCATTGGGAGCCCAGCTGATCAACATCACTGCCATTGGGGTGGTTCAGGAAAGGAGTAGGTTTGGGGCAGGGATGGGAGGAAGAATAATGGCTCCATCTTCCTGCTGTCAAGGATGTAGGAAGCGAGAACTCCAGAGGGAATACAAAAAGAGCAAGAATTGCCCGTTTCAGATCTACCTGAGTTTACACTTTTGAGAATGTCTGGCAACCTCCTGGGTATTCATTCTGCAAATTCAGTAATCTTTGGGTTCAAGACCAAGGAGGTAATGTTTTAGAAATGCAAGTGCTTTCAGCTGCGATAACGATTTATTAATGAGGAAAAGGTTAATGCTGAAATGCCCATAATTTTTACAATTTGAATCATGATTTCAATGGCATCTGATCTTTGCATTGAATATTTCAGAGAGCAACATGACTCTGCTGTTGTGGATCACACAGGCTGCCAGGTAGAGTGGCCAGGAAATTGTTACAGCATATTGTGAGCTGTGTAAGAGTGGAGACCAGTAGAAGTTTCTGTTTTGGCATTTTGCCAGGTTTTGGTTGGAAACAATACCTGGAATGAGTTATCCAAAGAACCTACAGAAGCAGATGCAATTAGGACCTTCAAAACATATTTCACAATAAACCTATTGCTGCGTCGGCAAGGCCAGCAGCATAATCAAGGGCAAGTCACTCCCTGGGTAAACCCTCTTCTCCCCTCTCCCATCGGGCAAGAGGTACAGAAGAGTGAAGGTTTCTTTCCAGCTGTTAACAGGCACCTGAACCATCCCATCAACAACTGAAGAGTGGTCCTGAGCCACCTTCAACCACACTAGAGAACCTTAGACTCTCTTTGATCGGACTTTACTGGCTTTATCTAGCACTAAACATTATTCACACTGTGCGTTTTAAACTGGTATGTTTACTTTAAAATTATCCCTAAGTGCTCTAGCGTGTGCTAGCACTTAGCATTAACCAATGTACGACCGGGAAACGCTCGTAAAATTAAACTCGAGCGCTACCGGAGCACTATTAAACAGAAAACTACTCACCGATTCAACGTGGCCGATAGAGATCATCAAAGGAGCGCACCGCGGCAGCAGCAGTGGGAGCGCAGGTCAGTGGGAAAGTCGGAAAAAACACTGAGGGAAGCGAGGGGGGATTGGGAACAGGCTGAGAGCCCAAGCCTTACATCCACCTCTGCCCAGCATACTTCTGGCCAACGTCCAGTCCCTGGAGAACAAGCTGGATGACCTCAGGGCAAGGATCAGATTCCAGAGGGACATAAGGAACTGCAACATCCTTTGTCTGACTGAGACATGGCTGACCCCGCTGGTGCCTGACCAGGTGATCTGCCCATCCGAGTCCTTCACTGTTTTCCGGGCGGACAGAATGGAAGAATCCAGGAAATCCAAGGGCGGAGGAGTCTGCTTCTTGACCAATAATAACTGGTGCAATCCTGGAAATATTAAGACGCTTTCTCGTTCCTGCTCGCTGGACCTGGAACATCTAACTATCTCATGCCGACCATTCTACCTTCCCCGGGAGTTCAGCTCGGTGATCATCACAGCCGTCTATATCCCACCGCATGCGGACACCGACGTGGCACTGTCCACCCTACACGATGTGTTGTGTCAACACCAAAACAAGAACCCTGATGCGGCTGTGCTGGTGGCTGGAGACTTCAATAGGGGAAATCTCAAAAAGGTCATGCCCAACTTCTACCAACACATCACGTGTGTCACCAGGGGGGAAAGAACTTTGGACCACTGCTACACGCCGTTCAGGAAAGGCTACAAGGCCGTTTCTCTCCCTCCTTTTGGAAAATCTGACCATGCTGCCATTTTCCTGCTGCCGGAGTATAAACAACGGATAGTACGGGAAGCGACAGTGACGAGGGACGTAAAGCGGTGGGCTGACCATTCAGAGGCCATGCTGCAGGATGCACTGAGCGAAGTCGACTGGAACATGTTCCAAGCAAGTTCCAGAGACGTAAATGAGTTTGCGGAAGCGGTTACGGACTTCATTGCCACAATAGCCGATACCATCATCCCCACGGTAAGGGTCAGTATCTTCCCTAACCAAAAACCCTGGGTGGACAGGTCTATTCGCGTGGCCTTGAATGCTCGCACAGCTGCTTACAACTCCGGCCTGGCATCCAGCAACATGGACGACTACAAGGGAGAGTCCTACCGACTGCGAAGGGCAGTGAAGGATGCAAAAAGGAGATACCGGGACAAGATGGAGTCACAGATGGATCAGCAGGACACCAGGCGCCTTTAGCAGGGGCTACGGACTATAACTAGCTACAGGTCCAGCACCCCCTCAACCGGAAGTGCCGGCTCCTCCTTAGCTGATGACCTGAACTCTTTTTACGCACGGTTTGAGACGGGTAACACCATCAGCTCGCTGTCTAAAAACAGCACCGAAGGGGCGCTGGCTAGCGAGGCTGGAGGGGGATCCACCGCCGGGGATGTGCACACATTCCCGGTGTCCGAGCATGAGGTGAGGTGGGCTCTGACGCGTGTGAACACGAGGAAAGCTGGAGGCCCAGATGGTATATCTGGGCGAGTACTAAAGTCTTGTGCTACTCAGCTTGCTCCAGTGCTCACCACAATATTCAACCTCTCCTTGGCAAAGTCCGTGGTCCCTGCATGCTTCAAAAGATCCATCATTGTACCGGTGCCAAAGAATGCCTCTCCAGCGTGTTTAAATGACTACCGACCGGTGGCCCTCACCTCGGTTGTCATGAAATGCTTCGAGAAGCTAATCAAGAAGCACATCTGCGCCCTCCTTCCTCGCAACATGGACCCACTACAGTTTGCATACTGTCCGAACAGGTCCACGGATGATGCGGTCTCCCAGGTTCTGCACACTGCTCTCTCTCATCTGGACAGCCAGGGGGGCTATGTGAGGATGCTGTTCATTGACTTTAGTTCAGCATTCAACACAATAGTCCCCAGCAGACTGGTTGAGAAGCTGCTGGAACTGGGGCTTAGCACCCCTCTGTGTGCCTGGGTCCTGGACTTTCTCACTGCCAGGCCCCAAGTGGTCAGGATGGGGGAACACACATCTAGCTCCCTCACCCTGAACATAGGATCCCCCCAGGGCTGCGTCCTTAGCCCCCTACTGTACTCCCTGTACACACATGACTGTGGGGCCAGGTTCAGCTCAAACTCCATCATCAAGTTTGCTGATGACACTGTGGTGGTGGGCCGGATCTCCAACAACGATGAGAATGCCTACCGGGAGGAGGTGGCTGATCTGGCACTCTGGTGTCAGGACAATAGCCTCCTCTTGAATGTCACTAAAACAAAGGAGCTGATTGTGGACTTCAGAAGGGCTAAACATCCAAGGACGTACACGCCACCGGAGATAAATGGGTCTACTGTGGATAGGGTGAGCAGTTTTAAATACTTGGGAGTCCACATCACAGAGGATCTGACGTGGGCAAAGCACATTGCCGCACTGGTGGGTAAGGCAAAGCAGCGCCTTTACCACCTTAGACAACTGAGGAAATTCAGAGTGTCTCTGAGGATCCTTCATTGCTTCTACTCTGGGGCTGTAGAGAGCATCCTGTCCGGCAACATTACAGTCTGGTTTGGGAACAGCTCTGCCCAGGACAGGATGGCCCTGCAGAGAGTAGTGCGTTCGTCCCCCTGCAGGACCTATACATCAGGAGGTGCAGATCCAGAGCAAGCAAGATCATGAGGGACCCCTGCCACCCCAGTAACGGACTGTTCCAGATGCTACGATCAGGCAAACGCCTCCGCTGTCACGCTGCGAAAACGGAGAGGGTGAGACGGAGCTTCTTCCCACAGGCCATCAGGACTGTCAACTTTTATAACCCCAGAGACTAAATTTTTGTCGACACTAATAGTAACATGTTAACTTTATTTATATGCTGTAACTGTAAATCTTTTTTGTGCGCAACCCGCAGGCATTGCCACTTTCATTTCACTGCACATCGTGTATGTGTATGTGACAAATAAATTTGACTTGACTTGACTTGACTCTCTGTATCTTGTATCTGTACACTGTGGATGGCTCGTTTGCCACTGGCAAGTGCTACATTTGTCGTTAACATACATATTAGCTAAAACATTCTGACCACAGACAGTGAAGTGAAGTGAAGTGCTCGCTCGAAGGACCGAATGGCCTCCTCCTGCACCTATTTTCTATGTTTCTATGTTTTTAATGTAACATTGATTATCTTGTTACAATGGCACTGATCAAGGGGTGGGAAAGGCTATTCTATTCTATTCTATTCTATTCTATTCTATTCTACTCTATCCTATTCTATATATTAGGCAGCAAATGAACAGTCAGTTCTTGAAGTTGATGTGTTGGATGCAGGAGAAATGGGCAGGAGTAAAGACCTGAGTGACTTTGACAAGGGCCAAATTGTTATGGCCAGACGACTGGGTCAGAGCATCTCTGAAAACGGCAAGGCTTGTGGGGTGCTCCCGGTCAGCAATGGTGAGTACCTACCGACAGTGGTCCGAGGAGGGACAAACCACAAACCAGCGACAGGGTGTTGGACGCCCAAGGCTCATCGATGCACGAGGGCAACGAAAGCTATCCCGTCTGGTCCGAACCGACAGAAGGTCGACTGTGGTACAAGTCACAGAAAATGTTAATGGTGGTCACGGGAGGAATGTGTCACAATACACAGTGCATCGCACCCTGCTGCGTATGGGGCTGCACACGGAGGACCAACAGCATATTGGGCAGGTGGTCATAATGTTTTAGCTCATCAGGTCATAATGTTTTGACTGATCGGTGTATATCTGATATTTAGCCAAAAAGATTGCTGTACTTTATAATTACCCAAAAAAACCCTACTGAAGCACAACTTGATTTAGCTTTGATGTGCTGGAGCTTTAGCTTAAAATTTGTGTGAATTAAAGTATTAAATTATTCCTGTCCAGGAGGTTTTGCAGTTTCAAGCTATGGAAATGTAAATTAGCAGCCATTGACTTTTACTAATAATTCATCTGAGTTTAATGAGTTAATGAGTATTTTACTTGATGATATTTTCCTTTTTATTTTTGATCAATTATTTAACTCAGAGTAAAATGGTTTGTTTTGCACCTTAACTGTTCTTGCTGTGAATGTATAATGAATATACAGTTGTACAGCATGGGAACTGCTGCTGCAGGATTGCCAGAAAGCTCATTTGCAAGTCGAATCGATAGCAAAGAAGGCAAATGCAAACACATATATTTTGAGTGAACTAGAATGCAAAAACAGTGATGTTCTGTAATGCTGAGGCTCAATAAGGCACTGGTCAGACCGCATTAGGTGTGGGCAATTCTGGGCCATGTAACTGAGGGAGGATGTGTTGGTACCAGAGAAGGTCCAGAGGAGGTTTACGAGAATGATCCCAGGAATGAGTGGGTTAACCTATGATGAGCGTTTGACAGCACTGGGCCTGTACTCGCTGGAGTTTAGATGTATGAGGGGGGACCTCATTAAAACTTACCGAATAGTGAAATGCTTGGATAGAGTGGTTGTGGAGAGGATGTTTCCACTAGTGGGAGAGTTTCCACCAGTCATAATTAAAGAAATGAAGGGACGTTACTTTAGGACTAATTTCTTTAGTCAGAGGGTGGTGAGTCTGTGGGATTCATGGATACAGAAGGCTGTCGATATTTTAAGACAGAGATAGCTGGATTCTTGATTAGTACGGGTGTCAGAGGTTATGGGGAGAAGGCAGGAAGATGGGGTTAAGAGGGAAAGATAGATTGGCCATGATTGAATGGCGGTGTAAATCTGCGGTTCCTTTCCTCGTAGCCTCACGTGTGGCACCTTATCAAAGGCTTTCTGAAAATCCAGGTAAACAACTTCTACTGACTCTCCATTGTCTGTCCTGCTATTTACTTCCTCAAAGAATCGCAACAGATTCGTCAGGCAAGATCATCCCTTCACAAAACCATGCTGACTTCAGCCTATTTTATCGTGAACTTCTGAGTACTCCGTAATCTCATCCTTTATAATGGACTCTAAAATCTTACCAACCACCGAAGTCAGACTAACCGGCCTAGTTTCCACTCCAGATAGACACAAAAAGCTGCAGTAACTCAGCGGGACAGGCAGCATCTCTGGCGAGAAGGAACGGGCGATGTTCCGGGTCGAGACCCTTCTTCTGACTTGTCTGATATAGAGTTGTATATCATAAAAACACGCTCTTTGCCACACCTACAACATGTCAACCAAATTCAGCCTTGTCTGAAGAAGGGTCTCGATCCAAAACGTCACCCATTCCTTCTCTCCAGAGATGCTGCCTGTCCTGCTGAGTTACCCCAGCTTTTTGTGTCTATCTTTGGTTTAAACCAGCATCTGCAGTTCCTTCTTACACACTCTAGATTCCACTCTTCTGCCTTGTTCCCTTCTTGTACAGTGGGGTAAAAGTAGCAATTTTCCA